>NC_051163.1:72145286-72445286 GCF_013339745.2 Dermacentor silvarum
AACGGTTTGTTTTGGTGTCACTTACGATGCTCATCTCCAAAATTACATATTGACAATTAGAACAAATAAAAAGTGGCTCATTACTTTGCTTTGCTACTTGGATGACGTGCATCATGAATACTAGCACTTTTTCAACCGAACTCCAAAGAACATGCACTTTGTTTTGTTTGTGTAGACTGAACAGTAATTTACTGATGCAGAAGTACTTTTCTCTTAGTGTCCCTTTAAGGCCACTGTGGTCAGGACCCAACACAGTTCGTTTGCCTCCCCCCCCCCCTTTTTTTTTCTTTAAATTAAAGTTTGTGTATGATGCGCTCTGTATAGCTGTTGAAAATGCTGCAATTATTGTTGACAAGCACCATTGTTGCGCATACAAGAAAGTAATGAAGCCTTCGCTGTTTATTATTATGCATAATTTTCCCCCACCTAGCTTGCAATGCCTACATCTGTAAAATTAGCAATAGCTTGAATATTAACAGCACTCTTGTCATTTTATGGCAGATATCTTGCAGGTGTAAACCTGCCTTAGAAGGTTGCATAGTTTGTTAAACATCTAACTTTAAAACTGTGCACCAAGAGGCTTGCACCTTTTGGCCAGTTTGAATGTTGCCATCCTAAGTTATACCAAATGCAATCTGCATTTTTGCATTGAAAGGGGTTTGTAATAATAAATGATTCATTGTTTATTGAGATTTGCAGGTGCTTGACTGTCTCTGATGTGTCATAACACTCACTGTTGTTGGCGGTAGGTGCAACTGAAAACTTGCAAAAATATAAAACAATGACAAATTAATTCTTTAGTGTGATTCTACAGTTCCTGAGTTATGTTAACTTGTACCACTGATACTTTGACGTCATCAAAGCTGTGCCAGCTTGTTCACAATGTCTGCGCAGTTTGCTGTGGGCATTCACAGAGGTCACAAATTTCTTATTCGTGACATTTGTCCGTTGAATGTAGCCTGCACAGCTTAACAGGTTGCTTGTCGTTCTAGTGTCTATTATAATCAGTTTTCAATATTTTTACTTTGTTCAAAGGCACTTATGACAAGGCAAAGAGGAGGGCTAAGAAGGCGGAATACGAGTTGGCTGTGGACACCACGGAGCTGTCGGGTAATTGCTAGTGTTTTTTTTGTTTTTTTACGCTCATCATTATGTGAAAGGGGAAGGCAAACTCGGAGCAGGGTTACATTTACAGAGCAGTCGCTCTGCCAACTGGGCTGACCAGGAAGCTAGAGGTGACAGCTTCAGGCTAAAGTGGCAAGTCGAAGTGCATGCAACAAACATTTATTTTTCTGGAAAAGCTCCTGGTTTCAGGGGTTGAATCTTATAAAAGATGCGACTTATAAACCGGAAAATATGGTACTCCCCATTAGAACACAATAGAATGGTTCCACCTCTCCTTCTATTGCTGGAAGCAGCCTTGAAAGTCTTTAAATACCTATGAATTTTTGTCACCAAGACCTGTACAAATCCTGATACTTTGCATTTACCAGAGTGCTTTGAAACAACCAAATATGCCATAAATGTACCGCTTCTGCTGTGAAGTAAATATTTTTGTGTTTCAGCGATGCTGCTGCGGGTGCAGCTGGAGGTGCGGCAGCAGAACAGGGACGTCCTGTATGAGCTGCAGCAGCTGAGGCACGAAGTACGGCTCGTGTCTGAGAGTCTGGATGAAACTGAGCCTCTCGAAAAGACCTGTGCAGTGTCTCAGCCTGCCTTCTCGACGGTGCCTCAAGTTCTTCCTCGGCTACCTGCCGACAATATTAAAGAATTAGAGGCAGCCGTGCGGGATGAGGCTGTGGCTGCCACCTTGGTTTGTATTGCCCTTTTATTTGTAATTATAAGGCTATGTAACATGTGGAAATTCTGTGCTGTTTCATGATAATGGTGTGGGTTCTATGTGAAGGAACTTTGCATCGCACACACTAAAGAGTTCATAGAAATAATTTGTTCCCTGCTGTATAGTTTCTAATGACATATTTGGACTGGACCTTAGTTTCTTTAACATGCATCTAAATCTAAGCGTACACTAGTGTTCTTGCAACGAGACCTCATCGAAATGTGACCCTGACTGCCAGAATCAAATCTTTGACCTCGAGCTCAGCACCGCAACGCCATAGGCACTGAGCTACCATAGTGGCTTGCTGAATCGGTGATTTCCAACAGCTCTCCGTAGAGATACATTCATGAAGCAGGAGTAAATCGTTAATAAAAATCTATTGCTGATATAAAATGCAACCTGTGGCAGCTTTCTATAGAAGGACACAATGTAGAGTACATGTGAATAAATTCTTTCTGTTAGACGAGTTGGCACATCGTGAATGATAAATAGCAGTGCAAACAAGTGGGACACAGTACAGGAAAAGGGGTGCAATGATGTTTTGTATATACTGTATTTACCTCATTTAATCTACAGTTTTGTTTTCTAAATAATAGAGTTCGAAAATTGCATTGCAGTTGGATATGTAATGAAAACCACATTTGCAGCAAGTCTAGTGTACCTGTTGTCGAATTGCCTCATTGCACTAACATTTTTTTTCTTGTGCTACAAGCCCATGAAACAAACTCCAAAACTATCTAGTTTCATGCAATAGTGCAAAGCATTTTCTAGAGCACTAGCAATTACTTTAATGTAAACCCACATACCCTGTGGCCCCCTGTTACTTTTTATTCCACTACTCTGATTTTTCTGTGGTTTGTTTTATCTACCACTATTCTACATTATGTAAGAGAATTTATGCCCTTCATATTGAATAAGTGAAATACAATATTTACTTATGTAATGGACACGCTCACATAATGAACGCACCCCCAACTTTCGTCGTCAAAATTTCGAATTTTTTTTTTCTCCCGCGAAATAAACACACCCTGAACTTGCTGCCGTGAGGTAGGAGAGACACAGTACGATTCGGCGTCCGATATAGCATTCAGTGGGTACGATTGTATCAGACGCCGAATTGTACGTGTGTCTCCTACTTTTATTGCGGTAGCATCATATGGACACTACAGGTGCATTTTTGAAGTCGGCGCCAACTATCGTGGCTTTATCCCGCGTTGGAGGGAAGAAAGCGGGTAGGAAACGCGCTATTTCGTCGTGTGCATGGCGCTGTTGGGAGGGGAGGGAGGCGGCACAGCAACTGCACATTGCACGGCCAGGCGTGGCCTATCTTGAAAACGATCTGCGTCGGAGGCTGAGTCTAGGTGCGATGGCGGCTTATACTTTTGAGCGTACTCCGTTATCGCCGCTCAGTTTGCGTTGAAGCGATACAGGGCATGAAGGTCACTTCGCTCGCTGTTGCTGCAGCGCTTCCTCACACCAGCATTTCGACAGTGCCCTATTGAAAAAAATGTGAACGAGAATGTACGAGAAATAGTGTACGCGATTATTGCTCCGTAGACTGTGCGAGAAACTCGTTCAGTCTGCGAGAACTCGTTGAGTCTACGAGAACCTCGTACAGTCTACGCAGCAATCATCGCGTACATTTCTCGCACACGTGTACGAGATCGCGTTCTTGTCACTGAACGAGATTCTCGTAGATTATGAACGAGTTCGTTTCTACGAGCTGAGTGCGTACAAGATGACGAGCTTGTACAACCTGCGAGAGTATGCACCCTGAAAAAGATACGCACCTCATATTCATATTTAGTATAATAATGCAAAAACAATTCTTGTAAATACAAGTGTTCATGCATGAACACTTGTGCTGACCTTACTGCAGTGTTGTGTCGCTGTAATGGTTTGTTCAGAAATCTACAGTAAAGAGTTATGTTGAGGTGAAAAAAAAATGTCAGGTGAGGTAATGGTTTGTACTTGTTAATAAACAAGTACACGTTACACAGGTTCTTCATCACACCTATTCAAGCTTACATTAATAGTGAAGTCCTCTGATTTTAAGCAAGAGCATGTCACACATCTCGCAAGCGTTGTTTATTGGACCTTGTAATGGTACTTCAATAGACCCAGTCTGTTGACAGAAGACCACTGGAATGTGTTGCTTGAGAGCTTGCCGCGCACCTGAAAAAGTAAACAAAAGCCAAGTTTTTTTTTCACACATGCAATAAGATAACACATAGGCAAAAGCAGTTTAGCTGACATTCACACAGGTAAGAATGCTTTAGCATTCAGAACATGCGATACTGAACAAAATTTATTAAAAATAAGTGGTTTCCTGCAATGCTTATGACTCCTAAGGAAATGTGCATTATAGTGTCGTAGAATAACCTGTTACATTAGCAGATCACTAAACAAGTGTTATTACAGTAAAAAAGGCATTATTTGAGTAATAATAATTAGTAGTACTGAAGCAACATAAGTAACATGCATAAAATCTACTTTTAGAGAGCAGCATCAACAGGTCGAGCTAATTAAATTACTTGGAAACTGCTATTCTGCCAGCAAAACTAAAAATCATGGTGGCGTAGTGGCTTTGGCATTGCACTGCTAAGCCGAATGGCGCAGGATAAAATACCATGCACAACGGCCACATTTTGATGGCAGCAAAGTGCAACAACACCCCCATAAGGTGCATTGGGCACATACCCCCGGTGTTCAAAGTTAATCCAGAGTTCCCCACTACAGTGTCCCCCATAATCATATTGTGCAGAAGGACTTGGTGTTAGGTAAGTTGCTGTTTGCTGAACGACATAGCGCAAAGGCACAAATACACAGAAGATACACAGACACACGTCACAGGCGCTACTAACAACTTTATTTGAAGCACAGCGAGATACAGTATATGTACTCCTCACAACGCGCAGGCGCACCAGCTACTTCGGGCAGAGCACAGAGGGCGATTATCAGGGCTAACACGATCATTTTGAAGATCTAAAGAAAGCAAGTTCCACATCATGAAAACAATATAGGTCAACTTTCACAAGCACTACTTTTTTTCTTTTATGTAAAATGCTTCCAACAGCTCACGTACTGTTTTATCTTTAGTTCTGCCCAGGATCTTCCCATCATGAAATCTCGCACGACAAGGACAGGCTTTACATTGTGCTGAAAGATGCGCATTCAAGTATTTCGTCGTGTTGTTAGCATGCTCCATGATTCGATCATTGATGCAGTGGCCAGTTTGTCCAACATAGGACTTTCCACAAGACAGTGGGATTTCATAAACCCCTCTGGTAGCACATCGCCAGTAAGGTGTGACGTGTTGTACTTGGCAGCCTACCTTAGATCTGCCAATTATGCGGGGACACAGTTGGGCCAGCATATTGGGAAAAGAGAACACTACAAAAGCGGGCACACTGGTGAATGAGGCCAGAGCTGGTGAGCCGAGTGGCCCAAGAATGCAAGTTGTACCGTATGTGCATAAGTTGAGCCACAATTTAAAGAAAGTGGCGAACAGGCATGGAGTGCCTCTATTGTTCTCTGTTCCCAATAGGCTGGCCCGAACGTGTCCCCGCATAATGGGCAGATCTAAGGTAAGCTGCCAAGTACAACATGTAACACCTTACGGGCAATGTGGTCCCGGTGTGGTTTATGAAATCCCACTGCCTTGTGGAAAGTCCTATGTAGGACAAACTGGCTGCTGCATCAATGATTGAATGAGGAAGCATGCTAAAAACATGACGACAGACTTGAATGCGCATCTATCAGCTAAAAGAAAAGCCTGCCCTTGTAGTGCAAGATTTTATGATGTGAAGATCCCAGGCAGAAGTAAAGATAAAATTGCATGTAAGCTACTCAAAGCGTTTTACATAAAAAAGTAGTGCTTGTGTAAGTCAGACCTCTGTTGTTTTGTACGACGCGGAACTTGCTTTCTTTAGATCTTCAAAATGATTGTGTTAGCACGAAATAATCGCCCTCTGTTGTCTTCCCGAAGTGGCTAGTGCGCCTGTGCATTCGGAAGAGTATATATACAGTATCCTGTTGAGTTTCGAATTAGATTATTAGCAGCACCTGTGACATGTTTTCGTATATCATCTGTGTATTTGTGCCTTTGCCCTACAATATCTCGTTCAGCAATCATATTGAGGTTTTGACAAATAAAACCCCAAAATTTTATTTAAAGCAAATAGTACTGCATAAGGCCAAATGCTTATATAGAATCATCTGACAGCAGCTACTTTTAACAAAATTTAATACTTTCTAAAACAAGAAACTTTCAGATGGTTTGAGCAAAAATCTACTTATGCCAAAATTATTGTCATTAATTTTATATGGCCCATTCCGCCTTACTTTCTTTTTAACCAAAATTATATATGCAGTGCAGGTGCTCCCCACACCTAAAGAAATTGTCACCGTTCCTTAAAGTGCGTGGTTTTGTTTCAAATGACAACACAAGTATGCTTTGCGATTGTTAGCCAATGAAATGGTTGTCAAACTCCTTGAAATCACGGACTCCTGGACAGGATAACTAGTCACATTAGGCACCCTTTCATCAGTTTTTGTCCACAAAATCAAGCAAGTAAAACATTATCCTGAGTCTGCAACTGTTAATGGGGTCTGTTTGGTAATGATAATTTTATGGTCATTGACCCAAGCCAAGCCAAAAAAGCTCCCTTTCTGGAGCCGAGACAGGTTCCTGAATTACACCATGGAAGGTAAGCTCGTGGGCCCTTCTGCTTCAGAAAGAGCTTACTGCGGGCACGTTACACGATGCAGCTTACTTTCGTCAGTGTTGGGTGAAGTGCCAGTGTTGAAGTTGTCTTTTGCGCAGAATGGCAGTTTCAGGTTTAGTGGGCTTGTAGGAAGACAAGCTCAAGATAAGTTCCTGGTTTGAACAGGCTGTTTTGGTTATAATACATCAAGCTTTCTTGTGACTGCCCGCACAGGTGGTCCGTTAGTCTCGCTGTGAAGTTGACATTCAGATGTATGTCCCAGAAGACCCGAATAATGGTCTGCTCTAGTTCACACGCTCTTGATTTTCTGTCAGCACTCTTGAACTCTTGCTGCCAGTAATTTCTTCCCAGCAGGCCGAATTATCTCGAGGCCCCACGCTGACACTACCGATGCTTTCAAGTGTAGACTTTTCAGGATAAGGTTCTTTGCAGGACGGTGGCACTTACAGATTTCTATTCTGGACGCGAGTGAGACGAACCAGTAAGTCTTGGTAACAATGTTTTGTACATAAGTTCTGTAGAAGGTATTATCAAGGGTTCGACGAAAATTCATTTAGCCAGGTAACGACTATGAAGTTGTGGTGAATGACCAAGTGCTTATCATCGTGTTAGTGACGACACAATTTTTCGTAAAACGTTTAACTCCAACAGGACTACACACAAAATGTAACCAAGACTTGCCGGTTCATTTCACTCAGGTCTTGAATAGCCACCTGTAAGTGCCACCTTTTTTTTAAACCACACTTGCAAAGCCAGGAGTCTTATCCTGAAAAGTCTTCAATTGAAGACATCAGTAGTGTCAGTGTGGGGCCTCAGGATAATTCAGCAAGCCGAGAAGAAATTGCTAACAGTACAAGTAAAAGTATGCCAACAGAAAATGAAGGGCTTGGAAGCCGATGTATTCTTCGCAAAGTGTCAACTACAGGGTCATTGTTCACGAGTTCCCGGATGCGTAACTCCATGCCAACTTCATGCCGACGCTAAGGAAACACCAGGGCAGGCAGTTGCAAGAAAAGAAATTCAGTGCTCTAAGAAAAATGCGGCCACTCAAACCATGAAAGTAATGTTTAACTTGTCTTCTTACAACTACACTGAACCTAAACATGCTGTTTTGGGCAAGGGAACAAACATCAACACTGGTGCCTTGCCTGACTCTATGAGAGTCATCTGCGCCATGAATGGTGCCGTCAGTGCACTTCCTTCCGAAGATGAGGCCCGCACCCCCCCTGCACCGTCAGTGTGCTGTACAAATTTCAGAAGCACATCCCACAAGCTTGTCTGCCTAGCAAAGAAGCTGTGTGGGGCTCCAAAACCCATAGAACCAACGAACACAAACCCCAAACCTCGTCCCTTCAACTCTCGCTTTATATTGCTGTGCAAGCAGTAAAATTGGATAATGTTAGTAGTGTTCTGTCCTGTCACCTCCTTGCCTTTCCTATGAATTTTATGCTAAATAAGGCTTTTTCTTGGAAAAAGAGTGCTAGTTTAAGGCATAAACCAGCTCCATGGCAGTTTGCAATTAAGGAATGTAAACATTTGCTGAAAATAGGTCCATGAAGAATATTTCAAAAAGAGCACTTTAAAAAAACACACACGTGTATCTATCACCAAGGCCAACCCTTGTGTCTTCTATCTCAACATATTTCTCAAAAGTCAAGCTCAAAACTGATATCCAGGTGCAAGCTCTCCATATCATATTACCTTGTCAATGATGAAGCAAAGCACGCTGGTGCCTGGATGTTGGGGGACCAACTCAGGCGTGGAGGTCAGCACTGATCAGCAACACAGCACAGTCTGCTTACACTTTCTCTGCAGGCCCAGCCATACCTGCATAAATACAAGTGGGCTTAGTGTCACGTGAGTATAATATAAAAAGTGACACCGTGAGCAAATCAATCCTTGTTCGGTATACATATGAAAAAATGTAGATATTCTCCATATAGCAAGCTTCACTTTGAGTAACAAATCCTGCACTATAAGAAAAATATGATGCATGAGCCATCTATGCAAGAAAATTAATTGAAGATCCCTTTTTTTGCCTCCCTCCTCCTCCTTGTGTATAGGTGGCAGTCAGGTTAAGTAAAGTAGGCCAGAAAGCCACATAGTGTAAGCAAAGGTGGTCACTTGGTGGGCCAATTCTGATACCATAGCACGACATGCATTCGGCAGGCACTGCAATGTTATAGCACCCATAAGCCTAGCAGCATTACCCAATAGGGCTAACCAATAAGTGTCCCCAGCAGCATAACTCAGCATGTCTACCAGGAGGCTTTCATTACACTTTGACAACTATCCTCCTACGGCTTGAGCCCAATTTTTGTCAACAGAAGACAAGCTTCTGCATCTGCACAAGGGCACTTTAAACAGTACCACAATAGCTTCCTACCTAATCCCACCTTTAAAATGACATTGGTAAGTTCAGTACCATGTGTGGAACCAATCAAATTGTTCTGCAATCAAGTAAGCATCCCCTTTTCATACACGCAAATATCAGCAACACTACTACTGCCATATGGACATTTTGTAGACAAAAACACCAAGCGCAAGAGCTGAAGCTTGGGCAAGTTGGTAACAGTTCATTTTGATGGTGTTCATGGCACACACATGCCAAAAGAATAAGCGACAGGCCGACAGTGAAAAATAACTGTCCTCTTTCACACTCTGTGTGTCCCTTATCTCCTTAGAAAGTGTGCACTGTGAATAGCATGGAAAGGAACATAAGAGATCAGATAATGCTACAATAGATAAAAGAAAACATGCTCTCCGATGCAACACGTCTTTAAGCAACTTAATTTTCAACCAACATCCTAAGCCTGCCGCGCTTAAAAAACTCACTGAAGTTGCTGTGTAAGACAACAGCTTGCTTTTACAAAAAATAGAGTTAAACTTATTCTATTATTTTTGCAAACTGGTGCTTCAGTACTGTGAAAAGGTGGTATTATTGAAAACCAGCTTAATTTTTGTGTAATAAAAAACCTAGTCAGCTACAGAGATCAGGCTTGATATAAATCAGCCGGTGAACACGGTAAATCAATATTTCCATGACTGTTGAGGTAAAAGGATCGTTGACAAATTCCCAACACACTATGCATGCTTTGGAGAAGACAGTGCTTTTCTACTGCAAGCATTTAACAGAGCCCCAGTGAATACAGTCTTATATAACTTATTGCAGGACATTTCAGATCCTCTTTATGGCTTCTTAGGGACTTGGGTAATGAAGAGTAAGTGCAGTGACATCTCTGAGCACCTCAAAGACAATACTGGTGATTACATGGCAACACAACTGCTGACATGCAAGATAACTTTCGGGCAGTGTTGTCTCATGCCACATCAATCAGACAAAACTTTAAAGGGACACTTAAGGGAAAAATAATTATTTGAGATGCATTATTGAATTACTCTTCCGCAAACCCAGAAAGACTGCAGTTATCCAAAAGTAGAGGCTTGATAAGCAAGAAAATACACAAGAACGATGTACAGGTGGTGAAACCACAATAAAGTTCCCACACCTGCTGGCTGTCTGCTAAGGCCTAGTTAATTTGTTTTTGGCAAAAACTGACTATATTGCATTCTAAAAGAGGCAAGAACTGAACTTGGTAATTTTGGAGCAAGTGTACTGAACCGCAACAGCCAAAATATACGAAAATACTCTGGAATGCATGATGTCATCCAACGTACGATGTTTCGCCACAAAATTTGGCAGGAAATGCCACTTTAACCTTCATTTTCTTTTTGCAATAAATAACCTCTCATCACAAAACTAACACAGAAAGAAAGAATACATGATGCGTCTAAACTGCCTCCAAACAAAAAAATGTGTCCGGAGTCATTTTGTACACATTCAAACCACTTATTTTTGGCTTTGCTCAAAGTGCCTTTGTGTGTCATGCAACATGAAACTGAAAAACAGGATTCACTGTAAAGGGAGAAATAAATGGGGCTCGCCTAGCGTGACGTATCTGCACAGGCTTAAGAGAAGTGTGACTCCATGGTCTAAATGAAAAAATAAAAATAAAATCACACTTTGGGTGGGTCTCAGGTTATAGTACTACTCAAAATCTTGACAAGTGCTTATTCAGTCTGTACTTATCCCAAAAGCTTGGTAATGACATACGCCCCTTTTGCACTAATGGTGTCTGCGCCAAAGGGGCTAAGGCTAAATGTTAGGTAGCCACACACATTTTAACAGTGAAATTCAAGTGCATTATGACTTTTGTCTGCCACTTTTAATAACATGTAACGGTCGATATAGCACATTGTGATCTAATTATTGTAGGTCAGCATGGCCTGAGCACGGCGTGCCTAAACACTTTTGTTAGGTGAGAAAGTATTGTTTCTGGTACTCTTTCGGGAAGCAGCCTATGCCTTATTCAGAACAAAAACCTTGTTTCCCTGAGAATGTCAGACAATCGCATATTTCAAATTGACCATTTGAAATGCACACAAAGTACAGCATGGTTTTGGGGGTCCCACTAACTATTGAAACGTACATCATCCAAGTTCAGCAGTCAACATCATAACTAAGCTTGTAGAAGTGCATATTAGCAAGTTGACAATAATAAGGAGAAGGTGAGAGAGATGGTCCCAACTATAAGAGAAGCAATAGCAGAGTTCAAGCTCCCTCCCATGTCAAATGCAGAAGGGCAAAGCATACCCAGCTTTCGGTTACACTCTCACCTGCGACCACTGCACCAGGCTGACTGACATGCGTAACCAGCAGTTTGTGATACCACATTATCAAACCTGCAATTTATGGGACATCAGAGATCAGCTTCAAGCTTGATGCTATGCTGCTCTAGGGATGTATTATGAACTGACTACATTTAAATGTTATGCTTCATGGTTTGTTGCAAGCTTCAGGAATTTACTTATTCATTTATAAACATACCTCATAGGCTCCAGCTGGAGTACTGCATAAGGTGGTAGGTAGAACATTGTGAGCCAAATAAAGAACATACAATAAAACAAGTAAAAAAATACTCTTTCACACTGTGGTTTCTTATCTGGCAGCTAGCTTATAAAAGTGAACAGAAACGTGTTCATGCTGGTAGTGCTTTAGAAGAATAAATAATAAGAGGTTAAACAGAAAATTCAAACACTTTCAAGCCACCTTTCGTGGTTTTTTCTTGCAACGTCCCTTTAGGAATGGGAATCAATGAACAGCCCCCCCCTCAAAAAAAAGAGAAAGAAAAGTGTAATACATGATTTTTGACTACTTAGAGAAATAAATCTAGGAACACAGAATCTGTGCAGGCATGTATGTAAGGAATTAAGTGCAGTAATATATGCAATAACTTGCAATGCCATTCTGCTTTCGTCGGGCAACTCATAACAAGACATAAAAGGATATGTGTGCCTCAAAACACAGCTCCTAAAAAAAATACGTCACTATACAGTCAGTAAGTAGCATATCATGCATATCTACTCAAGCCCCCAATTATACTTGACTGATATTGATTAAACTGAAGGTAGGCGATATTTTAAAATATACAGTTCAAGTAGTACTCGAATATTATGTCGAAACTGGAAGTTATGAATATGGCATCTAAAGCAAAAGTGTTGTACGTTATGCCAAACCTGCCAGCCTGTCAACTTTATATTTTGCAAAAATCCTATACACAATGCTGTGTTGGAAAGTCAGCATGTATTTTCTTAAAGTTTTCTCTCAGCGCCTACATTGTTCAATAGAGACACATTATTAACCATTAACTTGGAACAGCAGAAACTGATAACATTGTTTTTAGACCAGTGTGCTTTTTTCAGTGCTTTTGCTGTTGCCGATTTAGCCGGCTTTACGAACTTATCTCAATAAGCTCGTCTAATACGGGTGTCATACAGTGCACTTTTCATTGCGATCAAGCCCAATCCGGATCGAATTTCTCACTTGTGATTAGCTCTTTTGTGCAAGCTGCGCGAGGAAGCCAATTGCAGTAGCTAATTTTGATCTGAATCGGGCTTGGTAGGAAGTGCCCCTCTGGTATACTCGTTAGGGATTTTGCATTGCTAATAAAGCAGCACAAGTGCCATCACAATTTATTGTTTTAGATGCAATTTTGTAATCTCTTACCACCCCATTTTTCAAGATTCTTACAACATATTCCCAATAGAATTTCATTCTCATAACTCAATGCAACAATAGTAAAATTGTAGAACGAGTCCAAATTCGTAAATCTCAAAAGATTCAGGACCGATGGCACGTACGAATTATACCAACAGAACCTAGAACTCATAAGTGGCAGTGACTGTTTTGTACACACCTTGTCAAAGCAAGCAGATCAGATTCCTTGTCGGGCTGCTCAGACTGCATTTTGCCACAGGCTCCCATGTGGTGCAGAGATTGCATCCGTCTCACGAAATCGTGACATCCCTAAACAATAAGAAATGTTCAGTTTATTGCAATTACTGCTGAAACTGCAAACTTGTGATTTAACAACACCGCGTTAAATTGTGAAAAGACCTCAGCCAGCTACATGGTTGTGCAAATATCTCATTCTGACATCACGGGCAGTTATTTAACCTGTCAAATGGACGAAGACATACAGAACACTCAAAACAAGAAACACAGGTTGTCTTGACAATATATAAGCAGAAAAATTTGCATACAAGCTAAAATGTGCTCGTGAGTCAGACAGAGCAATCCGGTGCCGTCTCGCGCAGATGTTAGCTGTGAAGACAACACGTCAACGTACTTCACCACATATACCATTTCTTGCTGAGAAATTACGTACAGAAGCAGTGACATTCGCGGCATCAATTTTTGTGCCCGTTCAGACTAAACGACACTCGGCGCTAGTGTATTTCATAACAGAAAGCAAAGAAACAATATATGAGCTTTTGGCAACATCCTATACTTGTCTGAGGGTAATTTTCATAAAACGTTTTGCTAAATGTGTACTCCGGCATTAATAACAAACATTAGGAAATCACTTTTATAATTTATGTCGCTGTACTAATCATCTTGTGCTCCGCCTAACAAGGCACACTACACGAACTATAAAAATGCGCCAAGCGCCGGACTTACCTTTCGAGACATACTCGGCAAACGCTCCTTCGTGTCAGGTCCGGCGGCATCGACTGCACGAACTGTCCTTCCGGCATAAACACTGTTAAATTGCGGATGAACGTAATAGTACAATTTCCAACACATTCTTCCGTGCACTGTGAACCGCTGCGAGATCGGCGAGAGTACCAGAGGCTGCTAATGAGCCGGGAACAAAGAGCACGAATGGACCGAACTACGATAACCAACAACGCCGCACCGCACGAGAGATACAGCTAGCTAGCAGCGTTGCACAGGCCCAGGGGCTTAGCGATCGCTGATGCGCACAAAAAAGAGCACATTTTCTCTCGGCAAAGCGTAAATATGATTAAACTACCACATCGACCGTCCGCGAGGAAAATATTCATGCTGCGCTCACATACCGACAGCCCAACGTTTCTAGACTGGTAACATTTTGACAGCCGAACACGGGAAAATGATGTCATTTCGTCAAGATAGAGGCACCGGAAGCTTTGCAAGAGCCAGATAAACGTCATGGCGGCCATATTGTTTACATCGTCGTCTACCGTTTTGTCGTCTCAGGCAACGTTGGTCTCTGGCTCCTCGGCACCACTGTATCGGCACTGTGCTCCATGGTAATCGTGATCGCATCGATGGTGGCGGCTGGTATTCACATGTTATGCGAGTGATGCGGCGTGTTTCAACAACGTTTCTTTCAACATCGAGGACAGCAACCTGCGGAGCAGCCGTATCAACCGGTCAGGGCCGTTAAATCGCAGCATATCGTGGTTTGGTTTGTGAATTCTACGAGGTGTTGGTGTTTTATGCGGCGGTATCGACCACGCATTTGGTGTCGAGTGGCGTCGTCGACGCACTTTGTTCTGGCTTGTGTGCCGTTTTGCGGATGTGTATAGTTCATGAAGAGTGCCGTCTGTGCATCGGACGCTGCTGCCACGCCGGCTCGATTTGCCAACGCGCGAGAACGTCCGCACTGTCTGTCGCGAGTGCTTTCGGACACTGCTTGTGTTCTGTGTGTGTGTGTGTGTGTGTGTGTGTGTGTGTGTGTGCGCGTGCGTGTCCGCGTGCGTGCGCGTGTCTGATATGCGTCGTTATTGTGTCAGCGATTTGCAAAAGTGTTTTTTAGTTTGTTTCCGGCGTGCGCGAACGCCAGGATATGCTGCATGTTCGTCATTTAACGACCCTGCTTGAATGTAGGGACATTGACATTTTGGTCGTTTCGAGGTCAGCTTTTAACGAATCGCAAAGCGTTGCCTTGCTCTGAACCATCACTGCACGAACTACTTAGTTATTTCTCCGTTAATTTCAAAATCAGTTTTGTGTAGTATATACATAGATAATGCTCCGTTGCCACACTAAACTCGTATTTGCCGCTGTTGCGCGGCAAATACGAGGTTTTTTTACTACGTCAAGCTCTCTCAGCATACAGTGCACAAGTTGTGAAAGACTTAGTGCAAATAATTTTTCAAGCAGCAATTTGGCAAAATGTGCTGATCGTATGACAGCATTAGTGATTGATGGTTATGTAATTTCGTTATTTTTTTCTGTCAAAGTGCGATAGATTTTGGCTGCTATTTTGGCTATTTATTCACCAATTTATTTACACTGAGTTTGTGGTTCTTTTTATTTTTTAAATGTGGGCATGCATGGCCAGTTTATGCCTGCCTGCTACAGTTTGGCATAAACAGGCACTAACAACCTCTTAAAATATGGGCAATAAAAAGTGACTAGCAGATTTGATAGTCTTGTGGGGGCTGTGACATAATTACTAACGTGAACAAGACTAACGGAAAAAAGGTGGGATACGAGAGAGGGCTCTGTCCTGTCCCACCTTTTTTTCCGTTGTGCGCACTAGTCACAGCAACTGCATCAACACCAACTAACCCAACTTTCTTCGTGAATTACTCGTCTTATGGGGGGGGGGGGGGGGGCACACTTAGCTGTTTGGAAAATGTGCAGCTTGAAATTTCTGCATTGCTACCTCTGACTGACAGCTCTGATGCAAGCAATATGATCAGGCTGTGACAAAGCGCGTGCATCTTCTGTTACTGATCAAACCGCATGCAATAAAATCATTTGCCAACTTGTCCGTGTTGGATGTGTTTTCAGTGAGCTATAATCGCATTGCCAGCTTCTTTTATTCTGCATAAAAACAAACCTATAGCATTTTTTTCCGAAACTGTGAAGGTACTCAACCCTATATTGCATTAAAAGCTTCGGGTGATCCACTCTGAACAAGGGACGTACTCTCAGACAACAGCTTTTGGCTATATCACTGTCAGTGCGCGCTTATTGGCTGGTTGAGCAATGTGTCACACGAAGGCACAGGAGTATTGTCGTAAGTGATTATCCGAGAATATGTCCCCAAGTGAAAATCATTGCATCATTAGGACTGACATGAGCTTTGATGGAGATGTGTGTGTCCATTATATAAAATTGCAGAAATTCAACACTGGCGCTTTTATTCATTCTGCAGTTTATGCTGCTATATGTGGCACAATGGTTCGACGTTGTCATACAGCACATTGATTATGTCCTTGCATGTGCTACAAACGATTCATCATAAAATCTTGCTGTCTTTCACTAGCTTTTGTATACACTACGACTTAGGTGGATGCACTTTGTATGCAATTCGTAGTCATCGGCCAAGATCTCGTTGCTTACATGACTACAGTGCGTACACATGACACGCTATCTCGCACACCTCGTACAGAATCTCGTTAGGCTGGCGCAGCACATCGCACACATCTCGCACATGCGTACATCTCGCACATGCATTCGCGTAGCACCTCGCATAGATCTCGCACACTTTGTGAAGTCTACGCAGCTCATGCGTACAGATCTCGCACATTTTCTACGATATCTCGTTGAATGTGCGTAGCACATCGCACACTTCTCGTCAAATCTGTGCGATATGCATACATCTCGCACATTTCTCGCACAATTCGCGTACAAATTTTTCAATAGGGTGAGCACTCACTGGACACTCACTGTCGAAAGTAAAGATAGTAGTTCTATCGCCCGTGTAAACTTCCAAAGTAATTTAACCAGCATGGTGTCAGCGCGCACAAGCAAACATGAACCAATCACACTCGATGACCGCGGACACTCGCTGTCCAAATTGCGGCTTTCTCTGCGCATTTGCTATCGCAATCGATGGTTCGCCTTGTGGACGAAATTGCGGCTTTCTTTAAAGGTGGCCGTGGAAAAACAAATCGTTCAAAATTTTACCCTGCATAATAAACGCACCCCCCCCCTAACTTGCGCATATTATCAAGGAAAAAAGAGTGCGTTCATTATGCGAGTAAATACGGTATTGTAATGGGGGTACCCCATTTTCTATGCTTTAATGACAAGGGTTGGGAAAGTTGGTCAAATTGCGAACAGCTCGAACCATTGCATTGAACATTCATGGCAAAAACAGATGCTGGTCATAGAGAGAACGCCGCTTCCATGAAGGGGAAATAGGATTGTTTAATGTTTTTTCACCTTGGTTGCCATCCGTTTTGTTTTTTGACATGCTTTTTCCCACCCAGCTCAAACCCACAATAAATGTAATGCAGACCAAAATAGTGTTGTTGAAGGGGTTATATGTTCTGCCTTCCCCATGAAGCCTTGTTCACTGGCATAGTCGTTGGCCATACGCCTGTTGTAGCTGAATGAAATCAATAATGGTCAGTGAACAAGGCTTCTGTGTAGAAGCCGAAAGATCCTTTCGACAAGCAAGTCGAAGCAAGTGTCAAACCTTCCGATGTCTTACGTGGTTGCCTTCTGTGCCATGATGTTATGAGAGGGAGAAAGCTAAACGAAACCTGGCTGTAGAAAAGCTAATATAAATGAGGTATTTAGTGCACTCTGGGGTTTGCCAGTATATTTCTGGGGTTTCAGAGTCCGGAACCTTTACGTAAAGGGACAAACTGCTCAGTACATGAATTGAGAAAACCGCTTGTGCAAAAATGACCTATCGTACTGGTTAAAATAAGCCATGTTTTTCAGATTAAATGTGGATTTATATTTTTAATTCTTCCCCAAAAGTTAGGAAAAGTGACCCTTGGCGCCCCACATGGCAAAAACATGAAGATGCTTAAGTGGCCTGAAGAGGAGGGAAAACTGGAACAACTTGGTATTGATTCATGGTAAATAAGGAACAGCGCACTGACAACGTAGACGAAGGGAGACTTGACACACCACAAGTGCTGACTTTCAACTGGAAAACTTATTGAATGAGCGAGTTTATGAACACTTGAACTGTGCATGCACTTGCAAGGCAGTGAACAATTCATGACATGCACTCGTGGTTAGATCAGGTGATACTAAACAAGAATGAATAAAAAAAACATCACACTGCTCGGTTGTCAGCGATTTGCGGGGTCTAAAAAGGAAATGTTTTGGAAGGCTATTGTAGGCTGACTAATGCAACCTGGCCCTGCTTTCTGTATTCTATAGGCCTCGCAAATTTCATGAGTCAATTGGTCTGTGTGGCGAAAAAGAATCTCGGTCTGAGAGAATTCTGCAGTGCACCCGAATTGCCAAATGCGAGGCGCAAACAGTGCATTTTGGTGCTCCCTTAGGCGCATGTTTACACACCGCCCTGATAGTCCCACGTACACTCGGCCACAGGTGAGGGGGATGCTGTACACGATTGCAGTGGCGCAAGGCACACGCATATTAGTGTGCCTTACAGGGCAGACTTTTTTTGCATTTGCACCTTTCTCCACACATTTTGTAACTGCTGCGCAGATGCTACCCACTTTCTGGCTGAAAAAAAAAACAAATCTATGCCATGCCACGATCCCACCCGCCCCCCCCCCCCCACCCCTTTTTTTGTTTCAACCTGTGCGAATGCTAGTGTCCATAGCATGCTTCAATTCTTGGACGAACTTTCCACAAGACAGCATGCTATTGGCGTCTTGAGGAAAGCTTGTGCGAAGAGTAAAGTTTGGAGAGTAAAGATGCCGCACCAAGAAGCAAGCCGTTAGCCATACATCCACTAGCGTTCGCACAGGGTGAAAGGGGGGGGGGGGGTCATGGCATGGCATAGATTTGTTTTGTTCTTTTCAGCCAGAAAGAAAGTAGGTAGCGTCTGCCCTGTAAGGCACACTAACATGTGTGTTTGCCTTGCGCCACTGCAATCGTGTACAGCATCCCCCTCACCTGTGGCCGAGTGTACGTGGGACAATCGGGGCAGTGTGTAAACGTGGGCCTCAGGGAACACCAAAATGCACTGTTTGCGCCTTGCATTTCGCAATGCATTGCCATGACTGCGGGTGCACTGCAGAATTCTTACGGACCGAGATTTTTTTTCGCCTCACAGACCAATTGATGCATGAAATTTGCGAGACCTATAGAATACAGAAAGTAGGACCAGGTTGCATTAGTCAGCCTGCAATAGTCTTCCCAGAAGAAATTTCCTTTTAGACCACGCAAATCGTTGACAGTGGAGCGGCGCGATGGTTTTTATTTTTGTTAATTCATTATTGTGTAGTATCACCTGATCTAACCACGAGTGCATGTCATAAATTGTTCACTGCCTTTCAGGTGTATGTGCAGTTCAGCTGTTCATAAACTCGTTCATTCAATAAACTTACCAGTTGAAAGTCCGCACTTGGGGTGTGTCTACGTCTCCCTACGCTTTCAGGACACTGTTACTTATTTACCATGAATAAGAGGCCTATCACATGGCTTTCTATTATTGTATGGGGTTCATGTTATTCTTATTAGTATTGAAATGCAGTCCACATTTTTCAGTAATTTTTTTACCTTACAATATGCTGATAAGCCTTCGTTTGTAGTGAAAGTGGCACTGCCTTTGTTTTTGATGAGTTGGCTTGGTAAGTCTATCGACAGAATAATGATAACGGGGGCCAGGCAGCCATGATGTAGGTGTGTATTTGGGGGAAAAACGCTGTACAAATGTAAGAAGGTTTGTACGACAATGCAAACTTATTGTACCAGCTTTATATCTTCAAAAGTGGTTGAAAAGGCCAAAATGTAGGCAGTTAACTGCAGTTGCACTCACTCCTGTGAAAGCAGAATCATAGGCTGCTTTCACAATTTGCGAAGCTGCAGGTGCAAACATTGCTGAGGGTTAACTTTTGGTTACCACAAAACTACGTCTTTAAAAACTGGTTGTCAGTCGCTTTAACGCAAAATGTGAAGGTGTGAAAATGTTATGTGGGTATGCCTTTAAGCTGTTTTGTGCCACACGTATGTAGATTTGGCTTTCCTGCACTCTAATGTCACATCCCCTAATTATGCATTGGGAATTTGCATGGGAGTAGAATTGGTGCGCTTACAAATGATAGTGAAAGCTTGGAGAGGTAGTTACTATGAAACATAGTTACTGTGCTAAGGGTTATGAAACACAAACATGAAATGCACAGAACAGACAAGACCTGATGCACTTCGTGTTTGTGTTTCTTCCAGTAATGCTTAGGTGTTGTAGAGCAGCACATTTACAATTAAAGGGCATTGCGTCACAAACCTCTTCCAGCAAAAATGTTTTGCTTTGTACTCAGCTAAAAATTCACTTCACTTGGCAATAAATTATATTCTGGTAGTATTGGGTAGATTTTTCAACGTGAAAACATTGCCGCATACAATGCTCATTTCCACATCTCTGGCAATTTTTGTCTTTTGTAGCGCAAGCACCTCCTGCAAATAGGAGGGAAGTCACTGCGCGAGGTGGCATCGTATGCCATGAACGCTGTAATGGCGCACCCCGTCCAAGTGCTTTACAGCCTTCATAGCAGGAAGGAGAAGAGGGCATTCATCAATTTGAAGTTATGCCGGATAGTCACAGGTAAAGCTTCCTCAGTCATCCTTTTGCATTGTTGAAGTATTGTGTATACAGCCGAACTCCTCTACAGCGAAATGGCTTGCATAACAAGAAGTTGTCCTTGCCAAAATCGTGTCTTTCATATAAATTGTCAACGTCTACAACGAAGAAATCTGGGCGTCCCTGTTGGCTGATTTCATTTTTTACTATGAAAGCCACATACTAGTCACCACTACCCTTGCAGAAATTGCGAAAGTGTGCTCTGCACTAGCACCAATGGCAGCTTAGGTGAATTGCTTGACGAGCATGCCGATGAATTGCATCACACCAGGCAGCTTACACGTTTAGCATCAGCGGGTGAAACAGTTGAATATGTCTCGGTTAGTAAAGACATGGTGTGATCATCACTGATGACGTTACGCTATGTTAGGGTGGAAAAACAAGAATGTCAACGAAGGCAACAGGGATGAAGATCCTGTAAATGGATCAAGAATTTTCATGGCGGTGAAGGCGATAGCATTTAATTATCCGCAGCATTACTTTGCGTATCCTGCATTTCGCCGCTGAGCATGCTGTGAACCTCGATTCAATAAGGTTGGCTGCAGTTGCAAATTCTGTCAGACAAAATTTGCGCTAAAGACTTAGCAACTTATTTCACTAAGTCTCCTGAGTTCATGTTAAGGTTTGCTTTTGTTGAATGTGTTTGCCTGCTCTGTTGTGGGTGATCTTTACGGTGCATGCTGTATGTACTAATTGTGGTCTTTGCATGTTTGTGTGAAGATGTCATCTGTGCGAAAGGGGGGAGGGGCGACCTGACACAAGCACAGAATTTCATTAACTGCTTGCCAGGGTCTGTGGACAACGGTGGTGGCAGGAAGAGGCGTTTCGCAGAAACGTTTGCAGCAGAGCAGCCCGATGATCCCTCCCTTTGGGGCAGGAATCATTGCCTGTCCACTGCTGCCCTCTCCCTGCCCCACCCTTGCCCTCAGGTCCCTGGCAAGTCCACCGTCGGCCCCTCCTGTCCGGCTGCTGCTGCCCCTGCTGCAGCCTCTGCTCCGGCAGCCCCTGCCGCCCCTGCCCCTCCTCCTGCTGCTGCCCCTGGAGCTGAGCACCCCTACTGATGCCTGCATCAGTTCAAGAATTGTATTGTAAATAGTACTGTAAATATTATTCTAAATAAATTATATTTGCGTTTACGCTTTGCGTGTTTCTGCAGGAAGCTTCCTTCCCGCACTTATTTCCATAACGTTTTCTTCGCTACTAATTGTATAGGCAGTAAGCTAGCATACAAGCAACAGAATGGCTGATTACAGGCTATGCTTGAAACACACTGGATGCAAAATGGCTGAGCTCTGGATATTCTTGAAACTCATTGGATACAAAATGGCTAAGCACTGGGTATTCTTGAAACTCACTGGATACAAAGTGGCTGAGCACCAGATATTCTTGGAACACATTGGATACAGAATGGCTCAGCACTGGATGTTCTTGAAACATGTTGGATACAGAATGGCTGAGCACGGGATGTTCTTGAAACATGTTGGATACAGAATGGTTGAGCACTGAATGTTCTTGAAACATGTTGGATACAGAATGGCTGAGCACTGGATGTTCTTGAAACACTGGATACAGGATGGCTGTGCACTGACTATATGCTTGAACTACATTGGATTCTACAATTGCAAACTGTACGGCCAATCTTGGCTCGAACAGTGGGTGGACCTTGGATCGGGTTGCACTTTGCCATGATGCCAGGATTGGGCCAAAATTCGTACCAATTTCTGCGAGCATTGGACCATGCTTGACCCAGTGGTGTCGTGCCGCCTGGGATAGGTCCCACGTCACCAGGGTGGTCTCTCTGTTATCAAACCAAGTCCGAGCAGCATCATCCAACGAAAAAAATAGACATGGCGCAGCTTGTCATCGTCACTCCATTTGTTGAACGTCGCGGTGCTCTCGTATGTCTCCAGCCAGGTTTCAGGGTCTTCAGCCGATGATCCACGGAATGTCGGCGGCTCCCGAGGTTGTTGCAGCAGGATGGGAGACGCTGGGGCTGCCATTGGGGTCGTTGACTTGGCCTTGATCGTTGTGGTCTTCTCGGGAAGTAGTCCGTACTCGGGAAGAAGTCCTTGCTGCCTACGGCTAGCCCACTGCTCCTTGGCGATGTGGGTGTTCTCCTCTGGTTTCGGGCTTTGATCGCGGCATTGCGTGGGCGTTCGGTGCATGAACGCACTAGCACCTCCACCAGATGCCACGTAGTAGTGACGGCGAAGAAAACAGTCGCAAAACTGAATGACGAAATGGACGTTTTATTGGGCGAACCTGTGCCCACAAAAGCAAGTTGCACCCCAAGCCCAACGATAGCGGCGAACACAGTCGGCGATCGTCAAAATCTGATCAGTGGAAAAACGCGTCGGCTTTTAAACATGAGTAATCAAAAGTTCCAGAGTAATCCCTGGTGCCCGCGTGTCTTCCAGAAAGTACTAGACAATTTGCGTCGCCCATACAATCAGATTACATAAACGTCGGTGACAGCAGAGAACGTTTCGAAGCATCGATAACGTTCGAGAAACTTCCGATACATGCTGGCGCGTCCTGCGCCTAGCGATATCGTTTAACATTTGTTAGCCGGTGAAAAGTGCACGCCGGTGAAAGGTAAAGAAGTACACCTGTCAATAAGATCTGGTTGGTAGTATTCTCGCTTCGGTTTGTAATGAAAACTCGGTTACTTGTAAGGGTCATAGGGCGAAGCGTTTTTCCGAAAGGGAATAGATTGAGACGCTCAACCTATTCAGTCAGCCTTTCGGTCAGCAGCGTCCTGCTGAACGGAAGTGCGCTGACTGCCCACGTCTAGATAAATTATGGTTGGTCCCTCGTTGGTCACCTTCATGGCCGTTGCCACCCCTTGCTCTGGACCGATATCTGGAGCGGGATGGAGTCCGGTCTCTTAGGTTTGGGCCGGTGGACTGGGGGGTGCGGCCTCTTGTCGTCGGGCGGGACCCAGATCAGGACCTGGACCCAGGCGTTGCCCTCCTCCTGGATCTAGTCCCGCCAGGTGGTCAAAATGAATCCGAAGCCCTCGACTATGGCGTGCCTGATAATCAGCACTAGTTTTGGCACCTAAAACCCCAGAAAGAAGAACCTGCCGCGATTGGTCGGCCCGGTGGTGGCGGGGTGGATACCCCTGCTGTTTCTGTTTCATATGTCGGAGCCATTGGTGTTGCTTAACGATGTTGGGTTTTTTTTCAACTTGGCCTGGCAGGCTTTGTCCATCGGGGGATGATCCTTGCCGCTTAGCTGACATCTTGACTGACACTTGTGGTCCTGAATTGAGTTGGGCGTTCTACATCCCGCACATAGTTTGTCGTTTGGTTTCGGGCGCACATCGCTCCTGTGCCCAAGTCTGTTGCACAGTTTGCAAAAGTTCATTTGCTTTATGTATAGCGAACATTGCGTGAGCACTCCACTGTGTAGGACGTATGATGGAACTCTGTAGCCGTCAAAAAAGGACTATCGCTGTCGTGGTGTTTCCTAGATGTTTGGCTGTGATCGCCGTAGGATGTCTGGGTGTGATAACTGCCGCGGCGATATCTCGCGGGGTTTCCTTCAAGGCGACCCCTCTGATTACTCCTTTGGCGGTGATTTCCGGTGCCGTCTTGTAAGCTCCCACCTCATACACCTTGTCATTCGTCTTGATGTGCTTGATCCATGGGTATTTGTCTGTATATTCTTCATTTTGGGTACTGACGACCAAGGCTTTCTAGAAGTTACGTGGGCAGATCGTGTCTATCTCTCTTTCTTCATAGCGGATCTCAGGTGCTTGGTACACAATAAACATTTTCACACCCTTAATGGTGTTAAAATGAGTGTTTTCCCGCATTTACACCCTCGTGCACACCCTTTTAGCACCTATTTTGTTAAAAACACCCTATCATATGGGTGTATACGGCACATAAGGTGTGAAGTTGCTCAAAGAAGGGTGCTAAATCGACGTCTGAAGGGTGTTGAACACAAGGATGCATGCATAAATCTGGCCATAAGAACGCGCATACGTCCGCGCAATGAGCCATGTGTCTATGTCATTTTTTTCTAAGATACTGATGTTACTGGCCTGACGGGCACTCCAAAACGTATTACCTTGAAAAGTAGACACATTCACTTGCAATTTCATGAAATATCATTAGATTTAGTTATCTCTGTGATACTACATTGCAATTAGACACTTTTAATACAAACTGCAGTAATTGAATGAAAACGCGCAAGCACCTCGCAAAATTTTGCAGGAATTTGATGATATGTGGCGTTTGATGGCGCAAGGGCCAGATGTGGCCAAAGAGCGCCAAGGCAGTAATGATGAGTGCTCAATGGACTAATGGTTCATGTGACGTGGCTGTATAGAGGCCTAAAACTCAGAGCTAGAAATTGCTTAAAATATATAGGAATTAAAAATATGATAGTGACTGAAGTGGGGTATGCTATGAGTATGAGATGTGTAACAAGGTTGTGAGAGCATAACATGTATTTAAAAAGTGAAATAGCACTACAGCCTCACCGGGTCCCTTGAGTACAAGGGCCCAGAGGCATGTGCTATAAACAAGGTTTCACATCACAACAGCGGCCTCTCGCAGTAGGCCGTGCTACGAATTTCTTGGACAGAATACGTTGAGGGTATGGACATCATTCAAGAAGGCTAAAACGGATTTCATTTCGAATAGCGGGTCTCTGCCTAGAAACAGTGCCAGGTGAAGCGGTATACACTGCCTATATGCCAAAGGGAAGTGTCTTTTCCTCTCGGTTTGTGCTTCACGACATTCCAGGAGGACATGCTGAACACTGAGGGTGTCCCCACATCTACTACACATTGGAGGTTCACCGCCAGTCAGCAAAAAACTATGTGTACCATAAGTGTGCCCTATTCTGAGACGACAGAATAGGACATCACTTCGTCTTGAGTTGGTCAGGGATGGCCAGTACCCTAAATGTGGCTTAACCACGTGAAGCTTATTAAGCATTTCAGCGTCCCACTCACTTTGCCAGTAGGTTCTGAGTTTGTTCCGCAAATATGG
Organism: Dermacentor silvarum; assembly: GCF_013339745.2. NCBI lineage: Eukaryota > Metazoa > Arthropoda > Arachnida > Ixodida > Ixodidae > Dermacentor > Dermacentor silvarum. Next base: position 72,170,716 of record NC_051163.1, read on the forward strand.
CTTCAGGTCTATAACTGGAACAGCTATGGACGTGTTGCAAGATTTTGTATCTAAGGAAGTTGCCATTCGGTCTGCTAGCACATTACCTTCAATACCTCTGTGTCCAGGCACCCAGCATACCGTTATATGTTGGCCAGATGCATAAATAGTACACAGGAGAGAGAAAAGATCTGCAATTACTGGATTTCTATGTTTGCAGCATGACATCAATGTTTTAACAACGCTTAAGGAGTCTGTGTATATGACCGCCTTATGTAGTTTTAACTGCTTGATGTGTTTCGCAGCGCACCATAGTGCATACGCCTCTGCTGTAAAGATGCTTGTATGATGGTGAAGAACATCTGACTCCGAATAGGATGGGCCGACGGCTGCATAAGACACGCCGGCATGCGATTTAGATGCATCTGTGTAATATTCTGGGCACGAGTACTTAAATTGTAACTCTAGAAAATGCATATGAATGTGGGCCTCTGGAGCGTGCTTCGTTACCTCCACAAATGACGTGTCGCAGTCAATGATGTGCCACAACCACGGTGGTAACGGCTTAGCAGGGGCCATTAGGCGATTTTCAAGAAGCGGAACGTCCATATCTTCGCTCATCCTCCTCACACGGAGCGAGAATGGCTCTCTCGCTGCAGGCTTGTTATGAAAAAGTGTTGCAGAGGTGATATCGTTGATGATGGAATAACAAGGATGGTCTTTATCAGTATGTACTTTCAGAAAGTAATTAAAAGTAGAATATGACCGTTGTAGATCGAGGGACCATTCGTTCGATTCGACATAGAGGCTTTGAACAGGGCTTGTCCTGAAGGCACCGGTGGCAAGGCGGATACCAAGATGATGCACAGGGTCCAGCATCTTGAGTGCACTGGGGGCAGCAGAGTGATATACTACAGCGCCGTAGTCTAAACGCGATCGTACAAGGCTCCTGTAGAGGTTCATGAGGCATTTCCTGTCGCTACCCCATGTTGTGTGTGACAGTATTTTCATGATGTTCATTGTTTTCAGGCACTTAGTTTTGATATACTTGATGTGAGGAATGAATGTCAGTTTTGAGTCGAGTATAACGCCTAAGAATTTATGTTCAGTGTTGATTGGTATGCGTTGTCCATGGAGCATAATATCAGGATCTTGTATTAAGCCTCTCTTTCTAGAGAAAAGTACACAGGAGCTTTTGAGGGGGTTTAGCTTAAAACCATTTTCATTTGCCCATTTTGAAACTTTGTTCAGTCCGAGCTGAACCTGACGCTCGCATATTGCAAGGTTACAAGACTTAAATCCTATCTGCACATCATCGACATATACTGAGTCAAACATAGAGGATGGTATGGCTTTGTGAAGGGAATTCATTTTCACAATGAAGAGGGTGCAACTAAGCACGCCCCCTTGTGGCACACCAGTCTCTTGAGTGAAACTTCTCGACAGGGCATTGCCCACTCTAACGCGGAATGTCCGGTTAGACAAATAACTTTCTATCATGTTTAACATGTTGCCGCGTACACCCATTGCAGATAGGTCTCGAAGGATTCCGAATCGCCATGTTGTATCATAGGCTTTCTCCAAGTCAAGAAATACAGATAAAAAGAATTGTTTGTGTATATAAGCGTCTCTAATGTTTCCCTCAATGCGAACGAGGTGGTCTATTGTTGACCTACCTTCCCTGAAACCACATTGGAAGGGGTCAAGTAGACGGTTGCTTTCCAGATAATAGATTAGACGCCGGTTCACCATTTTTTCATATAACTTGCACATACAGCTTGTTAGTGCTATTGGCCTATAGCTGCTGGCTAATGCGGGGTCCTTGCCTTGTTTATAAATTGGGATGATAATGGCTTCTTTCCATGAGGATGGAATATGTCCAGATGACCACATGGTATTGTAAAGACACAGAAGCGTGTTTAATGTTTCCGAGTGCAGGTTCTTGATCATTTCGTATATTATACGGTCACCACCTGGTGCTGAGTTGCTGCAAGAACTGAGAGAAGCCTTGAGTTCTGCAAGACTGAACGGACGGTTGTAAGGCACTTCTGTTGCGCACTTTCGTTTGAGGCGCTCCCGCTCTGCATGTTCCTTGAACTTTAAGAAAGTAGGCTCATAGTGGGATGTACTAGAAATGCTTTCAAAATGCTCGCCCAGAAAATCGGCCTGATCTTTCATACTGTCACCTTGAGTGTTTACTAAGGGAAGTGGTTGTGTTTCCCGGCCTTTTAATTTGTTCACTCTGTTCCACACCTTACTCTCATCCTTGTAAGAATTGATGCTACTTATGTACCTTTCCCAACTGGCCCGCTTAGCACGTCGACGTATTCTCCTGCCCTGTGATTTTGCCTGCTTGAAATTAGTGAGATTCTCCGCAGTTGGAGAGTCGCGGAGCAGGCCCCAAGCTTTATTTTGTTTTTTCCTTGCCTCTTTACATTCGTTGTTCCACCAAGGCATACGACGCTTACTAGCAAGTCCGTTAGTTTGTTTTATGCATTTTTCAGCAGCGTCAATTATAAAACCTGTAAAATATGCCACAGCATCGTCTATATTAAAAGAAACTAAAGCATCCCACTGTAAGCACGTAATCTTTTTAAACAGTTCCCAGTTCGACGAGTCGGTTTTCCATCGAGGAACCTGTGGAGGGCAGCCAGCTTGCTTTGTTAGATTTAAAACAATAGGGAAGTGGTCACTTCCGTAAGGGTTTTTTATGACCTTCCAGTCAAGGTATGGCATTAGTGTCGGAGAGGATATGGTTAGGTCTATTGATGAGTATGACTTATGTGTGGCGCTATAAAAGGTGGGTTCTCTTTTATTCAGCAGAACCGCACCAGAACATAAAAGGAAGTCTTCTACAGTACGCCCTCTTGCATCGCAGCGCGAGTCGCCCCACAGCATATTATGGGCGTTCAGGTCACCTGTTATTATGAATGGCTCAGGGAGCTGATTGACAAGCGTATGAAGTTCCGTAAGCGCCAAACGATGTTCGGGTGGTACGTACAGTGAACAGACTGTCACCAACCTGTCAAACAGTATTGCCCTAACAGCTACTGCCTCTAGATTTGTTTGAAGGTGGAGGTGTCGGCAAGCAACTGACCTCTGAGCTATGATGGCCACGCCGCCAGACGCGGTCTGGCCATCATCGCGATCTTTGCGAAATACTGTATAGTGTGTTAGGAAATTTGTATTTGATGTTTTTAAGTGTGTTTCCTGAACACAGAACAGCCTAGGATTAAATTCTTGTATAATTTCCATGATGTCGTCTAAGTTGTTTAGAATGCCACGGGCATTCCAATGAATAATTTGTACCGCCATCTTATTGAAGAGAGGAGTGTTCTGTGTTCAGGTGTGTAGTGTCTTAGGTAACAGGACCGTCGTCCGGCCCTGTTATGGGTTTTTTGTTTGTTTTGGCGCGCTCGAGAGAGCCACGCCGGTTCTTCGGCACCAAAGGTACCGGTGTTGTTTCCATCGCCTCCTGGGAGGCACTGGATGCCCGCACGTGCGGGCTGCTTGTTCGTTTTTCGGACCTCGCCTGATGAGGCTTGGTCTTGAGACCCGACGTACCTTGGGTAGCGGGTCTCTGTGGCTGGGTGGGTGGAGCAGATTGGACTGCTGCCACCACCGGGGCGGGGGGCGCCACAGCCGACCGCTCGCTGTGCGCGGGCCGGACAAGTGGCGGAGGCCGGTGCGACGCTGCCCCCTGACGCGTCGCATCGGCATACGTTGTGCTGTGGAATGGTGAGCACCTTTTACGCGCTTCTTTGAAAGAGATGTTCTCGCGTACTTTGAGAGTGATAATTTCTTTTTCTTTTTTCCAGTTAGGACAGGATCTGGAGTAAGCTGGATGTTCACCATCACAGTTTACACAGTGAGGTGTCGCTTCGCAGTTATCTGAGGCGTGACCTCGGACTCCACATTTCGCGCATGTAAGTCTACCACGGCAGCTCTGCGAGCCGTGGCCAAATCTTTGACATTGGAAACATCGTCTTGGATTAGGTATGTATGGTCTGACAGCTATCTTAGTGTATCCGGTTTCTATTGTTTGTGGCAGATCGCAAGTGGCAAAGGTCAGGATCAGGTGTTTTGTAGGAATTTCTTTATTGTCTCGTCGGATAATGATACGCTGTACGTTGGTTACATTTTGCTCTTTCCAGCCCTCCAATAGTTCGGTTTCGGACAAGTCAATGAGATCTGCATCAGAAACTACTCCGCGTGCTGTATTCATAGAACGGTGAGGTGAAACGGTAACAGGAATGTCTCCAAATGCCACAAGCTTGTTGAGTTTATTGTGCTGCTCTTTATCACGGATCTCAAGCAGGAGGTCCCCGCTCGCCATTTTGGTGACTTTGTAACCTGGGCCAAGGGCGTCAGTCAAGCCTTTTGCGACTAGAAAAGGGGATACGGTTCTTGCTGGTTTTTCGGTCTTCTCACTATGAACTACTTGGTAACGGGGGAAAATTTCTCTTGGTCTGAATAAGCTTAATAGTTCTTCGGTGCGTCCCCTCTTGTGAGGGTGACGATCAAGTAAACGGGGAAATGCAGGCGTTCCCATACTGGTTTGGTTTATTTCGGCGGCAATGGCGGCCACCCACCACGGAGCCCAACTAGGGGACGCTGCAGCACTTAACGCGTAAGGCTGCAGGCGCCAACCGTACATTGCCACTATAACCTAATATATTATACCCAAGGGAGGGCACATACACAAGGTTAACCCAAGCCGCCTGTGGAAATTAGGAAGTGACGGAAGAGAAGAGATGATAGGAGAGTAAAAGAAAGGAGATAGGAAAGCAAAAGGTTGGAGAGGGGGACAGGAAAAGGCGACCACCGGTTTCCCCCGGGTGGGTCAGTCCGGGGGTGCCGTCTACGTGAAGCAGAGGCCAAAGAGGTGTGTTGCCTCCGCCGAGGGGCCGTAAAGGTCCAAACACCCGGCATCGGCTCAACCCCCAGGATCCCCTTTTCCCCGGACACGGCTAAGCCGCGCACGGCTACACGCGGGAGGGTCCAACCCTCATGTGCTCGGGTACGTGGTGTCGCAACGCACCAAACGCCTGCTTACGCAGACGCCCCTGCGGGGATTTTGCAGGAATTTAACGGTGCCCTTAACAGCCCAACAAAAGTTGCGAACCCCGGTGAGATGTCTTTTTAAGCGATTCAAGGTAGTAATTAGACACGCAGGCATAAAAATTAGGCTAATTCACTTGTCAACCAACCATGTCAGCCTATCCTGCTTATTAATTGAAGCCCATCATCGATATAGTTCATAAATGGTTCTTTGAATGCCAAGAACTGATGCCGCTAATTGCTTCGGTGTAATGAATTCCGGACTATGGAAATATGGAAAACCGAAACATGTACTGCGGAAGAGCACAACTGTCACTCCTTTGGCAGACGCCACGAGTGATGTGAATGCTTGCGCCTCACACGTGGCACGACCAATAATGTAGCGCTCTTATCGAGCCACGATCTCGCTGAAACTTTATGCTGTGACCTGGCATGGTCTCCTTGATCGGACGCAGCTGGTATTTTGATCGTACCTGTAGAAGCGCGCTGATCGGCTCATTCACGGTCAAGATTTCTGCGATGCACTCAAAGTCATGCAGCCCAGACATCGTAAAAAAAAACCGTAACGCTCGACACGAAACGTATTCGCCACTCCCAGCTCACCGGTACAGCCAGAGACCACAACGACGTGGCAGCAAGCACGCGGCCACGCCAACAACGAAAGCTATGAGAATAAAGGGGCAACGGCAGATAATTTTTATAGTTCGACTGAGTTCGGCGCAGCGCGATTTACGCGGCTGAGCCCTCCCGACTGAAAAGCGACCGGAACTGACGCTACGACGCTTTACCGTTGCCTAGACAACCCGGCGCGCGGCAGGGTGGGAAGGCGGAAGCTGCTACGTCACCTCATTGACTCTTGCTTCAAAAGGTGCTTTGTCTCTTTTTTGTTTGTCCGCGTCTCGCGCTCTGGGAAAGAATTTTAAACGTGTGATTGGTTTTCTGTGCGGTCTAATCAGAGACGTGGTCCGTGCGTTGTGTATTAATCGTGCCCCACCTCAACTCAAAGCCTTGGCACGCGCTGGAAGATGGATCCACGGAAGCAGATACGAGCAGTTGCAACGTGCCCGGTGTCGGCGGTCGGTATACTACTGTCAGTATGGAAAGTTTCAGGCAAGTGTCCGTTCATTTGGTGTTTATTTGATTACGTGTTATTGTTGGCTGTAGAAGTATCTCATTGTGATCCGATAGCATATTTCACTAATGTAAGCGCAAAAGCAGTTGCACGCAGTACTACGGCAAGATGGCTACCTCGATTGCCCGCGTGTGACTAGCAAGATGGCTACCTCGATTGCCCCCGTGTGACTAACGTTTCTGTGGCCACGTCGGGCGTGGTGCGCCTGCATAATCCCGCTTTGTGTCTGAGCGCTTGAACTATCGGAAATGTGGTGTTCTTGCGAGTTCAGCTCGGCTTATAACACGGTCGTTCGTTTTGTGTCGAGTAGAAAAAGAAGTGACGACTGGCTCTCCCTCGCGCGCCCGCGTACTGCTGCTGCTGCTGCTTGCCGGACGCCTTCTTCAGCGTGTTTTGGGCTATCTTTCTCTCTCCGTTTGTGTGTGTGTGTGTGTTAGCGCGCGCGTACGTGTTTTGTAAGCGCTTTACGTGTGCGTGCGTGCGTCCGTGCGTTTTTTCTGAGCGTCCGTGTACGTGCGTTCGTGCATGTTTTTTGAGTGTTTTGTATGTGTGCGTGCGCGCACGCGCGTGCTTGTATGCAGGTCTCTATGTGCTTGCGCGTGCGTGCGTTCGTGCGTGTTTTGTGAGCGCTTTGTATGTGCGCGCGTGCCTTTTGTGTGAGTTCTTTGCATGTGTGCGTGCGCGCGCGTGCGTTGCTGCTTTGCGAGCGTTTTGCTTGTGCGCGCGTGCTTGTATGTGGGTCTCTATGTGCTTGCGCGTGCGTGCGTTCGTGCGTGTTTTGTGAGTACTTTGCGTGTGTGCGTGCGCGCGCGCTTACGTGTTCTGTGAGCGCTTTGCGAGTGCGCGTGCTTGTATGCGGGTCTCTATGTGCTTGCGCGTGCGCGCGTTCGTGCGTGCGTATTTTGTGAGTGCTATGTATGTGCATGCGCGCGCGCGCGCCCGCGCGTACGTGTTTTGTGAATTTTTTGCGGGGGCGCGCGTGCTTGTGTGTGTGTGTGTATTGAATAAAGTCTGTAGTTTTACACGCAATAAACCTCTTCAAAATTGGTGCAGCGGCTGTCCCCGCCCTGAAAACCGAGTTCGGTGTCGAGCCACTCTGCAATATATGGAGGCAACGCAGGACCAGTGGAAGGTGTAAGTTTCCTCCTTTTTCTCTCCTCTACCCTGATGAATCCACTTCCTTGTTTGTTATCGTGAAATAAACGTTTTGATGATGATGTATGGTGTTTAATGGCGCAAGGGCCAGGTATGGCCAAAGAGCGCCAGGCCAGTGTGTTCATGAGTTGACAATGGAGCAATGAATTGCGAAAGGTAGATGTGTCGTGGCTGTAAAAGGGCCTAAAAACAATCGCTGTAAAATGCGTAAAATATATATGTAATAAAATTATGGCAATGGCTAATGAGGTGCACTATGAACACGAAAGAACAAATTGCAAGATAATGATGATAAACGAAAATTTATCACTGATAAACTTTTCAAACAGCACTACTGCCTTGACAGACCCTTTGAAACGCAAGGGCCTGGAGGCGCGTGCTATGCAAAACTACTATCGCGGCGACATCCTCTGGAGAGAGGATGCGCTACGAAACTATTGGGCAAATAACATGCAGTACTACATCGCTCAGGAAAATCCAGGACAGCTTTAGTGCTAAAGAGAGGTTTGTCGCCCAGAAACATAGCGGGATGGAGTGGAAGACAGTACCGGTACGCTAGGGGAAAGTGCCTTTTTCTCTCTGTTTCGGCTTCCCTGCACTCCACGAGGACGTGGAGCACGGTAAGCCTCTCTCCACATCTACCACAGATTGGTGGGTCATTTCCAGTTAAGAGGAAATTGTGGGTGCCGTATGTATGTCCTATTCTCAGACGAGAGAATAGGACATTTGTTCTTCGTATTTTCGTAACGGGATGCCAGGGACCTATTTGTGGCCTAACTAAGTGGAGCTTATTGTTCGTTTCGGCATCCCACAAGCGCTGCCAGTGGCTTCGAAGTTTCTTTCTCAAGTAGGGCTTGAGATCGCTGGCAGGGATAGAAGCGGTAGGGTTAAGGGCTCGCGATGTAGTTGATGTGGCCATTTGATCAGCCAGAACATTGCCCTCGATGCCTCTATGGCCAGGCACCCAGCATATAATAATATGCTGGTTAGACAGGTATGCCTTGCACAGAGCAGAATACAGTTCAATAAGTATAGGGTTTTTGTGTCTATGTAGAGTCATGACGGCTTTTACGACGCTTAGGGAGTCTGTAAATATTATTGATCTTTTGAGTTTCGCTTTGCCTATACTCTTCACAGCCGATAAAAGTGCATAGGCCTCAGCCGTAAAAATGCTTGATTCCGGGTGCAGTGCATCGGACTCGGAGAATGATGGGTCGACTACTGCATAAGATACCCCTGCATGTGACTTGGAAGCGTCAGTGTAAAACTGAGTGCAGGACGAGTACTTGAACTGGATTTCTAGAAAATGCATCCGTATATATGCCTCTGGAGCATCTTTTGTGACCTCTACAAACGAAGTATCACACACAATGAGTTGCCAGTGCCACGGTGGCACTGGCTTTGCTGGGGCCATCAGAGTATTTTCAAGTAGTGGGATGTCCATTTCTTCACTAATTTTTCTTACACGTAGTGAAAAGGGTTCTCTTGCTGTCGGCCGGTTATTAAAGAGTGTGGAACTGGTCATATCATTTACGGTTGAGAAGGACGGGTGTTCCGAGTTTGAATTTACTTTCAGGAAATAGGTGAGGCTTAAGGATGAACGTTGCATATCAAGCGACCACATGTCTGCCTCTACATACAGGCTTGCCACAGGACTTGTCCTGGAGGCACCAGTGGCTAGGCGGATGCATAGATGGTGTACAGGATCCAGCATCCTTAGGGCGCTTGGCGTAGCGGAATGGTACACTATGACACCGTAATCTAATCTTGTGAGTATGAGGCTCTTGTACAAACTTAAAAGACAGTGTGTGTCACTACCCCAAGCGGTGCGTGACAACACTTTTAGAAGATTCATTGTTTTCATACACTTGTTTCTTAGATACCGTATGTGTGCCACAAATGTAAGCTTCGTATCTAGAATCATACCTAAAAATTTATGTTCTGTTTTTACGTGCACGCGTTGTCCCTGCAACTCAATGTCAGGATCGGGGTGCAGACCCCTCTTTCTGGAGAACAGGACGCAGGTGGTCTTTTGTGGGTTAAGGCTAAATTCATTCTCGTCTGCCCACTTAGACACCTTGTTCAGACCAAGCTGAATCTGCCGCTCACAGACTGCGAGATTGCACGAGGCGAAACCTATCTGTACATCATCGACGTATGCAGAATAAAACATGTTTCTTGGGATATACAGACGCAGAGAACTCATTTTTACGATAAAGAGAGTGCAACTGAGCACCCCACCCTGTGGCACTCCAATTTCCTGCACAAAAGGTCTTGATACAGCATTTCCCACACGAACACGAAAAGTGCGATTAGATAAATAACTTTCTATGACATTTAACATGTTACCACGTATACCAACGTGCGAGAGGTCTCTAAGTATTCCAAACCGCCACGTGGTATCGTAGGCTTTTTCTATATCAAGGAATACATAGAGAAAGAACTGTTTATAGACGAAAGCTTCACGAATTTGCGTCTCAATACGTATGAAATGGTCGGCGGTGGATCGACCTTCTCGAAACCCGCATTGGAACGGTTCAAGCAATTTGTTTGATTCGAGAAAATGTATTAGTCGGCGGGTAATCATTTTTTCGAACAGTTTGCAGAGGCAGCTTGTTAGTGCTATAGGGCGGTAACTCGAAGCAGACGATGGCTCCTTGCCCTCCTTCAGTATAGGAATGACAATGGCCTCTTTCCAGGCAGAGGGGATCTTGCCGGAGGTCCATATAGCATTGTATAGGGAGAGGAGAGTTTTCTTTGTTTCATGAGAAAGGTGTTTCAGCATTTCATAAGCTATGCGGTCAGAGCCTGGCGCAGACTTATTGCAACAACTAAGTGATGCATACAGCTCAGCAATGCAGAATGGCTGGTTGTATGCATCGTTTCCCGTACCTTTTCTTTCTAGTTTCTGTTTTTCTATTGTAGCCTTGTGCCTTTTAAATGTTTGGGAATAATGAGATGAGCTGGCCACATGTTCAAAATGTGCTCCCAGGCAGTTAGCTTGGTCTTCCAGACTGTGGCCTTGTGTGTTTACCAACCGGAGTGAATAGGTTTGTAGCCCTTTTATCTTATTAACTTTCTTCCAGACTCTTTCCTCGTCTGTATATGAGTTTATGCCTGATAAAAACTTTTTCCAACTTTCTCTCCTGGCGTGTCGGCGCGTTCTTCTGCCCTCCGATTTAATTTTCTTAAAATTAACAAGATTTTCCGGCAGTTGGGGAGTCGCGTAGCAACCCCCAGGCTTTGTTCTGTTTCCTACGAGCGTTCCGACATTCCTCGTTCCACCATGGGACACGGCGTTTGCAGGTCGCACCATTCATTTCTGGTATACATTCAGTAGCGGCATTGATTATGAAAGATGCAAGATACTCAACCGCAGCATCAATTCCCAGCAAAGATATGTCAGGCCACGAGATACCACTTGTAAGACTTTTGAATTTCTCCCCAATCTGCCATATCCAACTTCCAGCGGGGTGCCTGTGGTAGAGGTTCGTTTTGTAGTGGTGATCTCAGCAGTATCGGGAGGTGGTCACTCCCGTAAGGATTTTTTATAACTTCCCATTTAAGTTCAGCAAATATAGACGGGGAAGCTACACTGAGATCAATGGAAGAAAAAGTTTTGTTTGCGAGATTGTAGTAGGTGGGCTCCTTCTTATTCAGGAGACACGCACCAGAGGAGAAAAGAAATTGTTCAATTAGGCGTCCTCGCGCATCAATACGTGTGTCGCCCCACAAGCTGCTGTGTGCATTGAAATCGCCAAGAACGAGGTAGGGTTCTGGTAATTCATCTATAAATGGCTGAAATTCATGCTTGTGTAAAGAATGGTGTGGGGGTATGTAGAGTGAGCAAATGGTTATGAGCTTACCCAGAAGTACAGCACGAACGGCTACCGCCTCAAGTGCCGTTTTGAGTGGAAGTGACTGACAGGCTACACTTCTGTCGAGTATGATGGCCACACCACCAGATGATGCGGCAGAATCCTCGCGATCTCTTCGGAAAACAATATTCTGACGTAGGAAGTTGGTGTTTCTGGAGTTTAGGTGCGTTTCTTGAACACACAGCACCTTTGGATTAAATTTATTGATAAGTTCTTGGATGTCGTCTAGGTTGTGGATTAGTCCCCTAACATTCCACTGCATTATTGTGTGTCTCAAAAGGGAGGAGAGTGACTTTATTTTACAGGGCCTTTGTTAGGCCTTGTGATTGGTGTTTTGTCTTTTTTGGAGCGGTCGAGAGAACCTCGCCGCTCCTTCGACGCTACCTGCGCCGTTTGGCTTGGACTGGTGTCCATAGCCTCTTGCGAGGCACTGGACACCCGCTCCAGAGAGCTATGTGTGCGTCGCGTAGACTTCATCTCGAGCGACGAAGTTTTTGTCCCCACCGGGCCGGAGGTCGAAAGGACCCCTGTGGCCTCTGCGGTGCCCTGGCTGCTGCCGGAGCTTGTAGATGCCACTGGTGTGGAGACTGAGAGATGGCAGGGCAGTGTTGGCTGCTCCCACCGTAGGGGCGGATGGCGTTGACCTCGGTACGCTAGGCGTGGTCCGGGCTGCCGCCAGAAGCCGTTGTGGTGCCGCCCCCCGTTGCACCACTTCGGCGAAGGATGTTTTCAGTGACAATAATGATGAGATCCGTTGTCGAGCTTCACGGAATGTTATATTCTCCTTAACTTTTACTGTAATTATTTCCTTTTCTTTCTTCCAGGCTGGACAAGCTCTGGAGTATGCAGGATGACTGCCGTCGCAGTTCGCACAATGTAGCTCATCATTATTGCAGTCGTTAGCAGAGTGAGCGGTTGTGCCGCACTTTGCGCAAATAAGCTGCCCTCTGCAGCTCTGGGATGCGTGACCAAATCTCTGACATTTGAAGCAACGTCGCGGGTTTGGAATATAAGCTCGAACATGAAGTTTTACATAGCCGGTTTCGAGAGTCTCAGGTAAAGTAGTTGAGTTGAAAGTGAGTATTAAGTGCTGTGTTGGGATTTTGATGTCATTCCGCCTGATTTTGATGCGCTACACGTCAGGCGCGTAGCCAGGGGGGGGGGGGCTGATGGGGCTTCAGCCCCCCCCCAAAATTTTTTCGTGCCGGCATGCACCGCCGACCAAAACTACCACCGACGCCGGGAATAATAATAATAATAATAATAATAATAATAATAATAATAATAATAATAATAATAGTAATAATAATAATAATTTATTTCCCATGAAAAGAATTACATGGTGGGGTTCTGGATAAAAAGTTGCACGCTGGCAACTTGACCAGCCCAAAAACCCATCAAAGGCAACAGAGGGCGTCGGGCGCTCACATGTGAGTAAACAGATGGGAAGGTGTCAATTTACAAAAAAAATGTGTATACGAGACAGGTAGTAATACACTTTAACAATTAGAAAAACAAGTAGTCTGCATTAACAAGGGAATATTCAATTTATACATGGGCATTTAGATTACATAAAGAAAGTCTTATTATACACAAACAGGAAGAAATATAGGGAGAAAAAAACCTAACATAGCACTATATTCAGGGCAGTATAAACTAAAGCAAATAAAGGGGGGGAAAGTCATACAGTATTGCATATGAACAAACTCATTAAACAACAAGGATTAGGTTGACTGAAAGTAGTTGTGCAGGCTGCATAAAGACAGAAGGTCTATTCTCGCAAGGCAAGGTTATTGAGTAAAGTCGGAAGTGTATGTCGAAGCATTTGTTGACCATAATTTGTTCTTGAGTGCGGAATGTTCCATTGTTCAGGTGTCTTAGTGTCATAGGCTGCGACATGTTCGTGTAGGCGAGTTATGTTCAATCATTCTGCATTCTGTCTACAATGTCTTTTTCACGCTCGAAAGACATTTCGGCACGAACATTGCGAACTCGGGCTGGATTCATGGCACCTGGGGTGGATTTCGTGGCACCTGGGGTCACGTAACGCAAGGAGCCCCATCCGAGCACGAACTTTCAAGGGCTTTTCGATAGCGTGCGGGCGCGTTGCGGCATCTCGCAGCGGCCGCGGAATCTACGGAGCGCATGGATTTCAATTCCGAAACTGTATGGGTGTAACGTTCTCTTAAACTTTTGACGCGAAAGGTGCACTGACATTTCCAAAGGCGTGCTTAAAAAGATTTTCAATTCTGGAACTTTATGGGGTTAATGCTGTTATAAACTTGCACCAACATGCGTGCACTAGAGCCCTCGTGTCCAAGCCGTTCCAGAAATGAAAGCACGCGCTCGCAATCTTCCACACGCACGAAAATACCAAATATTACCGTGACTGTGAGCTAGCAGCTGATAATTTTCTCCAAACATTTGCAGGACGTGTGCCCAATGTGATCGATCAGCTGGACCAGGGCCGGCAAAATAAAATTTGAGAAAACAGGTGAAAGGAAATGGCCAATTATTGAGGAAATTATTTTTGCGGGCTACAAGGTCTGGCTCTTGTTGGCCACAGGGACAGTGGTCCTATGGATTTAAGCATAGGCCCCGCTGAAAATACAGGTATTTTCAGAGCGCTTCTTCGCATACGAGCTAATTGTGGATATACATATCTGAAGAACCATTTGGAAAGTTGCCCTAGTAATGCCTCGTATTTAAGCATAGATGCACAAAACCAAATTATCGAAGTTTGTGGCGAAATTATCAAAGAAAGCCTAGTTGCAAAAGTAGGCTGCTTCTCCATACGTCCTGACGAAATGACGGACATCGCCGGAATCGAACAGCCTACTGTTTGTGCCAGGTACCTAAACAAGGATGAAAACAACATAGAAGGAGTGTGTTTAGGTTTTAGCACCGGAATAGATGCCCTCTCCCTTTGCGACTGCAGGTTCTATGTAAATGTGTACAAACTGTTCCAGATTCTAGTCACCCTTCCAGTGACCACTGCCAGCGCAGAGAGAATATTTTTTAACAAGAGTTTAATAAAAAACTACTTGCGCTCTACAATGTCTGTCGAACGCATGGTTAGACTGGTGCTTCTATACACCCACAGAGACGTCGGCATCAACGTGTCCGAAGTCATTGACCGCTTCGCTCAACTTCCCCGCCGAGAGAAGTTTGTCCTTTAGATAGCGAAGCAGCAAAAATCAATGCAAGTAAAGAGCTCTGTTCCTTCAGGTCCATAATCTCGTAATTATGAAAACGTATGAGTGTTCGTTAGCTTTTAAAACCGGAAACATTTTAGCCGTTTATTCTAGCAGTTAGCATCATGATCAAAATTATCATGCGAATACGATAACTACGAGGACATCAATAACCAATTTTGACCGACCTTGCTCATTGAAAGCCCGGCCCACGCGGCGTTTGCCGAAAACACACTCGGATATTGGGTAGTATAACTTGCCGCATCATCTGTGGCTTTAGTTTGCCTTTTTCTTTCCTTTTTTAGCTACCTGCTTTTACTTCTTTTTTGAACCGAAGCAATACCCAGTTTAATTTTGGGTGCAGAATATTTGTTGCTGCTGTGCATTCAGTTAAATTACACATTTTCGTACTGATTTCTGCATTATTCCTCTATTATTCTACCCACATGGCGCTGTCGCGACCGCCGCATGGCCCGAATACATAACACGGTTTCTGCGATCATAGTTTTGTTCTAGCATAGATCATCTGTCTTTCTGTACGCAAAGTTTACTATCTCTGACTCCGCCACGTGTTTATTTGTCTTGTTTGACGCATAATATACAGTGACGTTTGCTTAAATACGTAGATTAATTGGAGACTTAGACGTATATTTAAATATCTCGTTGCGAGGTGTTGTGTATACAAGCAGTGAACTTTGTTTCCAGCGACTCGTTTTTGCCCTTTAGCGAGTTGTATCTTCGCATTTGTATATTCCATTCTATCTTCGCATTTCTAATGTATATTTTGCAGAACTCCTACTTTTATGTGACTTCCACAGATAGGAAGATGAGAGGATTGCCCTTCGGACGGCTTTGGGGCACTTAGACGACAGGCCTTTTACGGAGGAAACGATCTTGGGCGCGTGGCCTCGTGCGTCTGCTGTGTGGAGGGCTACAAAGGCGCGGCTGTGTTTTTTGAAGTGCGCAAGCCTGTATGACCGCCTGTGACGAAACTCAGCGATGAACGCTTAACTTTAAATGTGCAACGTGTGAACTGTGAACTTCTCTCTTCCTTCTCTTTCAATCCCTTCTCCCCCTTCCCGCGTGCAGGGTAGCCTACCGGGCTCAGCATAGTTAACCTCCCTGCCTTTCCCTTATGTCTTCTCTCTCTCTCTCTCTCCTACTTTTCATTTGTACTCACTGTTGCGAGTATAATCTCGGTGTAATTACAATACACTACCGGTAACACCTGCTCCTGCGCAATCTATTGTAACGACGGACAGCGTCATTGAGGTTTTTTTCCTGGCTGTTGCATATGTTCAAAAATGTAAACAAGGTTCTTGAATGACGAAGATTCATCAAAATATTTGTCCTCAACTTATTCATTTCATGGCCTTTACGTTCTTCATATCAGCTGTATACACTGCTTTGCTGGTTTCGAACTGATAATAGTTCTAATGTCTGTGTGATATTTTCTTTCCTTATTAAATAGACAAAAAAATAAACGCGGCCGCATTGATATCAGTTATTTCTGCCAGAATTTTTAGGACATCCGAATATATTCTTTTATGAAAAAATACATATTTTACTTGACAGTGCGTAGCGTTCAATAATTCGTTTGCAGCATCTAATATACAATGGCATTAGCAATGCAGTTATTATTCATGTATTTGATCCCTCGACAACTTCTATAAGGAGGAGGCCGCGCTGCAACCTGAGCCCCCCCCCCCCCGAACAAAATTTCTGGCTACGCCACTGCTGCACGTGGAATACGCCTTGGTCCTTCCATCCATCCAGGCGTACTTCTTCATTCAATGTCATTAAGTCTTCATCTGATACCACGCCTTTCACTGTGTTCATAGTTCGATGTGCGCTCACAGAAACAGGTATGTTACTAAAAGCTACGAGGTGTGCGAGTTTGTTGTGTTGTTCCTTGTCGTTTAGTTCGAGGAGCAAATCTCCACTTGACATCTTTATTACCTTATAACCAGCTCCAATGGTCTCTTTTAGGCACTTGGCCACAAGAAATGGGGAAATTGCTCTAGCTTTCGTAGATGACTGTTCACAGTGAAGGACGTGGAATTTGGGGAAAGTTTCTTTGTTTTTGGGCCAGAATAGCGAGGTTGCGTCGGTGCGTACCCTTTTCGAGGCACGATCGGTAGAAAAGGGGTTTGAGGATCCCATGGAAAGAAGTGATTTATTCGGCAACGGCGTCTGCCACCCACCACGGAGCCCAACAAGGGGACGTGGCAGAACAATAAAGTCTGCACAGCGCCAGCAGTATGCCGTTACTATAACCCAATATGGTATACCCAAGGTAGCACAGCCACACCAGGTTAACCCTTGCCGCAAGGAAAAGTGGAAGTGAATAGAAAAGATGAGAAGACAGGAAATATGAAAAGTGGGAGAAAAGACGAAGATTGGAGAGGAAGACAGGAAAAGGCGACTGCCGATTTCCCCCGGGTGGGTCAGTCCGGGGGTGCCGTCTATGTGAAGCAGAGGTCGAAGAGGTGTGTTGCCTCCGCCGGAGGGCCATAAAGGTCCGAACACCCAGCATCGGCTGAGCCTCCAGGATCCCCCTTTCCCCAGACACGGCTAAGCCGCGCACGCTACACGCGGGAGGGTCCAACCCTCATGTGCTCGGGTCCGTGGTGTCGCAACACACCAAACGCCTGCCCACGCAGACGCCCCTGCGGGGGTGAAATAAACGTTTCATCAACAGCATAAATACATGAATCAGAAATCCGGAAAGTGTGTTTCTCCATTACACTAATTTCGATCGTGAAACGTGTACCTTGGGTTAGCCCACATTTCCTTGAAGTAGGCAACTGCTTATGGGGCGGCGGCGGGCGAAATGCGGCCGCCCTTTTCGCCCGCACAAAAAATATTTTGCCTACAAATGCAAAAACGCCCGTGTCTCGTGCATTGGGGGCACATTGAAAAACCCCTAGGGGTCAGGATCAATCCAGAGTCACCCGCTATCCCGTGCCCCTTAATCAAATTGTCGTTTTGACGCGTAACACTCCCGAATTCAAGGAGACAACTGCTTAAATTATGAATAGCTGGTTATTTGCGATATTCCGCATATAGCAGTTGGTTTAAGCAGCTTTTACTGAAGATATGAAGTGCTAAGATTTAGGTCTCTCTGGGGTGGTTCTCATGCCCTTCGAAAATTGTCCACTATAGCCCAATTATAATTCGTAAAAATGGAATTTATAAGGCATGCCCTCGGACTCGAGAATGTGTTTGATTGAGCTGTAGGTTTAATTGAGAAGGTTGCAGTGAGTCCAATAAATTTTTTTAATGCTTTCTCAGTAGGAGTGTCAAAGTGTTAAAAAAAGCGTGTGTGTGTGTAAATTGTTGAAAGCGAGTCATGTGGTGCAGGTGTGCGTGTGTGTGTAAGACTTCGCTCCTCGAAAGGGCAGGACTTGTGTAAAGTGACTTGTTGAACAACACTTTGCAAATGTGGTCAACATGGTTTAAATAATGGATTTGAGACCTGCAAGGAGTTGCGACATTCTAACGCATTCCTCTTGCATTTACCACGGATTTGCCACTGAATTCTACAACTCTCTGGTGCTGTTTGGCCAGAAAGGGCAAGGAAACAATAATTAATCAAATTTGCTTTATTCACACTATTTATAGCCAACATAGTAGCCCAAGTCACTAGTGTGATCGAGTATATATTTGCAATGTGGCACTAAGATTACTCATTACATTCAACTTAGCCGCTTTCATAGCTGGTAATAAACTTAGTGAGCACTAAAAGAAATATTAAACAATAGAAATACCGCTGGCACAGCACTGGCAACAGTGTATGAGCAGGCAAACGTATATGTGTGTGGAAATTTCAATGCAATGAACTTTCACTGCAACATCCGTGGTATGAGGCTTTTTTTTTCTCAGTAAGCTGTACTGAGTCCATACTTTGATTTTTCTCTTGCCAACCAAAATCACCTTTATTGCCAGTGATCTTGTCTCTCGTTCTGGTAGCATTTGTTTATGTGGAACTAAAAATGTCATTTCTTGCAGGTCATCCAGATGACAGCCTCACAATTCGCAGCCTTTGTGCTCTCCATCAGAAACCCATCAGGGGCAAGCCACTTATGTTTGCCTTCAGACAAGACAACATTGTAAATAGATATAGGCGTGTAGTCGAATATTCTGAAACAAGTTTCCATTTAATACTGTGGGGCTCCTTTGATAGCCTTAGGTTCATATTTTGTGCAGTTGTGTGTATGCAGTTTTTAGATATTGCCGATGGCACAGTGCAGATTGCAGATATGACGACTATGAAGTATATACTTGCAATTTCATTATTGCCTTTCATAATGAAGTTTTTCTTTTGTGCAAGGATATTCAGAGATCGGGGCATTTCAGCATCATATTCTGTATTGTGCATTCAGTGCTCATTTCAAGTTACCTTCCTCCTACCAATTTATTTGCGGGAAAAGAGTATTTGTTCACCCTCTGCAATGCGATTCTTATTTGCTCATTGCGTGAAACTCCTCTACGTTTGATTATCACATAATTATCACAACCTCAAAATTTCGGCTGCTATTGTTTTGAAAACAGTATCAAAATCAAAATGTGCTAGATTGCTATCAAGACTGCAAGGGAATTGAAGAAATTGCAAGAAACCGTGGCTTCTTATGGTAGTTGAAAACCTCTTTTCAGCAAACCATGTGCCTATTTCGTTTACTGAGCTGCTCATGAAATTCGCAAGCATGTTTGATTTAACACAGTCGTTACAGGAGAAGAGAAAAAAAAGATTAACAGGAGCACTTTTCATGACGATGCAATAGTTTTGGATATTCTCCAGGTGGCAAAATGTACATTTAGGAGAGAGAGTGACCTGGAATCGGAGAGGGTGGGGCAGGGAGCCAATTTGCAGCCATTGTGACTCTTGCATGTAGTGGCAACACAGGATGAGAAATAGTTGCGGCACTGCGGTCTAGTAAATAGGTCAGCACTTACATAAGCTCCCCCACAGTGAGGGGGACACGTAGGATATGTTGTCCAATAAAGATGGTGCTTTTAGGAGACAGCAGCAAATATTTTAGGCTCTAGATGAGCAGCTACAATATGAAGGACCACGTAAATTGTAGGAAGCCAACATAAACTGAGTAGAAGGACATACGTCACTGTTCGGAGCACGAAGTACAAATTCGGAGCATCAGGAAGGATTGTAAGTATAAATAAGGGAATAGTACTTGTCAGTGTATTGCCTAGCTAACAAGGGCAAAAAATAGTTGGCAGGACGTTCTATATTTTCCAGGGAAATGTGGTGAAACACTGATTCTTACTCAGTCAGTAAAGAAATATACATCAATAAATAAAAGTAACTACGTATACAGAAAAGGCGTTATAGACTGCAGTGGAGAGTTGGACATTGTTGAGCTAGATGCAAGTACTGCTTTGCTACTGTAATGCAGGGCAGGTGAGATTGCAGTTGGGGGTTTCGTCATTTTTGTCTGTTGTGCACTCTCTCTGTACAATAGTGCTCTTCATCTCGGAGTGTATAAATGTTGCATTCAAAACAATTATCATGCCTTGAGCACAGCAGTCTTATTGTGTCTTCTCCCATGAAGTCTTCTGCTGCAGTGCTTCTGAAGTGTAATGCACAACTACATTGCAGATTTTATATTGTGAGTTTTATATTGCGGTCACATCCATGCTCCTGGAGAAATGCCCATTGCTGAGAGATGTCGTTGGTAGAGTCTACATTTTATGCTCTTATTTTCCATAGTGAAAAGGCTACTGTATATTCATCTTTGCTTCTATGCCATCTTGTATTCACGATGACTTAGTGATCGCGGTTTCTAAATTTGAAAACTGGAACTTTTGCCCAATTGAGCTGTGCCTTGTGTTCGGTCACAATAATTAGGGTTGTTGTTTTCAGAAGCTTGATGCCTTATCAAATTCCCCGCAGTGTATAGGATCGTAATGAAATGTAGAGTCAACTCTCATGATTCTGTTATTTTGCTAATGCAGGAAGCAGGATTCCAGCACAGCCATCTCCTGCACTTATGGTCAGGATGCTCAGACAATGGAGTCCCTGTTCCTCGTGGTTAACCGTGAACAGTATTCTTGCTTTTATGAAAGCTAAAGGTGATTTCCTGCATAAATTAGAATTTTGCAGCTCAAATGTATACACTTTATTCTAATTTGAATCAACTAATATATGCTGTTTAATATTTTTATAGTGTTTGATACAATCATTTCTTGTTGGAAAATATTAACAATGATGTTTAACATTTATTTATGCATTACTGGCTGATGCATGATTGCCTGTGTTTAAAAAATGTGAACTCACACATTTGAAGCTTCATTCAGTAACCAGAGTATGGCTGATTTAATAAACATTATTTGCTCATTTATGTACAAGCCCTAATCTTCCATTATCGCACCAAGTACAAATAACTGAGAAATTGGCATTGTATTATCTGCATGTGGCCAGTAGAGTACCTTAATGAACAGTGGTTTGTTTTTATAAGGCCGCCATTGATACGGCCCTTCGCACCTAAACAGTAATAAATCTGGCATATTTAGGCTGTCTTGCAGTAGAAAAAAAACATTTTCAAGCAACATATTGTGAGCGCATTTTGCGCATATCGTCGTCGTCATCTGTACATACGTCTCATCATCTTGTGCGATCGCTATTTGTGCATATCGTCGTCGTCATTTGTACATACGACTCATCATCATCTTTTGTCTCGTGCGGTGCTTCGTCTCTGACTCGGGCAGCTGCTCGGGAATAAAGGCATCGCATCGGCCGACGTCTCACAAGTGGTGGAGAGTGCTTTCGATTCCCACGTCCTCTTACTTTCCCGATTCCCCTGGAGCTCCGATCCGGTCGTCGTTTGCTCTCGCCTACCACGGTGATGGCAGAAACCAACCCGTCCACCGGTGCTGCTACCACCTCTGCTCAGCCCGCTGGGCCTACCTGGACGGTGAACACCACACACCGAGATCCTCCCGTCTTTGCCGGCCTCCGCGGCGACGACGTCGACGATTGGCTCGATCACTGCAACAGAGCCAGCGACGCCAATCATTGGGACGACACGCACAAATTGCGGTATGTCGCTTTTTACTTGACCGAAGTTGCGAAGACATGGTTTTTTAACCACGAAAGTGACTTTTCGGACTGGCCATCATTCACCCAGCAATTTCGCCAGATATTCGGCATGTCCTCTGGACGTTCCGCCGTCGCGAAACAGAAGCTGGCAACGCGCATACACGAGCAAGACGAGTCCTATACGTCCTACATTGAGGACGTCCTCTCTCTCTGCCGCCGCGCACAGAGTGACATGGCGGAAGCTGATCGCGTTCGCCACATACTGAAAGGCATCAACACGGTCGCCTTTAATGCTCTCGTCATGCAGAACCCAAACTGCGTTGGGGATATTATCACGGCCTGCCAGCGTCTAGACACGCTCCAGTCTATTCGCCTTCCACGCGCCTCTACCGACCCTCATCTCAACGGTGATGCTGAGCTGCGCGCCCTGATACGCACTCTCATCAGGGAGGAGCTTCACGGCCATCTTTCTGGACCTACGACGCTTGCAACCGTTCGCCCCACTCCTACTGGACTGCGTGACATCGTCAAGGACGAACTCGCGTCGATGACAAACGTCCAAATGGACAGGTCTACTGCACCATTTCGTCCGCCAAGTTATGCCGAAATTGCCTCCCGGCCTCCCTCGACCGTTCAGTCTCCACCTGCCGAAGCTTACCGCGACCCCCTAGCTTCGCTGGCAGCGAATACTCCTGCACAGTCGTACTACTCTCCGTGGCGGTCGTCGCGCCCTGTTTGTTTCTACTGCGGTATTCGCGGCCACATTTCTCGCTTCTGCCGTCGGCGTCAGCAAGATGAAAGGCGGGGCTATGCTACCTTTGAGCGAGACAGCGCACATAGGTTTGACTCCTACGTTCCCGGGCGTCACCCAGGTGAAAGGCGAGGCTATGACACCTTTGAGCGAGAAAGGATACCAGGGCTAGATTCGTACGTTCCCGGACCGTACACAACCTCTTCTGGTCGCTCTCCTTCACCTTCCCAGGACATGGCTCGAGCATTCCGCTCGCCCCGGCGTCGCTCTCCTTCACCTTACCGCCGTTCCTCATCGCCCTTGCGTGCTGCTTCCCACGTTGTGGACCCCCGTTCGGAAAACTAGAGGCTGCAGTTTTCGGAGGAGAAACTGCATCGTATCGGACTGTCCTAATTCCTCCTGCTCGCCCCGCCAATTTGCTCTCAGTTTGTGTGGAAGGTGTTTCCGTCGACGCCCTTGTAGATACTGGAGCCGCTATTTCTGTTATACATCGTGAACTGTGCTTCCGTCTGCGAAAAGTGCAAACGCCGTATGTTGGTCCGGTCCTATGTGGTGCCAATGACGTTCCCATCTTTCCTACCGGACAGTGCACAGCTCGCGTCCTGATAGACGGTATTCGTCACCATGTGCAACTTGCGGTGCTTTCGACGTGCGCTCATGAGATGATATTAGGATGGGACTTCCTGTCCGCTGCTTCTGCACTAATTTCGTGCGGCGACCCAAGCATCCACATCAGCGACACCGAGACTTACCCTGTTTTCGATTCCCCGTGTCCCAACCTCATTGCAGCAGCGGATTTTATTATACAACCAGACGAAGAACGTGTTCTTACCCTTGAGTCAACAGACATTGTCGACGGAGACGCATTGGTTGTACCTTCTCAGCGCTGCATTTCTCGAGGACTCGCCATCGCTTCTTGCTTGGTCCGGTTCTCGAGTGGCTATGCCAGCCTCACAGCCTTTAACACGACTCCTGAGCCACTACTACTGCCCAAAGGGTCTACCGTCGCCAAGCTCGCCGACACTGCGCCGGTATGTGTCGTCAGTGTTTCGCCTGCCACATCTTCCGCGCATTGTACGCCCGCAGAAGGCCACACTAGTGCTATTAAGGCCACCTTGAGTGGAGATCTCAATCCGGCCCAGACGGATGCACTCCTCACCATTTTAATGAAGCATGCAGCTTGTTTTGACGTTTCTTCGCGAAGCCTGGGTCAGACCACTGTAACTACTCATCGAATTGAAACAGACGGCTCTCGCATCATTCGCCGTCGCCCGTACCGTGTGTCACCTTCGGAGCGAAAAGTTATAGAAGAACAAGTGAACGACATGCTGACACGCAACATTATAAGGCCTTCAGCAAGCCCTTGGTCTTCTCCTGTTGTGCTTGTGAAGAAAAAGGATGGTTCTGTGCGCTTTTGCATCGATTATAGGGCGCTAAACAAAATTACCCGCAAGGATGTTTATCCTATGCCTCGTATTGACGATGCTTTGGATACCTTACAAGGTGCCGAGTATTTCTCGAGCCTCGACTTGCGCTCAGGATATTGGCAGATTCCAATGCATGAGCAAGATAAAGAAAAGACTGCGTTTGCTACACCTGATGGCCTTTTCGAATTTAACGTGATGCCTTTTGGACTGTGCAATGCGCCAGCTACGTTTGAACGTATGATAGATACAGTACTCCGTGGCTTAAAATGGAAGACATGCCTTTGTTACTTGGACGACATTGTCATCTTTTCGTCGAGTTTCTCCCAGCACCTACAACGTCTAGACCAAGTTCTGACGTGTCTAGCAAAGGCTGGTCTCCAACTCAATACTAAAAAGTGCCGCTTTGCAAGCCGAAGCATTAAAGTATTGGGCCACGTCGTCAGTAAGCATGGCATCCAGCCTGATCCCGATAAAATCGCTGCAGTGCTGCAATTTCCGCCACCAACCACACTTAAAGAACTCCGCAGCTTTCTAGGACTCGCGTCCTACTTCCGCCGCTGTGTCCGTGACTTCGCCACCATCGCCGCTCCTCTACACAAACTTCTGACTACGAGCGCGTAGTTTGTTTGGTGGGACGACTGTGAAGCCGCCTTCCAGACCCTCAAACGACTTCTCACTTCAGGGCCCGTGCTCCGTCATTTCGATGCAACCGCCCCTACTATTCTACACACTGATGCCAGTGGGCATGGAATTGGCGCTGTCCTGCTGCAGCGGAATCAGAAATCTGAAGAGCAAGTCGTGGCTTATGCAAGTCGTACTCTTTCTCCTGCTGAGCGCAACTACACAATTACAGAACAGGAATGCCTCGCCATCGTGTGGTCAATACAAAAATTTCGACCCTATCTCTACGGCCGCCATTTCACAATTGTGACCGACCATCATGCTCTCTGTTGGTTGTCGTCCCTGAAAAACTTGTCTGGACGGCTAGGCCGTTGGGTACTGCGCTTGCAGGAATATGACTTTACTGTCACGTATAGGTCCGGCAAACAACATCAAGATGCCGACGCTTTGTCACGCTGCCCGCTGTCTCCAAACGCCCATGCTTCACCTTCGGTCTGCACGTCCCCATCTAGCCACACGTCTCAGCACACGTCCAGTAGCCTGGGACAGGCGGTTGCCTCAGTTCACTTTCTTCCATCCACTGACCTCGTCTCACTCCAGCGTACTGACCCATACTGCCGAACGCTGATCGACCGACTTACTGGCTTGGCACGACCCCCCAACAGTCGCTTAAGACGACAACTTTCACGTTTTAAGCTTCAGGGTGGAGCGTTATTTCGATTAATCTACCATCCTTCCGGTAACCGGTGGGTACCAGTCATACCTCGCTCACTTCGACTCCGAGTATTAGAAGCATTTCACGACGACGCGACGGCTGGCCACTTGGGCTTTCTTAAGACCTACTACCGCATCAAAACGCGTTGTTTCTGGCCGGGTCTTTCCGTCTCTGTCGCCAAATACGTTAGCTCCTGCGCGTCATGCCAACACAGAAAACGCTCGACATCCCTTCCAGCCGGTCCTCTGCAGCCTCTACCATGCCCGTCCACCCCCTTCGAAATTGTGGGCATCGACTTGCACGGACCCCTCCCACTCACGCCCGCTGGTCATCGCTGGATCGTTACCGCAGTGGATCATCTCACGCGGTACGCGGAGACAGCTGCTCTCCGCTCTGGTACTGCCTCCGAAGTCGCCGACTTTTTCGTGCACGCTATCGTTTTGCGCCACGGCGCACCTCGTGTCCTCCTGAGTGACCGTGGCAAGATGTTTCTTTCGCATGTTCTTCGTGAAGTCCTCCAGGCCTCTGACACCACCCATAAGACCACATCAGCGTACCATCCGCAAACAAATGGCCTTACCGAGCGTTTTCATCGAACTTTGTCCGACATGATGTCAATGTATGTTCGACCCGATCACACCAACTGGGACACCATCCTACCTTTCGTGACGTTTGCGTACAATACTGCCGTCCAACGTACAACCAATTACAGTCCCTTCTTCCTTGTGTACGGTCGTGCGCCGTCTTTCGTCTTGGACACTACACTCCTTTCAGCACCTGCTGCTCCATCCGCGTCTCTTCCTGAAGAATTTGCTGCTCGCATCGCCCGCTGCCGTGAAATTGCCCGCGCCAACACCGCTACCATTCAGGACAAAAGGAAAATTCGTTATGATGCGACGCGTCGCGTTGCTTCGTTCCGCCCAGGCGACGAAGTTCTTTTGTGGACACCTGTTCGCGCACCGGGCCTCTGTGAAAAGTTTCTCCAGAGATATCTCGGCCCCTACACCGTTTTGCAAAAAACTTCGGCCGTTAACTACCGCGTCACTCCTGTCAGCTCAGCTACTGACCGCCGCCGCCGCTCTACGGAAATCGTTCACGTCTCTCGCCTGAAACCTTACATTCGCCGTACCTACCCTTTCTAGCTTGCGGTCTTGCTGACCGCTTTCCTGAAGGGGGGAAGTTAGTGTGAGCGCATTTTGCGCATATCGTCGTCGTCATCTGTACATACGTCTCATCATCTTGTGCGAGCGCTATTTGTGCATATCGTCGTCGTCATTTGTACATACGACTCATCATCATCTTTTGTCTCGTGCGGTGCTTCGTCTCTGACTCGGGCGGCTGATCGGGAATAAAGGCATCGCATCGGCCGACGTCTCACAATATTTTATAACAGACCATGCATTGCCTTCGCATTACAAAATTTAAGGAAACCAGAATTGTAATTGGAAAATCTGCTACACAGCATTTTTAGCTCAGAGAACTCTATTTACATTTAAAAATAATTTAGGTGGGAAAAAAATTTTCTTGCTCAAGGAATCTTGTTGAGGAGCGAAAATTCATCTTGATGCTCCTGGATCAAACCTTATTTAAAGCAAGTTCATGTGTGAAACATACAGTGTTTCAGTATATAAAAAATGTGCGCCAGTCAAGCTTTATAGCGACTTTCCAAATCAGCTTTTCACAATGATTTGCCATGACATTGGTGTACAAAATAACAGGGTGTGTTTCTTGTGTGCTTGCTCTGCATTTCATGTACTTCCCTAATTGACCTTTGCAATATATTTTTTTTCAAAGCCACGAAAACTAGAATTTTTGTACCTGAAATTTAATATTGAAAATTTATTCTATTAAGTGGCACCAAACAGGCTGTTTTACGGTTACCACATATACAGGTTTTTTCAGGTTACAGGTTGTTTCAGTTAACTTAAGCTAAACATTAAATAAATACAAATGCTACGTAGCTGGACAGAAACAAGGTAATGTTGTTCGCCGTCGCTTGGAGATACTCAGACTATTTTTTGTACTCGGCCTAATTCGATAATTAGACCTATTTATTTATTCAACTTCTCAATTATTATAATTACATGAAAAGTGTCAATGAGTAAATTGTAGAGCAACATGAGAAACTCCCAATACAGCTTTCTGTTGCTCAATACGTGCAACATAAAATGGTTTTTCCGAGCGTGAAAGAAGCCCGTGATTATACGCAAAATTTTCGTCCGACTGGCCGCTCGAGGCACTTTATGCATATTCGCGGACATCTTTCACGCTCGGAAAAACACTTTTGTGTTGCACGTATTGAGCAACAGAAAGCTGTATCGGGAGTTTCTCATGTTGCTCTATACAATCTTCTAATTGACAATTGTCATCTAATTATAATAGCTGAGAAGTTGAATAAATAATTAAGTCTAATTAGGCGGAGTACAAAAAATTGTCTGAGTATCCCCAAGCGACGGCAAACAATATTACTTTGGTTCTGTCCACTTACGGAGCATTTGCATATTTTTAAAGTTTGTCCCAAGTTAACTGAAACACCCTGTATATAGGACAGATTTGATCAGTTATATTAAAAAAACATTTTGTAGGAAATGTAAATTTTCATGTACTTACAAATGTATTTGGTGATTGCACATTTTAGGTTGTTATGTATTTATTATGTAGTTATGTACTCTAGCATGGAATAAATATATTTACTTTCCTTGAAAATTCAGTATCGTATATGTCTTGCTGGTTCGTATTACATTTTATATGGATATGTAAAGCGTAATAACCATTGATGTAGATATACACGCTCAGAAGTTATA
The DNA here is from genome assembly GCF_013339745.2 of Dermacentor silvarum. NCBI lineage: Eukaryota > Metazoa > Arthropoda > Arachnida > Ixodida > Ixodidae > Dermacentor > Dermacentor silvarum. The sequence continues at coordinate 72,198,490 of NC_051163.1, forward strand.
GTTTGCTAGGTTGCATTTGTGCAGTGAAGACAGGTTTTGCCCCGAATTACAAATATTTATTGTCATCCACACGTATAAATGTTGTGTATGCCTATGGAAACTTCAAGCTTGGTTATTGGACGCCGTGCTTGGTAGCTGAACTTGAACCTTCTGGCACACACGAGTTATGCCTGGATCGCTCTATATAGTCATAATTAAAGGTATGTACAGCTGAGCCTGCCTTCCCTATACTGTAGAAATAAAGGGTGTACACCCTTTCAACACCTATGAAAATGGGTGTTAATGAGGACTAGCACCCTAACACCCTTCATAATTTTTGCTGGACACCCTTCCTCTAGGGTGCTATAATAGCACCCCAACTGTAGGGTGTAGGAAACAGCACCCTTAGGGTGTCCGTCTGGCAACAAACTGATCTACACCCTTAAGGGTGTTAAAATGTTTAGTTAGTACACAGCTGTGCCTAGTTCCGTTAAGTTAAGCTGGGATATCTGCAGTCCTCCTCTTGGCCTGATGACTATCTTGTATTAGCCTGTCTGCAATCTTAGTATTCTGCTAACCCTGTTTATTTTGGATATCAGTGGTGTTGTATACATGGTGTCGTATGGACAAGAAATTAAGGAAAGTTAAATACTTCATAGTATGAAGAAGTTATGTATATTGAAGTTCATTATATCGAGGTCTAACTGTATAACCTTCCTCTGAAAAATGTCAGAGGCCTGCGCGGCACACGCAGCCAAGTCACGGCGTAAGCTGGAGGAGCGGCTCTATAGCAGCTCCGTTTTCAGCACCACGCACGTCAGGGTCTTCGCGGCGCAGTCTCTTCAAGTCATTTTTCACGAAAATGATCTGAACTATCCGCACGGCGTCGACGGCGAGCTATGGTTTGTGCTGCTCTCTTCACAGTAGCCAGCTGAGCCCGATGTTGCCTGGTTTCGGCCGCTCGCGTAGCTCTACAATTCGCTTTATAAGGATGTTTATTGGATGGCACTCTAAGCAGCTCAAGGGCGACTGTCCGAAAAGCGCAGCACGGACTCTCAGCACGAGCGGCGCTCGAGAGCCGAAGGAAACGACCCACTAGAAGGTACTGGAGAAGGAGACCCACTTCAAGGCGCTGGAGCGGATGACTCACTTCAGAGTTCCAACGCTTCACTACAATTACCCCGGGTGTGAAAAGGGAGCCGCCCGGCGACTGAACAGGTTGTCACCATGAGTGGGTCATGGTATATCTTGAGGCGCTCCACATTGACAATGTCGCGCCCTCGACGGCGCATGTCCGAAGAGAGTTCAACGGGTTCGATGAGGTAATTTACTGGGGACGTGCGTTCGACGACATGGCAGGGGCCTTCGTATTTGGGCAGCAGTTTCGAAGAGAGTCCAGTTGCGGTGGTAGGGACTGAGAGCCAGACGAGCGCCCCAGGAAAAAACGTGGGCGCAGAAGTGCTGGTGTCACCGCGAATGCTCTTCTGCCGATCTTGTTCATTTGTAGTAAAGGTCCGGGCCAGGTCGCGACACTCTTCAGCATGTCTGGCTGTGGCAGATATAGGGGTATACTCAGACGTGTCTGGCTTGTATGGAAGGATCTGTCGATCGTGTGCGATGGGTGGCGGCCGTACAATAATAAGAACGGTGAGAAGCCAGTAGTACTCTGAGGGGCGGTATTGTAGGCGTAGGTGACGAAGGGCAGAATGGGATCCCAATTGGTGTGGTCCGCAGCGATGTACATTGAGAGCATGTCGCCGAGCGTGCGGTTAAATCGCTCTGTGAGACCGCTTGTCTGTGGGTGGTAAGCAGTAGTTTTGGGGTGAACGACGTGACACTCTTTAAGAATGGCTTCGACGACTTCCGACAAGAAGACACGGCCTCCATCGCTGAGTATAGCTCCTGGGGTGGACAGTAACGCAGTATGAATCGGTGAAGAAGGAAAGAGGCAACATCTCCTGCTGTAGCCGCTGGATGGGCGGCTGTTTCGGCGTATCGCGTGAGATGGTCAACAGCGACGATGGCCCAGCGGTTACCAGTCGACGTCAGAGGAAGAGGTCCGTATAAATCGATGCCAACGCGCCCAAACGGCTGGTTAGGACATGGCAAAGATTGTATACCTGCTGGCGAGAGGTGCGGCGAAGATTTCCGACGCTGACAATCTAGGCAGGAGCAAACAAATTTCTGCACGTACAGGTACATTCCCCGCCAAAAGTACCGTTGTCGAATTCGGTGGTAAGTTTTGTATACCCCAGAGTGTGCACACTGCGGATCAGAGTGGAACGATTCGCATATTTTAGAACGGAGACTGCGGGTTACTACCAGTAACCACGGGCGGCCGTCGGCGCTGTAATTGCGTCTGTGAAGGAGCTCGTCGCGAACGGCGAAATGGTGGGCTTGACGACTCAATACGCGAGAGGGTGGTGTGAGCAAGTCTATCAGCGAGACAATCCATCGGTCCTTGAGCTGTTGTGTAGCGATGGTGTGAAGGCCGATGGAAGAAACGGCCAGCTGAGTTTGTGAGCAGCGGGCGTTGTCGTCGGGTAAGGGGCGGGGGTGGGGGGCGAGAGGGCGTCGGCGTCGGCATGTTGGCGTCGGTTGCGGTAGAGCACGCGGATTTCGTAGTCCTGCAGACGATGTGCCCAACGGGCGAGACGGCCTGAGGGATCCTTCAATGACGACAGCCAGCATAGTGCATGGTGGTCAGTAACGACATCGAACGGGCGACCATACAAATAAGGGCGAAACTTCGTAAGGGCCCAGACGATCGCCAGGCATTCTTTTTCGGAGACGGTGTAGTTGGCCTCGGCTTTTGTAAGCGTACGACTTGCATACGCCACGACATATTCAGGGAACCCTGGCTTGCGCTGCGCAAGGACAGCGCCAAGGCCAACACCGCTGGGCGTCCGTGTGTACCTCTGTTGGGGCCGTAGCGTCGTAGTGGCGTAGTATGGGCGGAGACGTCAACAAACTATGGAGCTTTGCGAACGCCTCCTCGCACACTGACGACCACGAGTCGAGGGGCCCCGTACTGCCAAGGAGCTTCGTCAGTGGCGATATAATAGTGGCGAAGTTTCGAATGAAACGTCGAAAGTAGGAATACAGTCCTACGAAACTGCGCAGTTCTTTGACGGACGTAGGTCTGGGGAACTCGGCTACGGCCGGAAGCTTGGCAGGATCTGGGAGAATTCCATCCTTGGACACGACGTAGCCCAGTATTGTCAGCTGCCGTGCTGCAAATCGGCACTTCTTTAGGTTCAACTGTAGGCCGGCGCTGCTCAAACGCGTCAAAACATGCCGGAGACGTTGAAGATGCGTGGAGAAGTCCGGCGCGAAAACGACGACGTCGTCGAGGTAGCACAAGCACGTGTGCCACTTCAGGTTGCAAAAGACGGTATCCATCATGCGGTCGAAGGTCGCGGGCGCATTACGCAGTACGAATGGCATGACGTTGAATTCCTACAAGCCGTCGGGCGTGACGAAGGCTGTCTTCGGTCGAGCGTCCTGAGCAATAGGGACTTGCCAGTACCCTGAGCGCAAATCGAGCGATGAAAAGAATTCAGCTCCTTGGAGGCTGTCAATCGCGTCTGCGGATAGACGTCCTTGCGGGTTATCTTGTTGAGCCGTCGGTAGTCCACACCGAACCGTACGGAACCGTTCTTCTTCGCAACAAGAACGACCGGAGACGCCCAGGGACTGTTTGATGGTGGAATAACATCCCGTCGAAGCATGTCGTCGACTTGCTCGTTAATGACACGACGCTCTGCAGGAGATACGCGATAGGGACGTTGCCGCAGTGGCGATTGGGAGCCAGTGTCGATGCCATGCGTGACAGTGGACGTGCGGCCCAGGGAAGTCTGCGCGACATCGAAAGATGGGCGAAATTCTTCCAATAAACATAGAAGCTGTGAAGGCTGGACTGGCGTAAGGTTTTCATCGATGGAGGAGCCAAATACATCTTTGGGCGACGAATCGGACTTCGAAACAGCACTGAGCGTACAGGAGCTGGGCCAGTGCGTGTCATCGGGTGCGTCCACAATTTGTGCGTCTTCAAAGGATTCCACTGTGCCGAGACATTCCCCTCGCAGCAATGTGACTGTAATGGGGGATGGATTGCTAACAAAAATAGCACTGTCACCGTGAGTGAGTTGCACTGCCGCAAAGGGGACCAACAATCCTTTCTTAGTGCGAACGCGATCAGATGGCGAAAGGAGTGCAATGGTGTCGCAGAGACCGTCGCAGTATACTGACACAGCCACTGACGCGTTCGGAGGCACTTGGGTATTGTCTGTGACGAGTATCTTCTTCGAAAGCGATGGTCTGTCTGGCGGCGTCATCTCTGAGAACGGTGAGAGTTCGATTTCGGCGGGTGTGCAATGAATGACGGCGTTGTGGCGGGAGAGCAAATCCCATTCCAGGATGATATCGTGCGAGCATGCAGGAATGATGATGAATTCGACGGCATACATGGCGTCCTGAATAACGACGCGAGCTGTGCATACTGCTGTTGGGTGAATACTTTGGGCGCTAGCCGTACGAAGGGATAGTCCCGAAAGTTGCGTCGTCACTTTTCGTAGGAAACGGCTAAGTGTGGCGTCCATAACGGATACGGCGGCTCCAGTATCAATAAGGGCAGATTCGCGAACACCGTCTACAAACACGTCTATTATGTTCGAAGGTCTCTGCTGAGGGCTTTCACAGTTCGATAGTGTCACAGCCCTGGCCTCGTGGACTGCGACGTGTAGTTTTCTTGATCTCTTGCGACCTGACGTGGCCGTTTCGGCGACATTGAGCGACGTCGTGGAGACGGTGAACGGCGGGTAGATGGAGCTGGGTGGAACGTCGGTGACGGAGGCGGCGGTGGTTCGTAATTAGAGCGCCTGGACTGCCTAAATACGGGTGATGCGACTCGAGGCGGCTGCACGCGATTGCAAAAACGTGCAACGTGGCCGGCGTAACCGCATGCAAAGCATATGGGACGGTTGTCGGTAGTGCGCCAACGGTTTGCCGGAGACGGTACCACCCTTGGCTCAGAACGCGGTGGACATAGCGGCTGCTGATATGGCTGCATGGTGGGGTGCAGACGGAGCCTAGTGACATCGGCGTACGTAGGTGGTACAACCGCTTCGAACGACGGTGGTCCAGCGACGGCTTCGGCGTAACTAAACGGGGCAGCCGCAGAGATTGCTTTGGCCGGTCTAGCGACAACTTGAGCGTAGCTAAGTGGCGCCGGTCAGGAAGGCGCTAGTGATATTCGGGCATGACTTCGGCGATTTGCTGTGCAATCACTCGGCGGATGGGAGGCGGGAGTGTGGTTGATGGCTGTTCCACATGCTGCGGGTGGGCAAAGGGCAGCAGAGAGAGCTGGCGTGCAATTTCTTCGCGCACAAATGTCTTCATTTCTGCCAGCAAGGTGGTGTAGTCAGAAAAGGTTGACAAGCCAGCGAGATCTGCGTCCCGTGCTGGCGGCGGACGGGTCAACGACCGATGCCGGCGTAGCTCCTCATAACTCTGGCACAGCGTTATTAGCTCTGCCACCGTGCTAGGATTTTTGGCGAGGAGCATGGTGAAGGCGTCGTCGTCGATGCCCTTCATGACATTTTTGATCTTATCCGACTCGGACATGGTCGTGTTGGTGTTCTTGCACAAGTCCAGGATGTCCTCTATGTAACTGGTGAAAGATTCCCTGGCCTGCTGAGCTCCTTTGCGCAAACGCTGTTCTGCTTGTAGCTTACGAACAGCAGGGCGGCCAAACACGTCGATAATTGCAGTCTTGAAAGCGGACCAGGTCGGGAAATCGGATTCGTGGTTGTTGTACCGCAGACTTTCTACTCCCGCCAGGTAAAATACCAAATTGCTCGATTGTCCTACCTCGTCCCATTTGTTGGGTACGCTCACGCGCTCGTAGATGGCGAGCCAGTCCTCCACGTCGGTGCGATCCGCGCCAGTGAAGATAGGTGGATCGCGTTGACGAGGGACACCGGGACATGGGGGTGGTGCGGGAGGAGGCGTTTGCTGGGAGGCGTCTTGCGGCATGGCAGATGGTAGTGCACGGGATCGAAGCTCCAGGGACATCGAAGGGGCTTCGGAGTGGTTTTGAGGGTACAGCACTCTCCACCAATTTATAAGGATGCTTATTGGATGGAACTCGAAGCAGCGCAAGGGCGACTGTCCAAACAGCGCAGCACGGACTCTCAGCATGGGTGGCGCTCGAGAGCCGAAGGAAACGACCCACTAGAAGGTACATGAGAAGGAGACCTACTTCAAGGCGCTGGAGCGGACGACCCACTTCAGAGTTCCAACGCTTCACTACAGCTTCTTCATCAGTGGTTCGTACCTTGCGAGGAGGTGGCATAACGTGTACCGAAGTGTAAACAGGTATCCAGATTATGTGGCACACATGTCATATCCCTTGACCCGTGGCACGGTACCTTGCTGTGGATGATGATGTTTCATTTGTGCCTCCTTCGAAACGGGTGGTGACAAGTAGTCACCTAGCCTGCTGGAGTTAACAAGGTCCAGCTGCATGCAGCATGCAGCTGCTATATGCAATTGTTATATGTCAGGACACGTGGTGGAATATAACCGAACTGGAATGCAAAGTTTATGCGTATCGACGCTACGCGGCAAGCATTTAAGATCGCGTGTCAAATGGCTTGATGCGATGTTAATGATGATGATGGTGATTTAATAGCATTCCCTTTGAAACGGGATGGTTACAGTCATCTAGCCTGCTGGAATTTTTCAGGTATGCCACACACGCTTTTTCATTACCGCAATTATTATACATCTCCATCATTTTCTTTTTACAGCGAAGCTGTTAAGGGCCCAGTTTTCGATGGTCGCGCCCGGATGTAGAAAAAAAACTCTCATCGACCGTATGCTGTATGGGCGAGTGAAAGTCCGTGAGGGACGCGCGCTGTCACGGGGAGCGAACGCACGGTGGAGAGCAAACGCGACCGCGTGAAAGGCCGTGGGGGAGGGGAGGCAACGTTTAGCTGCGGCACCAAATGCGTATCTTGCGACCGGGCGCGAGGGAAACTGGCGACTCAATCTCCCACGCGAAAGGAGGACAGCGGGAAGGCAGCGCGGGAGGGAAGGGTTGCGGTTTCTGCTCTGCGAGTAACTTGAACTTTGCGTGGCGCAGGGCGTCCGTGCGCACCGTATCTTGAAAGTGATCTGCAACACGGCTCCTACCTTTGTATGCGCTGTGCTACCGCCGCTAACTTTCTGTTGAAGCGATAGACCGCATGAACCTTCGATCGCTGCTGCTGGTGCACCTGCTCAAGCCAGCGTTCTGACAGCGGTTGTGTGCGGTCACACAAACAACGCGCAGAACTGTTGACGACGGCAGCGGCGTTTTGCCCGCGTTCGCACCGAACGCGCGCGGCGTTAGCGACGTGTTTATGAAGAACGTGCCAACCTTTGCCATACACCCTATGGCGGTGTACCGTAGCGACCATAAGACCATGGTCCCTGTGGTCACTAAATAAATGAAAACCACTGGATCAGATATATTTCTCATTTTTAATAGATCCAACAACCAAACACACCGTCACATCTTCATAGTCATAATTTAAAATACATAATTCCAACCATAGTACAGCTTCGCTGGTCTTCCATCTCCACCCCAGTGCTGACAGTTTTATTCTTCCTCAGTACTTCTCTATCTACTTGCACCGCTACGTGCATCAAATAGTAGCCACGGCAGTCGCATTTTGGTGGTGGCCAACTGCGAAAACACCTATCTACCTAGATTTAGGGGCACGTTAAAGAACCACCAGATGGTCCAAATTATTCCGGAGCCCCCCATTACTGTGTGCCTCATAATCAGATCGTGGTTGTTGCACGTAGAACCCTATAACTTAAATTTTAAATTATGCTGATGAAGATGGTGTTTTAATGGCATCCTATTTGAAATGGCGCGGTGACCAATGGTCACCTAGCCTGCTTGATTTAATCAGGTATGTAATATATGTTGTTATCTAGTATTTTTGTATACATGTATTTAATCTTTTTTTCCTTCGAGATCTACCTTGTACCGTTACCTATGACTGTAAGAGATCCGGTCGTATCAATTTCTTCCCTGCTGTTTTTCCGCCAATACACTAACCGTCTCTTGCTTTTCTCGACTGCTGTCCGGTTGATACTTCCGTCCAATTTAAACCCAAGTGCTTCTGGAAGGTGTACGTTACCTATGGTTTGCACGGGGTGAATCCCTTCGCATTTCATTGGGATGTGTTGAGTGATCTCCGGATTTTCGCTCCAGTATACACATTTCTGAAGTAGTTCCGAATATTTGCTCCGGTAGGCTTTTGTTCTTAGGCAACCGACTCGAGCCTGAAATAGCAAGGCACTGTCCGGTGTTTTATCGTATAGATTTCCCTTCTAATTTCTTTCTTATCATCCCTGTAAATCTCCATAGCCCTTTTTGCTTCCATTCTTTGCATCCAACCACTGTCTCTGTTTCTCTCACTTTTGTTCTTCTGACTCCTGGTTGTCAGTTTACAGTTTAAATTACCCTGTACTTGGTTGCCAACTTTCTTGACCTCTTCCTCCATTGTGTGCCAATGCTTTTCAGGTACAGATACTTGTAGACTTTAGCCGCCCATTTATTATGGCGAAAGCTTGAGGTGTTCATGTTGGCAGTGTTCTTGGCGTGCCATTGGCGATGACCGTGGCGAACTGCTCCGTAACGAAAAATGGCCGACGCCAGAAAAAAAGCTCGAATTCACGTCACATTTCTCAGAGAGGTTCCTGTAACCGAAGTAAATAATTGGCTTCAAAACTGAAATTTGGTACATTTCGGTATGGGTGGGAATCGAACCCGGGCCTCCGGAGTGAGAGACGAGCATGTATCCCTGAAGCCACGGCTGCTGAATGGTTCTGGATTGCTATATAGGTGTGCCTAGTGCGTGCATGATTGAACATGTCACGTCACAGCCATCTCGCAGACTAAAGGTGTGGTCTAGTGCGTGCACTAGCAGGTTGCACTTTAAGTACTGCGTTAAGTATTCCTATGTGGCGTTCACGAGGTGGCGTTAGTGCCTGTGGTAGGAGGACGACAATTTAATGTTTGTGATCGGTGTGCGGAACCGATATTTGAAATGCGCGGGCTTTTCCGTGCTTGTGCTCGGCGTGCGAGGCCGAAAAGCGCGGGGGTGAGCGTCGCTGGTGCGCGTGGTCGGTGCGCGTGCCGGGAGAGACCATCTGGAACGACGGGGCAGCCAGGCTGACAGAACGGGCAGTGCAGCGAGATGGAGCGGACCGAACGCCGGCCCACGTCCCGGCATCCCGGTCCTGCACTGCGAACCGGGCGCCGCCCCGGCTTCTACCATTGTCGCGGGTCCTGCTGAGCTGGGCCTCGTTCCCGCTCGCACGACCGCTGCCGTGCTCTGCCGGGCTCGGGCCACGTCCCAGAGGCCTGGTCCGGTTCTCCAAACTGGGTGTCGCCCCGGCTTGTACGATCGACGCGGGTCCTGCGGAGCTGGGCGTCGTCCCCGCTCGCACGACCGCTGCCGTGCTTCCAGGCTCGGGCTACGACCCAGAGCCCTGGTCCTGTTCTCCGAACCGGGCGCCGCCCCGGCTTTCAACCACTGCCGTGCTGGGCTTCGCCCCGGCTCTCATCCCACCGCTACGGTGCCGAGCTCGGGCTATGACCCAGAGCTAACGCTCCGGAACCAGGCTACGTCCTGGAGCCATCCTGAGCTTCAACCGCCGCCAGTACTCACCGCCTTCAGAGCAAGTCCGCCGAGCCGTGGCCACAAGGCCGGACTCCTGATTAGAACTGTGAGTGCTCGCCAGTGACAGTTAACCCAGTTATCTGTATAGTTCGTGTTCCCGTATTCGTCCCATGTGCCGTTCGTGTCATAAATACGTCTCTTTGTGTCTCTGGTTGTTTTCCCTATTGAAAAAAATGTGAACGAGAATGTACGAGAAATAGTGTACGCGATTATTGCTCCGTAGACTGTGCGAGAAACTCGTTCAGTCTGCGAGAACTCGTTGAGTCTACGAGAACCTCGTACAGTCTACGCAGCAATCATCGCGTACATTTCTCGCACACGTGTACGAGATCGCGTTCTTGTCACTGAACGAGATTCCCGTACATTATGAACGAGTTCGTTTCTACGAGCTGAGTGCGTACAAGATGACGAGCTTGTACAACCTGCGAGAGTATGCACCCTGAAAAAGATACGCACCTCATATTCATATTTAGTATAATAATGCAAATACAATTTTTGTAAATACAAGTGTTCATGCATGAACACTTGTGCTGACCTTACTGCAGTGTTGTGTCGCTGTAATGGTTTGTTCAGAAATCTACAGTAAAGAGTTATGTTGAGGTGAAAAAAAATGTCAGGTGAGGTAATGGTTTGTACTTGTTAATAAACAAGTACACGTTACACAGGTTCTTCAGCACACCTATTCAAGCTTACATTAATAGTGAAGTCCTCCGATTTTAAGCAAGAGCACGTCACACATCTCGCAAGCGTTGTTTATTGGACCTTGTAATGGTACTTCAATAGACCCAGTCTGTTGACAGAAGACCACTGGAATGTGTTGCTTGAGTGAGAGCTTGCCGCGCACCTGCAAAAGTAAACAAAAGCCAACAGTTTTTTTTTTCACACATGCAATAAGATAACACATAGGCAAAAGCAGTTTAGCTGACATTCACACAGGTAAGAATGCTGTAGCATTCAGAACATGCGTTACTGAACAAAATTTATTAAAAATAAGTGGTTTCCTGCAATACTTATGACTCCTAAGGAAATGTGCATTATAGTGTCGTAGAATAACCTGTTACATTAGCAGATCACTGAAACAAGTGTTATTACAGTAAAAAAGGCATTATTTGAGTAATAATAATTAGTAGTACTGAAGCAACATAAGTAACATGCATAAAATCTACTTTTAGAGAGCAGCATCAACAGGTCGAGCTAATTAAATTACTTAGAAACTGCTATTCTGCCAGCAAAACTAAAAATCGTGGTGGCGTAGTGGCTTTGACATTGCACTGCTAAGCCGAATGGCGCAGGATAAAATACCATACACAACGGCCACATTTTGATGGCAGCAAAGTGCAACAACACCCCCATAAGGTGCATTGGGCACATACCCCCGGTGTTCAAAGTTAATCCAGAGTTCCCCACTACAGTGTCCCCCATAATCATATTGTGCAGAAGGACTTGGTGTTAGGCAAGTTGCTGTTTGCTGAACGACATAGCGCAAAGGCACAAATACACAGAAGATACACAGACACACGTCACAGGGGCTACTAACAACTTTATTTGAAGCACAGCGAGATACAGTATATGTACTCCTCACAACGCGCAGGCGCACCAGCTACTTCGGGCAGAGCACAGAGGGCGATTATCAGGGCTAACACGATCATTTTGAAGATCTAAAGAAAGCAAGCTCCACATCATGAAAACAATATAGGTCAACTTTCACAAGCACTACTTTTTTTCTTTTATGTAAAATGCTTCCAACAGCTCACGTGATGTTTTATCTTTAGTTCTACCCAGGATCTTCCCATCATGAAATCTCGCACGACAAGGACAGGCTTTACATTGTGCTGAAAGATGCGCATTCAAGTATTTCGTCATGTTGTTAGCATGCTCCATGATTCGATCATTGATGCAGCGGCCAGTTTGTCCTACATAGGACTTTCCACAAGACAGTGGGATTTCATAAACCCCTTTGGTAGCACATCGCCAGTAAGGTGTGACGTGTTGTACTTGGCAGCCTACCTTAGATCTGCCAATTATGCGGGGACACAGTTGGGCCAGCATATTGGGAAAAGAGAACACTACAAAAGCGGGTACACTGGTGAATGAGGCCAGAGCTGGTGAGCCGAGTGGCCCAAGAACGCAAGTTGTACCGTATGTGCATAAGTTGAGCCACAATTTAAAGAAAGTGGCGAACAGGCATGGAGTGCTTCTATTGTTCTCTGTTCCCAATAGGCTGGCCCGAACGTGTCCCCGCATAATGGGCAGATCTAAGGTAAGCTGCCAAGTACAACATGTAACACCTTACGGGCAATGTGGTCCCGGTGTGGTTTATGAAATCCCACTGCCTCTGGAAAGTCCTATGTCGGACAAACTGGCTGCTGCATCAATGATTGAATGAGGGAGCATGCTAAAAACATGACGACAGACTTGAATACGCATCTATCAGCAAAAAAAGCCTGCCCTTGTCGTGCGAGATTTTATGATGTGAAGATCCCAGGCAGAAGTAAAGATAAAATTGCATGTAAGCTACTCAAAGCGTTTTACATAAAAAAGTAGTGCTTGTGTAAGTCAGACCTCTGTTGTTTTGTACGAGGCGGAACTTGCTTTCTTTAGATCTTCAAAATGATTGTGTTAGCAGGAATAATCGCCCTCTGTTGTCTTCCCGAAGTGGCTAGTGCGCCTGTGCATTCGGAAGAGTATATATACAGTATCCTGTTGTGTTTCGAATTAAGTTATTAGCAGCACCTGTGACATGTTTTCATATATCATCTGTGTATTTGTGCCTTTGCCCTACAATATGTCGTTCAGCAATCATATTGAGCTTTTGACAAATAAAACCCAAAAATTTTATTTAAAGCAAATAGTACTGCATAAGGCCAAATGCTTATATAGAATCATCTGACAGCAGCTACGTTTAACAAAATTTAATACTTTCTAAAACAAGAAACTTTCAGATGGTTTGAGCGAAAATCTACTTATGCCAAAATTATTGTCATTAATTTTATATGGTCCATTCCGCCTTACTTTCTTTTTAACCAAAATTATATATGCAGTGCAGGTGCTCCCCACACCTAAAGAAATTGTCACCGTTCCTTAAAGTGCGTGGTTTTGTTTCAAATGACAACACAAGTATGCTTTGCGATTGTTAGCCAATGAAATGATTGTCAAACTCCTTGAAATCATGGACTCCTGGACAGGATAACTAGTCACATTAGGCACCCTTTCATCAGTTTTTGTCCACAAAATCAAGCAAGTAAAACATTACCCTGAGTCTGCAACTGTTAATGCGTTCTGTTTGGTAATGATAATTTTATGGTCATTGACCCAAGTCAAGCCAAAAAAGCTCCCTTTCTGGAGCCGAGACAGGTTCCTGAATTACACCATGGAAGGTAAGCTCGTGGGCCCTTCTCCTGCTTCAGAAAGAGCTTACTGCGGGCACGTTACACGATGCAGCTTACGTTCGTCAGTGTTGGGTGAAGTGCCAGTGTTGAAGTTGTATTTTGCGCAGAATGGCAGTTTCAGGTTTAGTGGGCTTGTAGGAAGACAAGCTCAAGATAACTTCCTGGTTTGAACAGGCTGTTTTGGTTATAATACATCAAGCTTTCTTGTGACTGCCCGCACAGGTGGTCCGTTAGTCTCGCTGTGAAGTTGACATTCAGCTGTATGTCCCAGAAGACCCGAATAATGGTCTGCTCTAGTTCACACGCTCTTGATTTTCTGTCAGCACTCTTGAACTCTTGCTGCCAGTAATTTCTTCCCAGCTGGCCGAATTATCTCGAGGCCCCACGCTGACACTACCGATGCTTTCAAGTGTAGACTTTTCAGGATAAGGTTCTTTGCAGGAAGGTGGCACTTACAGATTTCTATTCTGGACGCGAGTGAGACGAACCAGTAAGTCTTGGTAACAATGTTTTGTACATAAGTTCTGTAGAAGGTATTATCAAGGGTTCGACGAAAATTCATTTAGCCAGGTAACGACTATGAAGTTGTGGTGAATGACTAAGTGCTTATCATCGTGTTAGTGACGACACAATTTTTCGTAAAACGTTTAACTCCAACAGGACTACACACAAGATGTAACCAAGACTTGTCGGTTCATTTCACTCAGGTCTTGAATAGCCACCTGTAAGTGCCACCTTTTTTTAAACCACACTTGCAAAGCCAGGAGTCTTATCCTGAAGGCCTCAGGATAATTCAGCAAGCCGAGAAGAAATTGCTAACAGTACAAGTAAAAGTATGCCAACAGAAAATGAAGGGCTTGGAAGCCGATGTATTCTTCGCAAAGTGTCAACTACAGGGTCATTGTTCACGAGTTCCCGGATGCGTAACTCCATGCCAACTTCATGCCGACGCTAAGGAAACACCAGGGCAGGCAGTTGCAAGAAAAGAAATTCAGTGCTCTAAGAAAAATGCGGCCACTCAAACCATGAAAATAATGTTTAACTTGTCTTCTTACAACTACACTGAACCTAAACATGCTGTTTTGGGCAAGAGAACAAACATCAACACTGGTGCCTTGCCTGACTCTATGAGAGTCATCTGCGCCATGAATGGTGCCGTCAGTGCACTTCCTTCCGAAGATGAGGCCCGCACCTGCACTGGCAGTGTGCTGTACAAATTTCAGAAGCACATCCCACAAGCTTGTCTGCCTAGCAAAGAAGCTGTGTGGGGCTCCAAAACCCATAGAACCAACGAACACAAACCCCAAACCTCGTCCCTTCAACTCTCGCTTTATATTGTCACCTGTAGTAGTGGGCATAGGGCAAGCGCAGAGGCGCAAGAAGAAAGAAGTGCGCGTGCTAACCGCCCCGCTCGATAGCTGCCTCTCGCTGCCGTTTTCGCCAGAGCCCCAGCCGCTCCCAATAAACGTCGTCAGCCCCTTTTGAAGACCCGTGGCAATATTGCTGTGCAAGCAGTAAAATTGGATGGTGTTAGTAGTGTTCTGTCCTGTCACCTCCTTGCCTTTCCTATGAATTTTATGCTAAATAAGGCTTTTTCTTGGTGAAAGAGTGTTAGTTTAAGGCATAAACCAGCTCCATGGCAGTTTGCAATTAAGGAATGTAAACATTTGCTGAAAATAGGTCCATGAAGAATATTTCAAAAAGAGCACTTTAAAAAAACACACACGTGTATCTATCACCAAGGCCAACCCTTGTGTCTTCTATCTCAACATATTTCTCAAAAGTCAAGCTCAAAACTGATATCAAGGTGCAAGCTCTCCATATCATATTACCTTGTCAATGATGAAGCAAAGCACGCTGGTGCCTGGATGTTGTGGGACCAACTCAGGCGTGGAGATCAGCACTGATCAGCAACACAGCACAGTCTGCTTACACTTTCTCTGCAGGCCCAGCCATACCTGCATTAATACAAGTGGGCTTAGTGTCACGTGAGTATAATATAAAAAGTAACACCGTGAACGAATCAATCCTTGTTCGGTATACATATAAAAAAATGTAGATATTCTCCATATAGCAAGCTTCACTTTGAGTAACAAATCCTGCACTATAAGAAAAATATGATGCATGAGCCATCTATGCAAGAAAATTAATTGAAGATCCTTTTTTTTGCCTCCCTCCTCCTCCTTGTGTATAGGTGGCAGTCAGGTTAAGTAGGCCAGAAGGCCACATAGTGTAAGCAAAGGTGGTCACTTGGTGGGCCAATTCTGATACCATAGCACGACATGCATTCTGCAGGCACTGCAATGTTAAAGCACCCATAAGCCTAGCAGCATTACCCAATAGGGCTAACCAATAAGTGTCCCCAGCAGCATAACTCAGTATGTCTACCAGGAGGCTTTCATTACACTTTGACAACTATCCTCCTACGGCTTGAGCCCAATTTTTGTCAACAGAAGACAAGCTTCTGCATCTGCACAAGGGCACTTTAAACAGTACCACAATAGCTTCCTACCTAATCCCACCTTTAAAATGACATTGGTAAGTTCAGTACCATGTGTAGAACCAATCAAATTGTTCTGCAATCAAGTAAGCATCTCCTTTTCATACACGCAAATATCAGCAACACTACTACTGCCATATGGACATTTTGTAGACAAAAACACCAAGCGCAAGAGCTGAAGCTTGGGCAAGTTGGTAACAGTTCATTTTGATGGTGTTCATGGCACACACATGCCAAAAGAATAAGCGACAGGCCGACAGTGAAAAATAACTGTCTTTTTTCACACTCTGTGTGTCCATTATCTCTTTAGAAAGTGTGCACTGTGAATAGCATGGAAAGGAACATAAGAGATCAGATAATGCTACAATAGATATAAGAAAACATGCTCTCTGATGCAACACGTCTTTAAGCAAATTAATTTTCAACCAACATCCTAAGCCTGCCGCGCTTAAAACTCACTGAAGTTGCTGTGTAAGACAACAGCTTGCTTTTACAAAAAATAGAGTTAAACTTATTCTATTATTTTTGCAAACTGGTGCTTCAGTACAGTGAAAAGGTGGTATTATTGAAAACCAGCTTAATTTTTGTGTAATAAAAAACCTAGTCAGCTACAGAGATCAGGCTTGATATAAATCTGCCAGTGAACACGGTAAATCAATATTTCCATGACTGTTGAGGTAAAAAGAATCGTTGACAAATTCCCAACACACTATGCATGCTTTGGAGAAGACAGTGCTTTTCTACTGCAAGCATTTAACAGAGCCCCAGTGAATACAGTCTTATATAACTTATTGCAGGACATTTCAGATCCTCTTTATGGCTTCTTAGGGACTTTGGTAATGAAGAGTAAGTGCAGTGACACCTCTGAGCACCTCAAAGACAATACTGGTGATTACATGGCAACACAACTGCTGACATGCAAGATAACTTTCGGGCAGTGTTGTCTCATGCCACATCAATCAGACAAAACTTTAAAGGGACACTTAAGGGAAAAATAATTATTTGAGATGCATTATTGAATTACTCTTCCGCAAACCCAGAAAGACTGCAGTTATCCAAAAGTAGAGGCTTGATAAGCTAGAAAATACACAAGAACGATGTACAGGGGGTGAAACCACAATAAAGTTCCCACACCTGCTGGCTGTCTGCTAAGGCCTAGTTAATTTGTTTTTGGCAAAAATTGACTATATTGCATTCTAAAAGAGGCAAGAACTGAACTTAGCAATTTTGGAGCAAGTGTACTGAACCGCAACAGCCAAAATATACGAAAATACTCTGGAATGCATGATGTCCTCTAACGTACGATGTTTCGCCACAAAATTTGGCAGGAAATGCCACTTTAACCTTCATTTTCTTTTTGCAATAAATAACCTCTCATCACAAAACTAACACAAAAAGAAAGAATACATGATGCGTCTAAACTGTCTCCAAACAAAAAAATGTGTCCGGAGTCTTTTTGTACACATTCAAACCACTTATTTTTCGCCTTGCTTAAAGTGCCTTTGTGTGTCATGCAACATGAAACTGAAAAACAGGATTCACTGTAAAGGGAGAAATAAATGGGGCTCGCCTAGCGTGACGTATCTGCACAGGCTTAAGAGAAGTGTGACTCCATGGTCTAAATGAAAAAATAAAAATAAAATCACACTTTGGGCGGGTCTCAGGTTTGAGTACTACTCAAAATCTTGACAAGTGCTTATTCAGTCTGTACTTATCCCAAAAGCTTGGTAATGACATACGCCCCTTTTGCACTATTGGTGTCTGCGCCAAAGGGGCTAAGGCTAAATGTCAGGTAGCCACACACATTTTAACAGTGAAATTCAAGTGCATTATGACTTTTGTCTGCCACTTTTAATAACATGTAACGATCGATATAGCACATTGTGATCTACATATTGTAGGTCAGCATGGCCTGAGCACGGCGTGCCTCAACACTTTTGTTAGGTGAGAAAGTATTGTTTCTGGTACTCTTTCGGGAAGCAGCCTATGCCTTATTCAGAACAAAAACCTTGTTTCCCTGAGAATGTCAGACAATCGCATATTTCAAATTGACCATTTGAAATGCACACAAAGTACAGCATGGTTTTGGGGGTCCCACTAACTATTGAAACGCACATCATCCAAGTTCAGCAATCAACATCATAACTAAGCTTGTAGAAGTGCATATTAGCAAGTTGACAATAATAAAGAGAAGGTGAGAGAGATGGTCCCAACTATAAGAGAAGCAATAGCAGAGTTCAAGCTCCCTCCCATGTCAGATGCGGAAGGGCAAAGCATACCCAGCTTTCGATTACACTCTCACCTCCGACCACTGCACCAGGCTGACTGACATGCGTAACCAGCAGTTTGTGATACCACATTATCAAACCTGCAATTTATGGGACATAAGAGATCAGCTTCAAGCTTGACGCTATGCTGCTCTAGGGACGTATTATGAACTGACTACATTTAAATATTATGCTTCATGGTTTGTTGCAAGCTTCAGGAATTTACTTATTCATTTATAAACATACCTCATAGGCTCCAGCTGGAGTACTGCATAAGGTGGTAGGTAGAACATTGTGAGCCAAATAAAGAACATACAATAAAACAAGTAAAAAAAAGAAATAAATACTCTTTCACACTGTGGTTTCTTATCTGGCAGCTAGCTTATAAAAGTTAACAGAAACGTGTTCATGCTGGTAGTGCTTTAGAAGAATAAATAATAAGAGGTTAAACAGAAAATTCAAACACTTTCAAGCCACCTTTCGTGGTTTTTTCTTTCAACGTCCCTTTAGGAATGGGAATCAATGAACAGCCCCCCCCCCAAAAAAGAGAAAAAAAAGTGTAATAAACGATTTTTGACTACTTAGAGAAATAAATCTAGGAACACAGAATCTGTGCAGGCATGTATGTAAGGAATTAAGTGCAGTAATATATGCAATAACTTGCAATGCCCTTCTGCTTTCGTCGGGCAACTCAAAACAAGACATAAAAGGACATGTGTGCCTCAAAACACAGTTCCTTAAAAAAATACGTCACTATACAGTCAGAAAGTAGCATATCATGCATATCTACTCAAGCCCCCAATTATACTTGACTCAGAGGAGGCTACTTAGGTATATTGATTAAACTGAAGGTAGGCGATATTTTAAAATATACAGTTCAAGTAGTACTCGAATATTATGTCGAAACTGGAAGTTATGAATATGGCATCTAAAGCAAAAGTGTTGTACGTTATGCCAAACCTGCCAGCCTGTGAACTTTATATTTTGGAAAAATCCTAGACACAATGCTGTGTTGGAAAGTCAGCATGTGTTTTCTTAGTTTTCTCTCAGCGCCTACATTGTTCAATAGAGACACATTATTAACCATTAACTTGGAACAGCAAAAACTGACAACATTGTTTTTAGACCAGTGTGCTTTTTTTCAGTGCTTTTGCTGTTGCCGATTCAGCCTGCTTTACGAACTTATCTCAATAAGCTCGTCTAATACGGGTGTCATACAGTGCACTTTTCATTGCGATCAAGCCCAATCCGGATGGAATTTCTCACTTGTGATTAGCTCTTTTGTGCAAGCTGCGCGAGGAAGCCAATTGCAGTAGCTAATTTTGATCTGAATCGGGCTTGGTAGGAAGTGCCCCTCTGGTATACTCGTTAGGGATTTTGCATTGCTAATAAAGCAGCACAAGTGCCATCACAATTTATTGTTTTAGATGCAATTTTGTAATCTCATACCACCCCATTTTTCAAGATTCTTACAACATATTCCCAATAGAATTTCATTCTCATAACTCAATGCAACAATAGTAATATTGTAGAACGAGTCCAAATTCCTAAATCTCACCAAAAGATTCAGGACCGATGGCACGTACGAATTATACCAACAACCTAGAACTCATAAGTGGCAGTGACTGTTTTGTACACACCTTGTCAAAGCAAGCAGATCAGATTCCTTGTCGGGCTGCTCAGACTGCATTTTGCCACAGGCTCCCATGTGGTGCAGAGATTGCATCCGTCTCACGAAATCGTGACATCCCTAAACAATAAGAAATGTTCAGTTTATTGCAATTACTGCTGAAACTGCAAACTTGTGATTTAACAACACCGCGTTAAATTGTGAAAAGACCTCAGCCAGCTACATGGTTGTGCAAATATCTCATTCTGACATCACGGGCAGTTATTTAACCTGTCAAATGGACGAAGACATACAGAACACTCAACACAAGAAACACAGGTTGTCTTGACAATATATAAGCAGAAAAATTTGCATACAAGCTAAAATGTGCTCATGAGTCAGACAGAGCAATCCGGTGCCGTCTCGCGCAGATGTTAGCTGTGAAGACAACACGTCAACGTACTTCACCACATATACCATTTCTTGCTGAGAAATTACGTACAGAAGCAGTGACATTCGCGGCATCTATCTTTGTGCCCGTTCAGACTGAACGATTCTCGGCGCTAGTGTATTTCATAACAGAAAGCAAAGAAACAATATATGAAGCTCTTGGCAACATCCTATACTTGTCTGAGGGTAATTTTCATAAAACGTTTTGCTAATTGTGTACTACGGGATTAATAACAAACATTAGGAAATCACTTTTATAATTTTTGTCGCTGTACTAATCATCTTGTGCTCCGCCTAACAAGGCACACTACACGAACTATAAAAATGCGCCAAGCGCCGGACTTACCTTTCGAGACATACTCGGCAAACGCTCCTTCGTGTCAGGTCCGGCGGCATCGACTGCACGAACGGTCCTTCCGGCATAAACACTGTTAAATTGCGGATGAACCTAATAGTACAATTTCCAACACATTCTTCCGTGCACTGTGAACCGCTGCGAGATCGGCGAGAGTACCAGAGGCTGCTAATGAGCCGGGAACAAAGAGCACGAATGGACCGAACTACGATAACCAACAACGCCGCACCGCACGAGAGATACAGCTAGCTAGCAGCGTTGCAAAGGCCCAGGGGCTTAGCGATCGCTGATGCGCACAAAAAAGAGCACATTTTCTCTCGGCAAAGTGTAAATATGATTAAACTACCACATCGACCGTCCGCGAGGAAAATATTCATGCTGCGCTCACATACCGACAGCCCAACGTTTCTAGACTGGTAACATTTTGACAGCCGAACACGGGAAAATGATGTCATTTCGTCAAGATAGAGGCACCGAAAGCTTTGCAAGAGCCGGATAAACGTCATGGCGGCCATATTGTTTACATCGTCGTCTACCGTTTTGTCGTCTCAGGCAACGTTGGTCTCTGGCTCCTCGGCACCACTGTATCGGCACGGTGCTCCATGGTAATCGTGATCGCATCGATGGTGGCGGCTGGTATTCACATGTTATGCGAGTGATGCGGCGTGTTTCAACAACGTTTCTTTCAACATCGAGGACAGCAACCTGCGGAGCAGCCGTATCAACCGGTCAGGGCCGTTAAATCGCAGCATATCGTGGTTTGGCTTGTGAATTCTACGAGGTGTTGGTGTTTTATGCGGCGGTATCGACCACGCATTTGGTGTCGAGTGGCGTCGTCGACGCACTTTGTTCTGGCTTGCGTGCCGTTTTGCGGATGTGTATAGTTCATGAAGAGTGCCGTCTGTGCATCGGACGCTGCTGCCACGCCGGCTCGATTTGCCAACGCGCGAGAACGTCCGCACTGTCTGTCGCGAGTGCTTTCGGACACTGCTTGTGTTCTGTCTGTGTGTGTGTGTGTGTGTGTGTGTGTGTGTGTGTGTGTGTGTGTGTGTGTGTGTGTGTGTGTGTGTGTGTGCGTGTGCGTGCGTGCGTGTGCGCGTGGGTGCGTGCGTGCGCGTGTCTGATATTCGTCGTTATTGTGTCAGCGATTTGCAAAAGTGTTTTTTAGTTTGTTTCCGGCGTGCGCGAACGCCAGGATATGCTGCATGTTCGTCATTTAACGACCCTGCTTGAATGTAGGGACATTGACATTTTGGTCGTGTCGAGGTCAGCTTTTAACGAATCGCAAAGCGTTGCCTTGCTCTGAACCATCACTGCACGAACTACTTAGTTATTTCTCCGTTAATTTCAAATTCAGTTTTGTGTAGTATATACACAGATAATGCTCCGTTGCCACGCTAAACTCGTATTTGCCGCTGTTGCGCGGCAAATACGAGGTTTTTTTACTACGTCAAGCTCTCTCAGCATACAGTGCAGAAGTTGTGAAAGACTTAGTGCAAATAATTTTTCAAGCAGCAATTGGGCAAAACGTGCTGATCGTATGACAGCATTAGTGATTGATGGTTATGTAATTTCGTTATTTTTTTCTGTCAAAGTGCGATAGATTTTGGCTGCTATTTTGGCTATTTATTCACCAATTTATTTACACTGAGTTTGTGGTTCTTTTTATTTTTTACATGTGGGCATGCATGGCCAGTTTATGCCTGCCTGCTACAGTTTGGCATAAACAGGCACTAACAACCTCTTAAAATATGGGCAATAAAAAGTGACTAGCAGATTTGATAGTCTTGTGGGGGCTGTGACATAATTACTAACGCGAACAAGACTAACGGAAAAAACGTGGGGTACGAGAGAGGGCTCTGTCCTGTCCCACCTTTTTTTTCGTTGTGCGCACTAGTCACAGCAACTGCATCAACACCAACTAACCCAACTTTCTTCGTGAATTACTCGTCTTATGGGGGGGGGGGGGGGGGCACACTTAGCTGTTTGGAAAATGTGCAGCTTGAAATTTCTGCATTGCTACCTCTGACTGACAGCTCTGACGCAAGCAATATGATCAGGCTGTGACAAAGCGCGTGCATCTTCTGTTACTGATCAAACCGCATGCAATAAAATCATTTGCCAACATGTCCATGTTGGATGTGTTTTCAGTGAGCTATAATCGCATTGCCAGCTTCTTTTATTCTGCTTAAAAACAAACCTATAGCATTTTTTTCCGAAACTGTGAAGGTACTCAATTCTATATTGCATTAAAAGCTTCGGGTGATCCACTCTGAACAAGGGACGTACTCTCAGACAACAGCTTTTGGCTATATCACTGTCAGTGTGCGCTTATTGGCTGGTTGAGCAATGCGTCACACGAAGGCACAGGAGTATTGTCGTAAGTGATTATCCGAGAATATGTCCCCAAGTTAAAATCATTGCATCATTAGGTCTGACATGGGCTTTGATGGAGATGTGTGTCCATTATATAAAATTGCAGAAAATCAACACTGGCGCTCTTATTCATTCTGCAGTTTATGCTGCTATATGTGGCACAATGGTTCGACGTCGTCATACAGCACATTGATTATGTCTTTGCATGTGCTACAAACGATTCATCATAAAATCTTGCTGTCATTCACGAGCTTTTGTATACACTACGACTTAGGTGGATGCACTTTGTATGCAATTCGTAGTCATCGGCCAAGATCTCGTTGCTCATATGACTACAGTGCGTACTCATCACACACTATCTCGCACACCTCGTACAGAATCTCATTAGGCTGGCGCAGCACATCGCACACATCTCGCACATGCGTACATATCGCACATGCATTCGCGTAGCACCTCGCATAGATCTCGCACACTTTGTGAAGTCTACGCAGCTCATGCGTGCAGATCTCGCACATTTTCTACGATATCTCGTTGAATGTGCGTAGCACATCGCCCACTTCTCGTCAAATCTGTGCGATATGCATACATCTCGCACATTTCTCGCACAATTCGCGTACAAATTTTTGATGATGATGATTGTTGGAGTTTAGTGGCGCAAGGGCCAGGTATGGCCAAAGAGCGCCATGACAGTATTAGTTCGCGCAAGACGATGGTAATGGCTTGTTAGTGGTAGATGAATAGGGAATTATATGAACATTAGATGTGGCATGGCTGTAAAGGGGCCTAAAATCAGTCGCTGTAAAGTGCGTAAAATCTATAAGTAATAAGATTATGGCAATGAGTGATTATGTGTACTTTGGACATGAACAATGCATTGCGAAAGAATGAAACGAGTTACAAAAAATTAAAGATACAAGAATTGGCCATAAGCACAAGTGCCTAAACAGAGCCCTTGAAACACAAGGGCCTGGAGGCATGTGCAGTGAAAAAACTATCGCAGCAACATCCTCTAGAGAGAGGATGCACTACGAACTTATTGGGCTAATAACATGTAGCACAACATCTTTCAAGAAAGCAAGGACTGCGTTGGTGCTAAAAAGTGGTTCTTTACCGAGAAACATAGCGGGATGCAGAGGGACACAATAGCGATATGCGAGAGGAAAATGTTTCTTTCTTTCTCTTTCGGCTTCCCGACACTCCAAGAGGACGTGGAGGACGGTGAGCCTGTCGCCACATCTACCACATGTTGGAGGATCATTTCCATTCAATAGAAAATTGTGAGTACCATATGTGTGTCCTATTCTGAGACGACAGAATAGGACATCAGTTCGTCGTGTTTTAGTTGTACAGGGCCAGAAACCTAACTGTGGCTTAATCAAGTGGAGCTTATTAGTTGTTTCAGCGTCCCACAGACGCTGCCAGTGGCCTCGCAGTTTCCTTCGCAAAAAAGGCTTCAGATCTGTGGAGGAGATAGCAGCGGCAGGATTAATAGCTTGCGATGTAGTTGATGTGGCCAACTGGTCTGCTAGCACATTGCCTTCGATGCCTCTATGGCCAGGCACCCAGCATATTATTACATGTCTGCGAGATTGGTAAATGTTACACAAGAGTGAGTAAAGCTCGATAACAACAGGATTCTTATGCTTTTGGAAAGATGTTAGCGCTTTTACAAGACTCAACGAGTCTGTGAATATTATTGCCTTTTGTAGTTTCAATTTCTCTATATGCTTCACCGCAGACAGTACTGCATAGGCTTCTGCGGTGAAAATGCTTGTTAGGGGGTTCAATACGTCGGATTTAGAAAAAGAGGGGCCAACCGCGGCGTAAGATACGCCAGCATGGGACTTGGATGCGTCGGTATAGAATTCCGAGCACGAGTACTTCGATTGAAGTTCGCGGAAATGCATTGCAATTTCGAGGTCGGGAGCATGCTTTGTGACCTCTACAAAGGATAGATCACATTCTATCACCTGCCACTCCCAGGGCGGTGACAGCTTAGCTGGAGGCATTTGGCGATGTTCTAGAAGTGTGACATCCATCTCCTCGCTAAGTTCTCTTACACGCAGTGAGAAAGGCCGCCTCATAGAGGGTCGATTAGAGAAAAGCGTTGAACACTTCAAATCATTCAGGGTTGTAAAACAAGGATGTTCCCTATCGGAGTGCACTTTGAGAAAATAGGTGAAGCTGATGTATGTTCTCTGGAGGTGGAGTGACCACTCATTCGATTCTACGTATAGACTTTCAACGGGGCTTGTTCTGAATGCGCCAGTGGCCAGGCGGATACCTAGATGGTGGACGGGGTCTAGCATTTTTAGCGCGCTCGGGGCGGCAGAGTGATATACTACGGCACCATAGTCCAATCGTGACCGAATGAGGCTCTTGTGAAGGTTCATTAAACACTTCCTGTCGGTGCCCCAGGATGTGTGAGATAAAATTTTCAGTAAGTTCATTGTTTTTAGGCATTTCGCCTTTAGATGTTTTATGTGGTTAATGAAAGTAAGCTTAGAGTCAAGTATGATGCCTAAAAATTTGTGTTCTTTGTTCACAGGTATTTGTTGTCCATACATTTCGATAGTTGGATCTGCAACAAGACCTTTCTTCCTGGTGAAAAGAACACAAGAACTTTTGTGGGGGTTTACTTTGAACCCGTTTTCCTCTGCCCACTTAGACACTTTGTTGAGCCCCTGCTGTACCTGTCTCTCGCACACTGCGAGGTTACAGGACTTGAAGCCTATCTGTACGTCGTCCACGTAGATGGAATAAAAGATAGCTGGTGGTAAAGAAGCACGAAGCGTGTTCATTTTAACGATAAAGAGTGTGCAACTGAGCACGCCTCCTTGGGGTACACCAGTTTCCTGCACAAAAGGTCGTGATAAAACATTGCCAACTCGAACACGGAATGTGCGATTCAGCAGATAACTCTCAATCACATTTAACATATTACCACGTATACCAAAGTGGGAGAGGTCTCTGAGTATGCCAAACCGCCATGTGGTGTCGTAGGCCTTCTCTATGTCTAAAAATACAGACAAGAAGAACTGTTTGTGAACAAAAGCTTCGCGTATCTGCGCCTCAATACGTATCAAGTGGTCAGTGGTGGATCGACGCTCGCGAAAACCACACTGGTATGGATCAAGCAGTCTGTTTGATTCTAGGAAATGTAATAGGCGATGGTTTATCATTTTTTCGAAGACTTTGCAGAGACAGCTTGTTAGCGCTATGGGCCGATAACTCGATACAGAGGATGGATCCTTCCCCTGCTTCAGGATAGGGATCACTATGGCCTCTTTCCAGGCAGAGGGGATCTCGCCGGAGGTCCATATAGAGTTATACAGACAGACAAGGGTTTTCTTCGTTTCAGAGGGTAGGTTCTTCAACATTTCATATAATATGCGGTCAGAGCCTGGGGCAGATTGGTTGCAACAGGCGAGTGATGCCTGAAGCTCTGCTAAAGAGAAAGGTAAATTATATGGCTCGTTCCCGGTGCTCTTTCGGTCTAGTTTTTGTTTTTCTATTGCTGCTTTGTATTTTGTGAATTCTGGAGAATAGTGCGATGAACTCGACACATGTTCAAAATGTGCACCCAGGTGGTTCGCTTGGTCTTCCAAGCGGTCACCCTGTGTATTTACCAAAGGGAGTGAATATGTTTGTCGTCCTCTCACCTTGTTAACCCTGTTCCATACTTTGGCCTCATCTGTATACGAGTGTATACCTGATAAAAACTTCTGCCAACTCTCTCTTCTGGCCTGTCGGCGCGTTTTCCTGCCTTGTGACTTTATCTTCTTAAAGTTGATAAGATTCTCCGCAGTAGGTGAATCACGTAGCAACCCCCACGCTTTGTTCTGTTTCCTACGAGCGTTCCTACATTCGTCGTTCCACCATGGGACACGGCGTTTGCATGCCACACCACTTATTTCGGATATGCATTTAGAAGCGGCATCAATTATGAAGGCAGTGAAATACTCTACAGCAGCATCAATTCCTAACGAAGACATGTCAGCCCAGGAGATATTGCTAGTAAGAGTTCGAAATTTCTCCCAATCTGCTGTATCAACCTTCCATCGAGGGGCTTGTGGTGGAGACTTATTTTCTGTGGTTGTTCTCAGTAATATGGGGAAGTGATCGCTCCCGTAAGGATTTTTGGTAACTTCCCATTCAAGTTCAGGAAATAGACACGGGGAAGCTATGCTAAGGTCAATAGAAGAAAAGGTTCCGTTTGCAATACAGTAAAATGTAGGTTCCTTCTTATTCAGGAGGCACGCACCAGACGAGAAAAGAAATTCTTCAACAAGACGACCTCGCGCATCGATACGAGAGTCGCCCCACAGACTGCTGTGCGCATTGAAATCGCCAAGAACAAGATAAGGTTCTGGCAATTCGTCTATAAGGGACTGAAATTCATGTTTGTGTAAGTGGTAATGTGGCGGAATGTAAAGCGAGCAAATGGTGATGAGTTTGTTCAGAAGAACAAGTCGAACTGCCACTGCTTCGAGGGGCATTTGTAGCTGCAAATGTTGACATGCTATGCTTTTGTGAATTATAATGGCAACACCGCCTGATGATGCGATAGCATCGTCACGGTCTTTACGAAACGTAACATAGTGTCGGAGAAAGTTTGTATGTGTTGATTTTAAGTGCGTTTCCTGTACACACAGCACTTTTGGATTGTGTTGGTAAAGAAGTTCTTGGATATCGTCGAGGTTCCTAAGAAGGCCTCTGACGTTCCATTGTATAATTTGTGTATCCATAATGAAATTAAATTGGTGCTGTGTGTACTAAAAACGGAAGTATTGCCTTAGATTACAGAGCCCTTTCCAGGCCCTGTAACGCGGGATTTGTCCTTTCTGAAGCGGTCGAGGGAGCCTCGCCGCTCCTTAGGCGCTTGGTGCGCCGTCGGGATGGGTGTAGTGTCCATTGCCTCTTGAGAGGCGCCGGACACGCGCTCTTGCGAGCGAGAAGTTTCGCGAGAGAGTCTCGCCGCGAAGGACGAGACATTTGTGCCCACCAGCCCGGAGGTCGATGGGGCTGCCTTTGGGCCTGAGCTGCGCCGGGTGTTACCACAGCCAGCAATGGCCGGAGAGGGTGAGGCAGCCTTGACTGCACCCACCGTGGGAGCTGCTGGTGGGCCTGCGGGTTCGCTTCGCGTAGCGCAGGCTGCCACCGAGGGCTGTTGTGGTGCCGGCAACCCTAGGGTAACCGGGCCTGTTTGCTGGTTAGGTGGAGTAGACTTAGCTACTTCCACCCTGGGGGCAGGAGCCACAAGCGACAGCTCGCTGCGCGCGGGCTGGGCTGGTGGCAGTAGCCGCTGCGACGCTGCCCCTTGACGCGCCGCATCAGCGTAAGTGGTCGTGTGGAATGGTGAGCACCTTTTGCGTGCTTCCCTGAACGATATGTTTTCACGGACTTTCAGTGTTAGAATTTCTTTCTCTTTTTTCCAGCTTGGACAAGACCGGGAGTACGCTGGATGGTCACCATCGCAATTTACACAGTGAGGTGTAGCCTCACAATTGTCTGAGGCATGGCCTTGTACTCCACACTTGGCACAGGTGAGTCGACCACGGCAGCTCTGCGAGCCATGGCCGAATCTTTGGCATTGGTAGCATCGTCTAGGATTTGGTATATATGGTCTTACTGCTATTTTTGTGTAGCCTGTTTCGATGCTTTGTGGCAATTCGCTCAATTCAAAGGTAAGTATCAGATGTTTCGTGGGGATTTCTTTGTTGTCCCGTCTCATAACGATGCGCTGCACATTCATGACGTGTTGCTCCTTCCAACCTTCCAACAACTCGGTTTCAGATAGGTCGGTGAGGTCTGCTTCGGATACTACCCCGCGTACTGTGTTCATGGAGCGATGCGGTGAAACAGTAACTGGGACATCACCAAAAGTCACAAGCTTGCCGAGTCTGTTGTGTTGTTCCTTATCACGTAGCTCAAGCAGAAGGTCCCCGCTTGGCATTTTGGTGACTTTATAGCCAGGGCCTAGCGTGTTCGTCAAGGTTTTCGCAACTACAAATGGGGATATGGTTCTTGCTAGTCTTTCCGTTCTCTCACTATGTACTACTTGATATCGGGGGAAGATGTCTTTAGGCCGGGTGAACAAATTCAGAAACTCATCGGTGCGTCCCCTCTTCTGAGGGAGACGATCAAGAAGTCGAGGAAAAGCGGGCGTTCCCATAACAATTTTGTGTTGTTCGGCAGCAATGGCAGCCACCCACCACGGAGTCCAACAAGGGGACGCTACAGCACTTCACGTGTAAGGCTGTAGGCGCCAGCCGTACATTGCTGCTATAACCTCATATAAAAACCCAAGAGAGGGCACCTACACAAGGTTAACCCAAGCCGCCTATGGAAAGTGTGGAAGTAACAGAAGAGAAGAGGTGACAGGACAGTGAGGACAGAAAAATAGAGAAGAAAAAGATCGGAGAGGGGGACAGGAAAAGGCGACCACCGATTTCCCCCGGGTGGGTCAGTCCGGGGGTGCCGTCTATGTGAAGCAGAGGCCAAAGAGGTGTGTTGCCTCAGCCGGGGGGCCTTAAAGGTCCGAACACCCGGCATCGGCTCAACCCCCAGGATCCCCCTTTCCCCAGACACGGCTAAGCCGCGCACGGCTACACGCGGGAGGGTCCAACCCTCGTGTGCTCGGGTACGTGGTGGCGCAACTCACCAAACGCCTGCTGACGCAGACGCCCCTGCGGGGCGTACAAATTTTTCAATAGGGTTCTTGTGCGTCTGGCTGACCTGCGCCCACACATAATCATCACAGTGCCACAAGTGTACTTGAAGTGTTGTATTTAAAGTAGTTTGGAGCGTAGAGTTAAAATAATACGTTCGAACGTTCCGTGTTAACACAGATTTGATTTGCTGGTGTGTCGGTGAGGCGTTCTCCATGTCATACATGGATCCAGTCCGAGAGAGGTGTTCAAGATTGTCTTCCTGGCACACTTTGCATTCAACGTTACTTACAGCAAAGAGACGTCTTACTGTGGAGTTCACTCATAGGGGACAAAAAAGTAGATCTGGTGGGTTTCAATTAATCAGTTGGACGGAATACTTCAGTCAATAAGCTTTTGCCTGTATTATAATATTTGTGAAAAGCTGTATTGACCGCATAAAATGCCTTCAAGGCACACTGCTTCATTTATTAAAAGGAAGAGAAAGTGTTTTGTAACAAAATTGTCACCAAAATCGAATCACCATTTGTCCAATGAGAAGGTTGCTAGTGCTTGCTGGTGACTCCAAAATGTTGACTTTAGTGTAAGCAAAATAGTTCCATGAATTTAGTGTGTGTCATTGTCAAATGTGTGCCTAAAGTATAATTGCAATAGGCTTCAGGTAATCAAACGCTGTCATCCTGTGTGAAGAAGGAAATGACCTAAGTCAATTGTGCAAGTTTTTTTAACATGATTTCTTGATTACAGTGTATGTCACGGAGCATAGCAATGTGTGCTTTTGCTGCATATGAAGGCAATTTGTAAGATCTGTCCACTAGCAACTATTTAGTGTGCCACTGTATAGTGAGCCGCGAAGGGGACGGCTAGGTATACAAAGGAACAAGCTTCGCTTATGATCCATCTACGTGGAGTGGAAGGGCCGATGGATTTTTTAAAAATCACTTTTTTTGCGTGTGAACGCCCATGAGAGGGTCCACAAATTTCACGCTGTGGTTGACGATCTCTCAATGTACATTCAGCTTTTTCCCGTTCACTTTTTTGATCATACGGCTTAATCTTAGTGATGTCTCCGCATTACATTATCACCTCCAGTCTCCTCTCCTTGGTCGCTTCTCATATTGAGCTATCGCACGGCGTAACGTCGTCCCAATAGTGCATCACGGCTCCCGATGTTCTTTTACTTTCTCTCTTCGCTCATTCCGTGGTTAATTGTAACTGCAAAGGTTACGCGCCTCCGCCGCATTGAGACTGCATCATCACTTCCAATCTCGCTCTCCTTTCTCTATCTCACGTAGTGAACTTATTTAAGCTCTCTGCGCCGGTAGCTTTCAGTTCATTGTTTTTGGTCGGATTTGTGCTCGTGTTTGCTCGAACGGCGCATGGTATCCGCAACGGTTTTATCGGTGCTCGGCTCCGGCTGTTCCCTATCCATGAAGAAGAGCAAGTCTGAACCTTTTTATAGTGTATATTTGTTCTCTAATGTTATATTTTGTCAGGCATGGTACATAGCAGATCTCTGTATTTGTTGATTATATTTATTATTTACATAGAGCAGGATTTTAATCCTGAACATTTTTCGAAAGTGATTGAAATGACACCTTTACGTTTGTATATTGCTTACCGTATTTTTGATTCACGAGTTATGTAGCTTATGCAGCAAAAATGCTGCTATATATGCCTTTAAGTTAATTTATCTGGATATCTGTAAAGCCTCTTTATATGGGACACCTCTTGTGTAAAAACTTGTGGAATAAAATTTATTTAGCTGAAATTTTTATTTACTTATTTATTTATTCATTCATTCATTTATGCAATACCCACAGTACTTTTACAGGCATTACAGTGGGGGGAAATACATATCAAGCGGATTCATGCTCCATGACTTAAAAGTATACAATATGGTACATAACGTAAGCATAATGTTCAAAGATTAACAGTCACTATACGCATGCAGAGAAAAAAAGGAACATAAGTAATGTCGCATCAGTTCAAGAAGGCATAAAATGTATCATTGGATTATTACATCTATAAAGGGGATTTATTGGGGTTCGTAGCGACAGCGGGTCGTAGGATGCACCGAGCACAGTCCTCTCGCTCGAGCTTCTGCTGCGCGCTTGATGCTGCCGATGCTGCTGACTCTGCGTCATCGTTCGTCATCTTCCTTACAAGGGCCCCGCGGAAATAAAGGAGCCATCCTGGCGACTTAGTTGTCCGGAAGGACGATAGAAAGGTGATACGGCTTGAGGCGCTGAACGTGAACGACTTCACGGTTCCGACGTCGCATGTCGGACGGCGGCGTGAGCGGCTCAACCAGGTAATTAACGGGTGATGTTCTCTCGAGAACGCGGTATGGCCCGTCGTACTTCGCAAGGAGTTTTGAAGTGAGGCCAGGCGTGTGGTGTGGCACTAACAACCAGACGAGGGCGCCCGGGAGAAAATTGGGAGTCGAGTTCCGGGCGTCGTGAGCGGCTTTTTGACGGTTCTGGTCGTCTGAGGTGAATTGGCGGGCCAGCTGGCGACATTCTTCGGCGTGTCTGGCTGCTTCCGAGATCGGCAGGCATTCGGATGGGTCTGGCCGGTAGGGCAGAATGGTGTCTATTGTGTGCGAAGGATGACGGCCATAAAGAAGGTAAAAGGGTGAGAATCCGGTAGTGGCCTGAGTCGCGGTGTTGTAGGCGTAGGTGACAAACGGAAGAACTAGGTCCCAATTAGAGTGATCAGGTGAGACGTACATGGCGAGCATGTCACCAAGAGTTCGGTTGAAGCGTTCCGTGGTACCGTTAGTCTGTGGGTGATAGGTAGTGCCTTTACGATGAACAATAGCGCATGCAGCAAGCAGTTGTTCGATGACTTCAGATAAGAAGGCGCGGCCTCTGTCGCTCAAAAGTTCACGTGGACCTCCATGACGAAGGAGAAAACGGCGTAGTATGAAATTGGCGACCTCCTGCGCTGTAGCATTTGGTAGAGCAGCAGTCTCCGCATAACGTGTTAAGTGGTCTACCGCAACGATGATCCACCTGTTGCCGGTAGGAGTCAACGGAAGTGGCCCGTAGAGATCTATGCCCACGTGATCAAAGGGTCGGGATGGGCATTGTAAAGGCTGGAGTTCACCGGCGGAGTTGTGCGGTGGCGCTTTGCGGCGTTGGCACTCATGACAAGAGCGGACGAAGTTGCGAACAAAATTGTACATTCCCCGCCAGTAATAGCGGTGTCGAAGTCTTTCGTAGGTCTTGAAGACTCCCGCGAGGCCACACTGATGGTCGACGTGGAACGAGGAGCAAATCTCTGATCGCAAGGTTCGCGGAATGACGAGTAACCATGTGCGACCCTCTGGGGCATAGTTGCGGCGATACAGTAGCTGGTCTCGAATCGCAAAATGAGGAACTTGGCGCCGAAGCGTTCGGGACGCTGGAACTTTCGACGTATCCGAGAGAAGGTCGAACAGAGATGCACTCCAGGGATCATCACGCTGTGCAGAGGCGATAGTGTCAAAGTCCAGAGATGACAATGTGCACTCGCAGGAGGAGTCGTGACTGGCCTGCGAGGGAAGCGGTGATCGGGATAGCGCGTCAGCGTCGGAGTGCTTTCGCCCGGAACGGTAAACCACGCGGATGTCATATTCTTGAATTCGCAATGCCCAGCGGGCAAGGCGGCCCGATGGGTCTTTTAGCGTCGACAGCCAACATAGTGCGTGGTGGTCGGTCACTACGTCAAAAGATCGGCCGTATAAATATGGGCGAAACTTGCCAAGCGCCCACACAATGGCCAAACACTCCTTTTCTGTTACGCTGTAATTGGCCTCCGCCTTGGTTAACGTGCGACTCGCGTATGCGACGACGTATTCTGTGTGGCCAGGTTGACGTTGTGCCAACACAGCACCAAGGCCTACACCACTTGCGTCAGTATGAAGTTCGGTTGGCGCTTGAGGGTCAAAATGGCGAAGAATGGGTGGCGTCGTGAGAAGACGGCGCAAGGTTGTGAAGGCGTCGTCACACTCTGGAGACCATGATGAGAGATCTCTATAACCGCCAAGGAGCTGCGTGAGAGGTGATATAATTGACGCAAAGTTTCGAACGAATCGCCGAAAGTAAGAGCAGAGGCCGATGAAACTGCGTAGCTCTTTGATAGTGGTAGGTTTTGGGAACGCAGTAAAAGCACTTAGCTTCTCGGGATCCGGGCGAACGCCCTCCTTTGACACGACATGGCCTAAAATTGTGAGCTGACGAACAGCAAATCGACATTTCTTCAGGTTAAGTTGCAACCCGGCGTTGGTCAAGCAAGTGAGTACGTGCTGGGGGCGGAGCAGGTGCGTTGCAAAATCAGGGGCGAACACCACAATGTCGTCAAGATAGCAAAGACAAATTTTCCATTTGAGGCCACGCAGAACATTATCCATCATTCTTTCGAACGTAGCAGGTGCGTTGCAAAGTCCGAAAGGCATGACGGTGAATTCATACAAGCCGTCTGGTGTAACAAAGGCAGTTTTCGGGCAATCGGCCTCTGCCATCAGAACCTGACAGTAGCCTGACCGCAAATCCAGCGAAGAAAAGAACTCGGCTCCCTGCAAACAGTCCAGAGCATCATCGATGCGTGGTAATGGGTAGACGTACTTCAGTGTAATCTTGTTCCACCGTCGAAAATCAACACAGAAGCGGATGGAACCGTCTTTCTTCGTGACGAGTACCACGGGAGAGGCCCATGGGCTCTGTGAAGGTTGAATGACGCCCCGACGAAGCATGTCATCGACCTGTTCTGCAATGACGCGACGTTCCGTAGCAGACACGCGATATGGTCTTGACGATGGTAGCCTATTCCATTCCCGTATAGTTCTAGGAAATAAAGACATCCTGAATAGTTCTGTGTGGCAAAATATTTCTCGAACTTTATGAGTGTGGTCACCTCGAGCTGATGCTTAATAAGGTTCAAGTATATACCGTTGCCCGTCTATGCCTATTGTTGAATGAAAGATACTATGAAAAAGCGGTACACAAAGTTTTTTTCTCCGATTGTCAAGAGATTCCCATTGTAAATTATTCTTTGCTTGTGTTGCGCTAAAAGCAAAACTATAATTTCCAGTGACAAATCTTGCAGCTAAATTTTGTATTCTTTCAATGCGTTCCTTGTCACCAAGCATCGGTGGGTCCCATAACTCGCATGCATATCCTAAGACAGACTTGACAAACGTCTTGAAGAGTAGCTCTTTAGTAGCCATACTGAAGTGTTTAGCGTTGCGCCGTATAAACCCTAATGCCTTGCCTGCATTTGCTATTATATGATCAACGTGACGATGCCATTTTAAATCAGTGGTAAAATAAACTCCTAGGTATTTATATAAGGACACCCGTGACAATGCAATGTTATCTAAGGTATACTGAAACAAACATGGTTTTTTTCTTACTAAATGCATGATAGTCGTCTTATCTCGATTCAAATTCATGTTCCATTTACAACACCACTGAGCAATGCGGCTGAGATCACATTGTAATATTCGACAATCATCTTCACAACTACTAGGCTTATACAAGACGCAATCATCAGAGTATAGTCTCAAATACGACAGGATTCCTTCACCGATATCATTCATGAATAAAAGAAACAAAAGTGGACCCAGAACTGAGCCCTGAGGGACGCCAGAAGTGACGTCTACTCTTGATGACTCAGAACCACTCAAAACTATGTATTGTTTGCGCAGTCTTAAGTATTCTGCAATCCATGCAATAACTTGTGCATTGATACCGTATGTATGAAGTTTCCCAATCAACAAAGATTGGGACACAGTATCGAATGCCTTCCTGAAATCTGAAAATATACACTCTATAAAAAATCGTTTATCCATAACACTGGTAATATCATGCGTGAATTCAATTAGTTGTGTTACGCAAGAGAAATTCTTTCTAAAGCCATGTTGAGAGGGATTAAATAGGGAATACAGATTCATATGTGCTACCATACTCGTATATAAAAGGTTCTCTAAACTTTGCATGCAACACACGTTCAAGAAATTGGTCGATAATTAACTACGTCACTTCGCGTACCAGACTTATGAACTGGAACCACTGCGCCAATCTTCCAATCATTGGGCAAGGAAGGTGCCCAATGATTGGAAGATTCCAATGATTGGAAGCTGCCCAATGATTGCTTTTCTTTCTAATGCCGGCATTTAATAGAAGCTTCTTCTAAGCACGGCTAATGTTGTTGCTACATGCTATCTCTGAAGCGAAATACGCTAACATTATTACGGCGCTACGGCCGTCTCTACTCTTTCTCGCGTTTCCCTTACGACCTCTTTCTGAGCTCTTTGCATAATGAAGTACGAGTCGAGGCTAACAAATTGTCGAATGAAGACATGTGGATATGGCAGTAATGGTAGTGGTGAGCGAAGCTGTCACTGCACCTAAGTACTGCAGTTGACTGCGTGAGTAATTTACTTTTTTTTGTTACTCTAAATTCGTGCGTGCATCACACTTCTGCCCGCTTATCCATGCGAAAAACATCGTTTTCTTCCTCTCCTTGTGCGTATAACTTCATTTTACACCTTTCCACGCACGCACAGTTCCCACATTATGGTTCCCGAACTCTGGCACCAGAACTAGGCCGCGCTGCTGCCCTTCGACACATAATTTTTGCATTATCTTGCTGTCCCAGCACTAAGATAACGCTTAAAGATGGGCAAGTGCCATGCCGTACCACATCATTGAAGTTATATAGCCTCCATGCGTCTTGCGTAGAAAGTAAACGCGAAAAGCTACAGCGTGTAGCAGACGCCCCTCGCTTTCCGCGTGCTTCCAGTGCGCAGAAAGCCCACGAGTCTGGCACAGCAGTGGCGCGGCGCGGCAATTACCCGCAAAAGCTTCACGCGGAAGCCGGCACTTTGGACACTCTCCCAGCATTCTAGGTCACTCTAACCAAGGAAAAAGATGTCACAAGCCTGCGCGGCACACGCAGCACAGTCACAACGTAAGTTGGTGGAGCGGCTCAAGAGTAGCTCCAATTTAGGCACCACGTACAACAGGGTCTTCGCGGCAAAGTCTCTTCGCCTCGTTTTGACGAGAAGGATCTGAACTGTCCGCCCGGTGTCGACAGCGAGCTGCGGCTTGTAATGCTCTCTGCACAGCAGTCTGCTGAGCCCGATGATGCCTGGTTGTAGCGGCGCACGTGGCCCTACGATTCGCTTCTTCAGCAGCGGTTCGTACCTTGCGAGGAGACGCCATAACGTGTACCGAAGAGGTATCCAGAATACGCGGCCCACAGCTCACATCCCTTGACCTGGGGCAAGGTACGTTGTTGTTGTTGATGGCGATGATCATGATTGTTTATTGAAATCTTCAAAGCGGGCTGGTAACAAACAACCACCTAGCCAGCTTAAGTTAAACAGGTCCAGTTATATGCTGCATGCAACTGCTATGTGTAACTTACATTTCGGGCACGCTGCGCTTGCACGCACCGTAACTACATGGCGCCACCATAATGGCGTAGGCTCGGGATCGCGTTGATTGCGCACCTCGTCTGAATCGCATCTCGTCGTCTGCGCCGGCACACGTTGCGTTTGCAGGCACCTTAACTAGATGGAGCCACCATACTGGCGGAGGCTCGGGATTGCTCGGGATCGCGTTGATTACGCGCCTCGTCTGAATCGTATCTCGTCGTCTGCGCCTGCGTGCCTGTTAGTTATGTAGGGTTTTATGGCGCAAAAGCGACTATGGCTATGATGCGCCAGCGACAGGGTAGTGCTCAATCAATACAATGCAGAGCTCAATCAGTGAAATGAATAAAAAGATTAAGACCTTCCTTTACAGTTTATTTACAAGACTCGTGGCCTCTAAAAACCTAAACACGTCATCAATGGATACTAGTGCATGCTCTGATAGTAGTAAACGTGGATGAAGTGGTGTTAGTGTTTTGTATAGTTCGCGAAATGCTGTCTTTCTTTTTCGAACGCCGGACGTGTGATTAAAATATGATTCACATTGAGAGGTTCCTTGCATTGTTCACACTCCACTTGTTGTTCTCCTCTTACTAAAGTTGTGGGTCAAGTGTGTGTGTCCTATACGAAGACGACATAAAATCACTTCAATAAAACGTTCTTGGTGGTAACACGACTTCCATTCTTGTAGAATAGGCTTAATGGTTTGAAGTTTGTTGTGTACCCTGGAGTCCTATTCGTCCTCCCACTTTGATTTAAAAGCTGTGCGACATCTGTGGATAGAATCTTTTATAAGTACCTTCATAGCTATTGATCTTTTGTGTGCCGCCGCCGCTGCTAATTTATCTGCCCTTTCATTTCCTCGGATACCAGTATGGCTCGGCAGCCAGGCCAGGCGGATTATCTTGCCATGCTCCTCTGCTCCTAGTAGCATCCGCAAAATGTCTCCTAGAAAAGGTTCACATTCAGATTTTAGACGTAGGGTCTTTAGTGCACTTAGAGAATCTGTGTATATAACTGCCTTTTTGTAATTCCCTGATACTATTTCGTTTACGGCTGTAAACAAGGCGTATACTTCAGATGTAAACACAGAGACGAACTGTGGCAGTCCAAAGCAAGATTCCGAGTGTTTCTATACAAAGGCACTTCCAGTGTGTTCGTGTGTTTTTGAGCCGTCCGTATAGAATTTAATATGGTCATTATATTTTTCTTGTAGAGCTAGAAAATCCTGCATTATGTGCTCACGTGGTGTTTTTTTCTTTTTGTGATGTGTCAGCGCAAAGTCACAGAAATGTGTGAAATCGCACCATGGAGCCAATCTGTTCGGTGTATGAGCAACTTTGAGCGCCTCGTTTGGTATTTTATATTCTTTGCATATTTCTTCAAACCGGAGAAAAAGTGGCCTTATAGTGTGCGGTTTATTCATGTAGTGTGTTCTGTTCGTGATACAGGAAACAATGGTGTGGCATATATGATTCGGTTTAGCTCTAGTTTTTAGGACATAAGAGACTGTGAGCAGGGCTCTTCGGTGTTCCAGGCAAGGTTCGTTGCTCTCGACATATAGACTTTCGACGGGTGAAGTTCTGTACGCACCAGTTGCCAAGCGTAGCCCGTGATTATGTATGCGATCGAGACGTTTGAGATAGGACTGCCTTGCTGACCCATAAACTATGCAGCCGTAGTCAAGTAAACTTCGCACGACAGAGCGGTAGATACGTAAAAGGCACATTTGGTCGGCGCCCCAATGTTTCCGCGATAGAACTTTCAGGATGTTAATCGCTTTGATGGCCTTCTTTTTAATGTTATTAATGTGGGCAATAAAGTTTAACTTACTGTCGAAAACCAGTCCTAGAAACTTATGTTCTGGTTTAAGTGGTAGTGAGCTTTGATTTAATTTTAGAACCGGGTCTGGGTACAAGCCGCGCTTCTGCGAAAACAGAACTGTGACGGTTGTTTGAGCAGAAAACCTAAATCCATTTTGATCTGCCCATATTGTCAGTTTGTTAACCGTTAACTGGAGCTGTCTTTCACACGTGGATATACTTGAGGCCCGACATGCAATTTGAAGGCCGTCAACATACAATGAATGCATGATGGAAGGCGGAATTACTGTGTTTACTGAATTCATTTTTACCACGAAGAGCGTTGTGCTTAAAATGCAACCCTGTGGCACACCATTTTCTTGTACGAATACACGTGAGAGTTCGGAGCCCAAACGTACCTGAAAAGTTCTGTTTGACAGAAAATCTGACAAACAGTTAAGCATCCTGCCACGGATTCCCAGATTTGCCAGGTCTCTCAAAATGCCATACCGCCACGTGGTGTCGTAGGCTTTCTCTAGGTCAAAAAATACCGCTAGGCAGTGTTGTCTATGTAAGAATGCTTCCCGTATTGTGTGCTCAAGACGCGCGAGATGATCTGTTGTTGAATGACCTTTCCTATAACCACACTGGTGAATGTCTAGTAAGTTCTCTGCTTCAAGGATGTGTGTTAACCTGATGCTTATTACGCTCTCAAATGATTTTGCCAAGCAGCTTGTAAGCGCTATAGGCCTATAGCTGCTTGGTGACGTTGGTGGTTTTTCAGCTTTTAGAAAGGGAACTATGATAGCTGTTTTCCATTTGGCGGGCATTTTGCCTGTTTCCCAAATCATGTTAAAGAAATGAAACACTGCCTCTACAGCAGCCTGGGATAGGTGGGCAAGCATTGCGTAATGAATTCTGTCCGGACCAACAGCTGTCTTCTTTCCAGCTGAAAGTACTCTATTTATCTCAGGGAGTGTTAGAGGGAGATTGTATGGTTCATCTGAGCCTCCGGTTACTGGTAGTTATTGTTTTTCTGCCGTCTGTTTGTACTTTAAAAAGGATTGCGTGTAATTATCAGAGCTGGATATCGTGTAAAAATGGTGTCCTAATATGTCAGCTTGTTCCTGTAGGGTTGTTTAAGTGCCCGGATCTGAGAGTATAGGAATTGTGTATGGGGAGTAGTCACCACTGAACTTCCGAACCTTATCCCACATTTTTTTCGACGTGGTTGAGCTATTGATTGATGTTATGTATTTCTGCCAGGATACCTTTTCTGCTTGACGACGGGTATACTTTGCTTTAGCTTTCGCTTGTTTGAAGGCCAGAAGGTTATCTTGCGTTGGGTACCTCCTGAAGATGCACCAGGCCTTATTTTGCAGTTTTTTAGCAATTGTGCACTCGCTGGTCTACCAGGGTTTGAGCCTTTTTCCTACTAGTCTCCTGGACTGAGGAATAGCTTGCTCTGCTGCTGAGTGTATGCAATGAATAAACCTGTCATTTATTTCGTCTATTGTTAACAGGTCAAGAAGCTCGTTCTTAAGGGTAGCTTTCTCTGCGAATAGAGACTAGTTAGCTAGATGCAGTTTCCAACGCGGCGTTCGAGAGGGTATGATTGGGAGTGGAGAGGTTAGCTTAACGACGGCAGGAAAATGGTCACTACCATAAGGATTGTTTATCACCTCCCATGTAAAATCGAGAAGCAAGCAGCTGGAACACAGTGCCAAGTCTACACAGCTCGTAGTCCCTGTACTTGGAGAACAGTACGTAGCAGCGCCAGTGTTTGAAAGACATACATTGTTAGTTATAATAAAATCTTCGAGTACCGGCCCTCTAAGGTCAGTCTTACTGCTTCCCCATAGTGTGTTATGTGCATTAAAATCTCCTGCTATGACAAAGGGTTCGGGAAGCTGTCCGACAATGAGCTCTAGATCTTTGACAGTGAACTGCGTGTGTGGTGGGATATATATCGAACATACGGTGATAGTTTTGTGCGATAGAATGGTGACAGCAGCGACTTCTAAAAAACTGTTAATGGTTACTTCTCTGGCGGTGATACCACTTTGAACGACGAATGCAACACCGCCCGATAGTCGGTTAGCCTGGGCTCGGTCGCGACGTATGACAGTGTAGCCTTTTAAAAAGTTCGTGTTTTTGGACCTAAATTGATTTCCTGCAGACATAAAGCCACAGGAGAGAAGTCGGTTAGAATGTCCTTAATGTCGCTTAAGTTGTGTATGAGACCTCTGCTGTTCCAGTGTGTAATGTACGCCATGATACGAAAAAAAAATGTGTAGCGAATGACGTTGTGACGCAGCACAGTCACAACGTAAGTTGGTGGAGCGGCTCAAGAGTAGCTCCAATTTAGGCACCACGTACAACAGGGTCTTCGCGGCAAAGTCTCTTCGCCTCGTTTTGACGAGAAGGATCTGAACTGTCCGCCCGGTGTCGACAGCGAGCTGCGGCTTGTAATGCTCTCTGCACAGCAGTCTGCTGAGCCCGATGATGCCTGGTTGTAGCGGCGCACGTGGCCCTACGATTCGCTTCTTCAGCAGCGGTTCGTACCTTGCGAGGAGACGCCATAACGTGTACCGAAGAGGTATCCAGAATACGCGGCCCACAGCTCACATCCCTTGACCTGGGGCAAGGTACGTTGTTGTTGTTGATGGCGATGATCATGATTGTTTATTGAAATCTTCAAAGCGGGCTGGTAACAAACAACCACCTAGCCAGCTTAAGTTAAACAGGTCCAGTTATATGCTGCATGCAACTGCTATGTGTAACTTACATTTCGGGCACGCTGCGCTTGCACGCACCGTAACTACATGGCGCCACCATAATGGCGTAGGCTCGGGATCGCGTTGATTGCGCACCTCGTCTGAATCGCATCTCGTCGTCTGCGCCGGCACACGTTGCGTTTGCAGGCACCTTAACTAGATGGAGCCACCATACTGGCGGAGGCTCGGGATTGCTCGGGATCGCGTTGATTACGCGCCTCGTCTGAATCGTATCTCGTCGTCTGCGCCTGCGTGCCTGTTAGTTATGTAGGGTTTTATGGCGCAAAAGCGACTATGGCTATGATGCGCCAGCGACAGGGTAGTGCTCAATCAATACAATGCAGAGCTCAATCAGTGAAATGAATAAAAAGATTAAGACCTTCCTTTACAGTTTATTTACAAGACTCGTGGCCTCTAAAAACCTAAACACGTCATCAATGGATACTAGTGCATGCTCTGATAGTAGTAAACGTGGATGAAGTGGTGTTAGTGTTTTGTATAGTTCGCGAAATGCTGTCTTTCTTTTTCGAACGCCGGACGTGTGATTAAAATATGATTCACATTGAGAGGTTCCTTGCATTGTTCACACTCCACTTGTTGTTCTCCTCTTACTAAAGTTGTGGGTCAAGTGTGTGTGTCCTATACGAAGACGACATAATATCACTTCAATAAAACGTTCTTGGTGGTAACACGACTTCCATTCTTGTAGAATAGGCTTAATGGTTTGAAGTTTGTTGTGTACCCTGGAGTCCTATTCGTCCTCCCACTTTGATTTAAAAGCTGTGCGACATCTGTGGATAGAATCTTTTATAAGTACCTTCATAGCTATTGATCTTTTGTGTGCCGCCGCCGCTGCTAATTTATCTGCCCTTTCATTTCCTCGGATACCAGTATGGCTCGGCAGCCAGGCCAGGCGGATTATCTTGCCATGCTCCTCTGCTCCTAGTAGCATCCGCAAAATGTCTCCTAGAAAAGGTTCACATTCAGATTTTAGACGTAGGGTCTTTAGTGCACTTAGAGAATCTGTGTATATAACTGCCTTTTTGTAATTCCCTGATACTATTTCGTTTACGGCTGTAAACAAGGCGTATACTTCAGATGTAAACACAGAGACGAACTGTGGCAGTCCAAAGCAAGATTCCGAGTGTTTCTATACAAAGGCACTTCCAGTGTGTTCGTGTGTTTTTGAGCCGTCCGTATAGAATTTAATATGGTCATTATATTTTTCTTGTAGAGCTAGAAAATCCTGCATTATGTGCTCACGTGGTGTTTTTTTCTTTTTGTGATGTGTCAGCGCAAAGTCACAGAAATGTGTGAAATCGCACCATGGAGCCAATCTGTTCGGTGTATGAGCAACTTTGAGCGCCTCGTTTGGTATTTTATATTCTTTGCATATTTCTTCAAACCGGAGAAAAAGTGGCCTTATAGTGTGCGGTTTATTCATGTAGTGTGTTCTGTTCGTGATACAGGAAACAATGGTGTGGCATATATGATTCGGTTTAGCTCTAGTTTTTAGGACATAAGAGACTGTGAGCAGGGCTCTTCGGTGTTCCAGGCAAGGTTCGTTGCTCTCGACATATAGACTTTCGACGGGTGAAGTTCTGTACGCACCAGTTGCCAAGCGTAGCCCGTGATTATGTATGCGATCGAGACGTTTGAGATAGGACTGCCTTGCTGACCCATAAACTATGCAGCCGTAGTCAAGTAAACTTCGCACGACAGAGCGGTAGATACGTAAAAGGCACATTTGGTCGGCGCCCCAATGTTTCCGCGATAGAACTTTCAGGATGTTAATCGCTTTGATGGCCTTCTTTTTAATGTTATTAATGTGGGCAATAAAGTTTAACTTACTGTCGAAAACCAGTCCTAGAAACTTATGTTCTGGTTTAAGTGGTAGTGAGCTTTGATTTAATTTTAGAACCGGGTCTGGGTACAAGCCGCGCTTCTGCGAAAACAGAACTGTGACGGTTGTTTGAGCAGAAAACCTAAATCCATTTTGATCTGCCCATATTGTCAGTTTGTTAACCGTTAACTGGAGCTGTCTTTCACACGTGGATATACTTGAGGCCCGACATGCAATTTGAAGGCCGTCAACATACAATGAATGCATGATGGAAGGCGGAATTACTGTGTTTACTGAATTCATTTTTACCACGAAGAGCGTTGTGCTTAAAATGCAACCCTGTGGCACACCATTTTCTTGTACGAATACACGTGAGAGTTCGGAGCCCAAACGTACCTGAAAAGTTCTGTTTGACAGAAAATCTGACAAACAGTTAAGCATCCTGCCACGGATTCCCAGATTTGCCAGGTCTCTCAAAATGCCATACCGCCACGTGGTGTCGTAGGCTTTCTCTAGGTCAAAAAATACCGCTAGGCAGTGTTGTCTATGTAAGAATGCTTCCCGTATTGTGTGCTCAAGACGCGCGAGATGATCTGTTGTTGAATGACCTTTCCTATAACCACACTGGTGAATGTCTAGTAAGTTCTCTGCTTCAAGGATGTGTGTTAACCTGATGCTTATTACGCTCTCAAATGATTTTGCCAAGCAGCTTGTAAGCGCTATAGGCCTATAGCTGCTTGGTGACGTTGGTGGTTTTTCAGCTTTTAGAAAGGGAACTATGATAGCTGTTTTCCATTTGGCGGGCATTTTGCCTGTTTCCCAAATCATGTTAAAGAAATGAAACACTGCCTCTACAGCAGCCTGGGATAGGTGGGCAAGCATTGCGTAATGAATTCTGTCCGGACCAACAGCTGTCTTCTTTCCAGCTGAAAGTACTCTATTTATCTCAGGGAGTGTTAGAGGGAGATTGTATGGTTCATCTGAGCCTCCGGTTACTGGTAGTTATTGTTTTTCTGCCGTCTGTTTGTACTTTAAAAAGGATTGCGTGTAATTATCA
The DNA here is from genome assembly GCF_013339745.2 of Dermacentor silvarum. Taxonomy (NCBI): domain Eukaryota; kingdom Metazoa; phylum Arthropoda; class Arachnida; order Ixodida; family Ixodidae; genus Dermacentor; species Dermacentor silvarum. The sequence continues at coordinate 72,242,731 of NC_051163.1, forward strand.
GAGCTGGATATCGTGTAAAATGGTGTCCTAATATGTCAGCTTGTTCCTGTAGGGTTGTTTAAGTGCCCGGATCTGAGAGTATAGGAATTGTGTATGGGGAGTAGTCACCACTGAACTTCCGAACCTTATCCCACATTTTTTTCGACGTGGTTGAGCTATTGATTGATGTTATGTATTTCTGCCAGGATACCTTTTCTGCTTGACGACGGGTATACTTTGCTTTAGCTTTCGCTTGTTTGAAGGCCAGAAGGTTATCTTGCGTTGGGTACCTCCTGAAGATGCACCAGGCCTTATTTTGCAGTTTTTTAGCAATTGTGCACTCGCTGGTCCACCAGGGTTTGAGCCTTTTTCCTACTAGTCTCCTGGACTGAGGAATAGCTTGCTCTGCTGCTGAGTGTATGCAATGAATAAACCTGTCATTTATTTCGTCTATTGTTAACAGGTCAAGAAGCTCGTTCTTAAGGGTAGCTTTCTCTGCGAATAGAGACTAGTTAGCTAGATGCAGTTTCCAACGCGGCGTTCGAGAGGGTATGATTGGGAGTGGAGAGGTTAGCTTAACGACGGCAGGAAAATGGTCACTACCATAAGGATTGTTTATCACCTCCCATGTAAAATCGAGAAGCAAGCAGCTGGAACACAGTGCCAAGTCTACACAGCTCGTAGTCCCTGTACTTGGAGAACAGTACGTAGCAGCGCCAGTGTTTGAAAGACATACATTGTTAGTTATAATAAAATCTTCGAGTACCGGCCCTCTAAGGTCAGTCTTACTGCTTCCCCATAGTGTGTTATGTGCATTAAAATCTCCTGCTATGACAAAGGGTTCGGGAAGCTGTCCGACAATGAGCTCTAGATCTTTGACAGTGAACTGCGTGTGTGGTGGGATATATATCGAACATACGGTGATAGTTTTGTGCGATAGAATGGTGACAGCAGCGACTTCTAAAAAACTGTTAATGGTTACTTCTCTGGCGGTGATACCACTTTGAACGACGAATGCAACACCGCCCGATAGTCGGTTAGCCTGGGCTCGGTCGCGACGTATGACAGTGTAGCCTTTTAAAAAGTTCGTGTTTTTGGACCTAAATTGGTTTCCTGCAGACATAAAGCCACAGGAGAGAAGTCGGTTAGAATGTCCTTAATGTCGCTTAAGTTGTGTATGAGACCTCTGCTGTTCCAGTGTGTAATGTACGCCATGATACGAAAAAAAAATGTGTAGCGAAAAAAATGAACGGTTTTTAGTTGACTATTCCACAGACTAGAAGGCGATGAATGTGTTTTTCAAGTACTTTTCTTGGGGGCCAAAACAGGGTTTCGACCCCCTTTTCCTCCTCCTTGGGGAGGGACGACGAGTTGCCTGGGTGGCCTGCTAACAGGAGCAGGGTCTCCCATGCCTTCAGTGTCCAATGGACAGACTTCCATTGAATCGGCACCACTAGGGTGCTCATCACTATTGGTGCTCTGCGAGGCTGCTGGCCTCCTAAGAGGAGGCTGGCTCCTCGGCACCGTCACTGAGGTCTGTTTCACCTCGATGTTGTGTTGGCTGCCACCAACGCTTGTCGAGGCTTCCGGACCTCCCTGGGAAGAGGCACTTGGTGCCTGTTTTGTGGGTTTGAGGGACAGACTGCGGCCACCATGTCCTGGAGTTGGACCTGTGTGCCTACAGAAACCATTTGCGGTGCCTGCCCCCTCTGCACCGCTTGAGCGTAGCTACCCTTCTGGGTGAAAGCCATCCGTTTGCGAGCTTCTTGGTAAGAGATGTTTTCTTTTGTCTTGAGCGTGATTATCTATTTTTCTTTTTTCCATTCAGGACAAGAACGAGAGTATGCAACATGTGGGCCCTTGCAATCGATGCATTGCAATGGGTTCGTGCAATGTTCATCATCGTGATCGTTCTGGCCACACTTTACACAGGTTGGATTCCCACGGCAAGACTGTGACCCATGCCCGTACCTCTGGCACCGGAAGCACCTACGAGGGTTGGGTATGTAGGGCCTAACACGCAGATACAAGTATGCGGATTTGACAGCTGTAGGGAGAGTTGTGCTGGAAAACGTTAACACTACATTCTTTGTCCGGATTTCTTTGTTGTCTCTGCGGATGATGATCGTTCGTGCAGCGAGTACACCTTGATCTGCGAGAGCCTCCTCAATTTCTTCGTCACAGCATTTAAGTAGTTCTCTGTCAGATATGACACCTCGTGTGTTGTTCAGTGATCGGTGTGCGGTTACTGAGACCTGGTGTTGTCCGATTTTCTCTAATTGTTTGATCTTGTTGCTTTGCTCTTTGGTTTCTACTTCAATAAGTAGATCTCCTGAATTCATCTTTTTCGCGTTGTAGTTGCTGCCGATACATTCTTGGATTGCTTTGCCTATCGGGAAAGGCGACATGTCCTGGATTTTGGTTTCACTCATAGATGTGATGACGAAAAACTTCGTATATTCATTCTTCTTAATGAAAAACTCTTTACTTGCTTCGGTGCGTCCCCTTTTCAGGGGCCGATCATTTCTGGAAGGAGGGGGGGTTCTTAATGCCATAAAAACAAAAAACTATTCGGTAGCTCTGCTGGCCACCCACCACGGAGTCTCACTAGGGAACGTAAAGAGACGCTAGCCATACATTGCCACTATAACCCTATAGTCCTGACCAAGAGCGTTCATTTCCACAGGGTTAACCCTTGCCGCCAGGAAATTGGGAAGTAAAATGAAGTGAAGAGAAGACAGGAGAGATGGAAAGTGAGAGAGAAAGATGAAAGATTGAAGAGGGGGACAGGAAAAGGCGACTGCCGATTTCCTCCAGGTGGGTCAGTCTGGAGGTGCCGTCTATGTCAAGCAGAGGCCGAAGAGGTGTGTTGCTTCCGCCGGGGGGCCTTAAAGGCCAAACACCCGGCATCGGCTCAAACCCAGGATCCCCCTTTCCCCAGACAGGAATAAGCCGCGCACTTTACACGCGGGAGGGTCCAACCCCCATGTGCTCGGGTACGTGGTGGCGCAACTCACCAAACGCCTGCTTGCGCAGACGCCCCTGCGGGGCCTGCGTGCCTGCCTAGGGTGCGTTTATAGGGCATTCTTCCGTTGCCTGATTGTAAGTGCTTGCGTGGCTCAGTGCTAAAGTATCCGAGTCCCGCGCGGCGGACCTGAGTTCCATCACGGCGGTTACCGGGTATTTTTCGCATTTCTGGCGATAGCAGTTACGGTCACCAGCGGCGGCTGCGGTGGCGGACACCATCGCAAATCGAAACGGCTATTGAAATGAGCTCATACCAGCTTACGCTTTAAAGCCAAAGTAGCGCCATTTGTGTCACTGTGCAGGTCATAGAGTTTCTCACTATAACACCTCGTGGGAAATCTGGCGCCACCGTTTGTGCGAGTTTCTTAAACGGTGGTGTGCCGTCATGGCAATGATGGGATATGTGTCTGCAAGGCTTGTGTTGGCTGGTGTTGTACGAGGCTTCGTCTTAAACGTGGAAATGGCTTCACGAATAATGTGTTCTCAAAATAAAGTCTACATAAAAGGTTTGCATTCACATCTGTCAATAATGTTTACTCACCTACAATGCAGAATCAAGCGAAGAAAAGCAAGGACAGACGACAAGCTGTTCCAAAGCGAGCGAGAATTTTCTCGTCTGTCCTCCAAATTTAGCGGCCAGCTGGTACTTTTTACGCTTCATATATTTGTCTATATATAATCGTGTCTTCATATAATCTTCTGTGCCTGCTATCGACCACCACATTCTCTCGTCATATTTTGCGCTGACCTACATGATGCACTAAACGAGCTCGTCATGCGCTCGCTGTCATCTCGTCTTTTTCTTCTTGACGGTTTTAATTTTCCGGCTATTAAGTGGTTCAATGGTTCTTTGCCTACATGTGATAGTTCTTCAGGGTGTTATCCTTTCATCAGTCTACATCTGCACTTTAACCTTGTGGGATATTGCGTCGGGTGGGGAACGAATTCAAACATAGAAAAACGGAAGGGAGATTATTTGTAGCAGCAGCGGCTGACCGCACTGGCGCTTCGCGCGTCTGGTTAAATTTCCTTTTCCAAGCCACGCAGGCTTTGTAGCTTCCCTGTCACTGGTGGTAGGCGGTGCCGCTGCGGTGGCAGAGCTTCTTATCGGCTACGCAGAGCAGCACGCAGCCGTGCTTCGCCGGCGTGGACGATGACGAGGCAGAGGCTGCGCAAAAACGCAGCGTAGAGCGCGTCGCTATATCGCCCCCCCCCCCTACCGCCGAGTGGAAAGCCCTGAGGGGAGGGGCTTGTAAAACTCCGTGGAACGTACCCGACGTCCCTAATTTGTAGTGACTGGAGCGGGCTGCAATGTCGGGGGTTGAAGTTGGACACCTGAGGGTGCGCTGGGGTTCCCTGATTCGTCGGAAGTAATGTATGCTGGTTTCAGCCAGTCAATAGAAACGCGGACGTCCTTCCCGTGCACATGCTGGGTGAAATTTTTGACGTCGCGCTGGACAACCCGTTAGGGTCCGCTGTAAGGTGGCTGGAAAGGCCTGTAAACTATGTCGTCACGGAGGAAAGCGTGGGTGCATGTTGTCAGATCCTTAAAAACGAAAGCCGTTGGCTTGCAGTGATGCACTGTAGGTGATGGGCGGAGGGCGGCGATGGTGCGTCAAAGCCAGGCGCGGAACCGGTGGATCTGATGTGGCAGTGTTGGATAGTAGTGCGACAAGGAATTCGCATGGGAGACGGAGTGGTTCCTCGTAGACGAGCTGTGCGGGCGTAGCCTGAATGTCCGGCTTGAAGGTGGCGCGAACACCTAGGGTGGCGGCTGGGATAGTCTCGGGCCAGCCTGAGTCCGGGCGACCCATGATCGCTGCGTTGAATTGTTGGTGGAAGCGCTCGATCATCCCATTGGCGCAACGGTGGTAACTGGTAGTCCTCAAGCGTCCAAATCCGATGGTGATCCCGAGGAGCCTGAAAAGTTGTGATGCAAGCTGTCGCCAATCGGCTGTGAGGGGAGCCGAAGCGAGAGATATAACCGGTGAAGAAGGCTGAGGTGACGTCTTCCACGGTGATTCTCTCGAGGGCCATGCCTCAGGCAATCAGGTATATCGATCGATGGCGGTGAGGCAGCAGCGATAAGGTCCGGGGGGGGGGGGGGGCAATGGTCCTATTATGCACGCTGCATGGCCGTCAGGCTGGAGTTCCGCGTCCGTTGTCTGAACCTGAGCGAGGACCTTTGCTGTTATCGACGAAGAGCTGATAGCTGACACACGTGAAAGCGCGTCGGCGACCGTGTTAACTTTCCCGCTGTAATGCTGCATGTTGCTGCTAAACTGGGCAATGAGCGAGAGCTGGTTCTGCTGGATCACGGCGTTGAGAGAAGGCGTAGGTAAGAGGTTTGTGGTCGGTATAAATGGCGCAGAGATGTACTGCTTTGTATATGGCGTGAAGCTCTCTGTAGTAAGCTGACCAGTTCTACTTGGCGGTGTTCGTAGTAGTGTCGGTGGAGCTGGCCGTGGATGGGGACGTCTTCCGAGTGGAGAGTTTCTTGAAGAACACCAAGTGACGTCATGTGTTACATAAGTTTTGCATAAGGCAGGCGCCAACGGCGGAGCTGGAGGCGTCCGTGAGGAGCCCCAAGGGAGCGTCTGGCACGGGAGGAACGCAAGGCAGCGTCGACGAGTGCACCCACAATGAGCTCCGAAATACCCATGTTTTCGTGGGCAATAGCTTCAGTAACCGACTGAAATTGTGTTTCATCGTCAGCCTGAACTTCTACATAACCCAGGGACACCATCTTTCTAGACCTACGTACGTTTTCGCGGATTCACGACCTTGAGAAGAACCAGCCACGCGGCGTTGAAGGTAGCCTGAATCAGGGATAAAGCGTGGCGGTTGCTGCCGCGCCACGTCGGTGCAGCGTCCGTCATATGACATCGACGCGTACGGCGTCTCAACGCCTCGTCTCTGTTGCGGCAGGCGACTCCCAACGAGGAAGACGACATGGTGGTGGTAACGATCGGTCATTACTAACTTTCCGCAGTGAGTGCTCCTATCATAGGCAATCAGTCACGGACATGCCGTATCGCCACAGTAACTGACCCATCTGACAAAATCGTACGTCGAGATAAAATGGGAAACGCTGTTGATCGAAGCATTCAAAGGACTAAAACGACACTCCCAGCAGTCACCGGTGCTTGCACACTTCAGCAAGGACGCTGATACTGAAATCCATTACGACGTAAGTAGTGGACGTCTTGGTGCCATTCTATTCCAAAGGAAAGACACGATTCAAAGGTTCATAGTTTTATGCTACCTGCTCACTGTTCATCATCATTATCATCACCCTATATTTATGTCCACTGCTGGACGAAGACCTCTCTGCGATCTCCAATTACCTCTGTCTTGCGCTAGCTGATTCCAACTTGGGCCTACGTTAGTTTTCCTAGTTTTCTGCCGTCCAAGGCTGCGCTTCCCTTCTCTTGGCACTCATTCTGCAACTGTAATGCTCAACCGGTTATCCACCCTACGTATTACATGGCCTGCCCAGCTCCATTTCTTTCTCTTGATGTCAGCTAGAATACCGGCTATCCCCGTTTGCTTACAGATCCGCATCTCTCTCTTCCTGTCTCTTAAAGTTACGCCTAACATTGTTCGTTCCATCACTCTTAATGCGGTTCTTAAATTATTCTCGAGCTTCTTTGTTAACCTCAATGTTTCTGCCCTATAAGTTAACACCGGTAGAACGCAATGATTGTAGATGTTTATTTTCAACGACAGTGGTAGGCTACCAGTCAGGATTTGGAAATACGTGCCGTATTCACTGCAATTTAAATTTATTCTTCTGCGAATTTTCTTTTCATCATCGGGGTGGCCCATGAATAATTGACCTAGATAAACATTGCCTTTGTTTTATGCATATTAATTTTGAACCCCACTCTTCCACTTTCTCGGTTAAGGTTCTTAACCATTTGTTGTAATTCCTACCCATTGTTGCTGAATAGGACAATGTCTTCTGCAAATCAAAGATTGCTGAGATATTCGCCGTTAATCCTCACTCCTAAGCCTTACCAGTTTAAGAGCTTGAATACATCTTCTAAGCATGCAGTGAACAACATTGGAGAGATTGTGTCTCCTTGCCTGACCACTTTCTTGATAGGTAACTTTCTACTTTTCTTGTGCGGAACCAATGTAGCTGTGGAATCTGTAGATATTTTCCAACATATTCATGTTAGCCTCCTGAACTCCTTGATTACGCAATGCCTCTATGACTCGCTGGTATCTCTACAGAATAAAATGCCTTTTTGTAATCTGTGAAAGCGACATAGAGAGGTTCATTGTACTCCGAAGATTTCTCGATTACCTGAGTGATGACATGGATGTGATCCGGTTCGCTTATTGAAGCCAGTCTGTTCTCTTGGTTGGTTGAAGTCAAGAGTTGCCCTGATTCTATTGGAAATTATCTGGGTGAATATTTTATACAATACTGAAAGCTACCTAATGGGTTTATAATTCTTGAATTGTTTAACGTCTCCATTTTTATGAATTATTATACTGTTCACGTTCTTCCAGCTCTCTGGTACACTTGCAGTCGTGAGCCATAGCGCATAAAGGGCCGTAAGCTTTTCAAGTGTGATATCTCCTTCTTTGAATAAATCGACTGTTATTCGATCTTCTCCAGCAGCTTTTCCCCGGGTGATGCCTTCCAAGGCCCTTCTAACTTCATCGCTATATATTGAAGGAGCCTCTGTGTCCTGTTCATCACTACTTCGAATGCAAGTAGTTTGGTTGCTCTGGAACCCTACAGGTCAGTATAGAATTCTTCCGCTGCTTTTGTTATGGAATCAAAATTGCTGATGATATTACCCTGTTTATCTTTCAGTGCATACATCTTTCCTTGTCCTATGCCAAGTTTTCGTCTCACTGATTTAACGCTAGGGCCATATTTAACGGCTTCCTCAATCTTTCCCACGTTATAATTTCGATTATCACTTGAAGCGGTATGAGCCTTCATATTGAAGATGAAGAAGGGCAGGAACCTGGGGATGGCAGAAAAGGATGAAGCTGGATTCAATGAAGATAAGATGGACCCCAGTCCCACGGTAAACCTACAGGAACGCTACATCATTTTCTCGCAGCAGATAATCGACTCCATCATGTGGGTGACATTTTTCTTTCAGGGGACTTCCCCAGGGAAGATCATCTTTTCGAAATTCCAAGCTCAAGATGAACCTGAGGGGGACCTACCTCGCAAATGTAACTCCGCGGAACTCGTGAACCTGGTTTTGGAGAAATCTTCCATGGACACTACTGAACTACGTCCGATAGATGCTGTGAAAGTGAACTTACGACTGGCGACCTTCAACGAGCTAGTTCTTAACTGATGCGTCAAAAGGACTCTGGATCACAGTCTATGGCGAAGGAGGTAAACCTCATTTTGAAAGCTCTTCGGATACAGCAGCAACAGATTGTGGAACAGAACCAAGTGGTGAGTGACATCACTTATTAGCTCGCTAAACACTGAGAAGTCGGTGACTAAATTTGTAGAACCCGACGCGTTCGACGGCGTGTCTTCAAGCCCAGAAAGTTGGCTTGAATTCTATGAATATGCTGCTGGGAAGAACAAGTGGCACTCTGATGAGGACACGATCACTAACATGCGTAGTTACTTCAGAGGTGTTGCACGCAAGTGGTACGAGCTGCACATTACTGAAGAATTTGACAACTCTTGGAGCCAATGGAAGGAAACATTCTTGATGACATTCCGAAGCAACCCGGTACAGAGATGGGACTCCGCGCTTAATTTTAAGTTCAAGCAGGGCTCTCTCGTCGAGTATTTCCTTGAGACGCCGCCTTTTAAAGCTGGCCAAACCCGTGCTTCCACATTCTGCCGCAATAGCCCTAATAATGCACGGACTGCGTGCTCAAGTTCTCAAGAAAATGCAAGTGCGATCACCTAAAGCTATAGACGAGCTCCTGGAGTGCCTTCAGCACATACCACCTACTTCAGAAGAAAAAAATAACTGCTAACCCAATCACTCGCTTCAGACGCGCAAAAACAGGGGCACCGTGCAAGGATCACGGAGAAATTGCGTTGGCGCGCTCCCACAGATCGGGTTAACAATGTCGACAACAACGCTCAAGAGTTTCCGACGACAAACAAATAACCAAGGGTAATCAGTCCAACCCGATGACCACAACTGACACTGTTTCTCTAACTTGCTGTAGCCTACTTCACATTCCTTTCAAAGTGGGAAACATACATATGATGGCTTTGGTGGACAGCGGCGCTTTTGTGTCTATAACAAATGTCAAGCACGTGGATGCAAGTCACCTGCGTACTGGAACAGTGCTACGGGTACAAGGTGACGATGGAAAAGAGACATTTCATAATCAGTGAGACTCTGTAAACATTGAGCTCCAAGATTATAAAGTAGAGAGTGAAGTATTGATGCTAGTAGGTCTGACGTACGACTATCTGCTATCAAAACCAGGTACCAAGAAACTGAAAATAAACGTATACTGAGATGATGTGGTACCAAGGGACGAGGGGAGTACCAAGGGACGAGACACATCAGGGTAGACAAGATAACCTACGAATTGTCAGGTGCGTGGAGGATATTCCAACGACCTACCCTGAGCTTGTATACTTCGGAAGCTATCCACAAGCGATGAGGGCACACAAGGTCCCTTTCTAACTGTCTGGCAAGACCGTAATCCGCAAATCACCTTATAACACCTCAAGAGAGCGAAAGACATGGTTGAAGAGAAGAATTGAAGGAGTTACTTAACGTTGATATAATCCGACCTTCGGTGTCACCCTTCGCCTCTCCCATAACAATCGCACCGAAAGAAGATAGTAACGATTATAGATCGCACAGTTGGTTGCCGACATTTTTCACGTACTGACTTGTGCAAAGGTTTCTGGGAGATCCCGCTAACCAAAAAAAAAATGTACACTGCTTTTATCCCGCCCTTCGATCTCTACGAGTATAAACGGCTTTCTTTCGGCTGGAAGAACTCGCCAGCTTGGTTCCAAAAGATCATTAACGAAGTCCTGAAGTCTTTCCTAGGTATATTTTGTAACATGTTCACAGACGATATTATCATCTTCTCCAAAGCAGAGGCTGAGCATGAGGAATACCTGTCTCAGGTATTAAATACCATTAGCTTGGCCCATCTCAAGGCCAATTTAAACAAAAGCGCATTCTTTCAAAGAAAAGTTGTCTTTCCTGGAAGATTCTTTGATGGGACTACCAAAAGCACAAAGCAAGGGTCCGTCGAGAGGATCTCCCAACTGGTAAACCTATATCACGTCCACTCATTGCGTGTGTTCTCGAGATTAGCTGGACATTTCAGGCCTTTTACAAAAGACTTTGTCGTCAAAACTGATGTCTCACGCGCCTAACGCAGAATGAAGTTCCATTTGAATGGACTAACGAATGTGAGAGAGTTTACCACGAGCGGGTGCACAAAGTCTCTGCTGACCCTATTTTATTCATACGTGATTTTACTTTGCCCTTTGAACTGAATAACTACGCCTCACACTGTGGGACAGGTGCAGTCTTGTATCAGAAATGCCCAGAAGCACCCGGCCGAAATAAACGACACGTAGTAGGTTACTACAGCTACACCAAGAAGCATTCTGTATTTAACTACACTACTGAAAAGGAAGCACTTGCAGTCCTCAAGGCAATTAAGTACTTCCGTACGTAGCTAGAAGGTGCGCAGCTTTCCATTGTTGTTGTTCACCGATCACCAGGCCACCACTCATCTCTTGAATATGGCCCAACCTAAAGGACCTATCGCCAGAGAGGTGAACTACTTGCAGCAGTTTCAATTCACAATCTCCCACCGATCTGGACCTCGTTTGACTGTTGCAGATACTCTGTCTAGACTGATGATGCAGTCCAACAAAGAACAATCGGAGGAAATCAATGAAGTAGAATTTTGGGAAGGCACTGAATACCTGACTTTTATTGAAGGTCGGTATCAAGTCCCGCCAACACTGGCTGCCAGGGTGCTTTAATTGTGCCATGGTAGCCCAGAATCTGGAAGACACGACGGAGTTTGGCGCACCTACAAGCAGCCAGTTAAGAGATTTTTTTGGCCTTTCACGAAGGAAGAAGTGAATCAGTATGTTCGTTCATGCTGTATTTGTCAAGTGAACAAAGTGAAATATAAGCAGCCTACGGACGCCATGATAATACCTTGTCACTTGAATCTGCCTTTTGAAGTTATGCACCTGGATATTGCCGAACTGAATAAGAAACGAGAACGAGTAAAAAAACGCAAGCTTTTCTTCTGGATATAGATTGATGCACCAGGATAGTCGCCGCACGGGCAGGAAAAGAAGCTGCAAATAGCGTCAGTGCTCTCATCAAAGGGGATATGTTTAACACACCAGCATGATCGTCTGCGACAACGGTCCAGCGTTCAAGAGTGAAAAACTAGCAAGATTGGCCCAAGACCACAATATATCTATCAGGTTCTGTGCGCTATACCATCCAGCGGTGAAAGGGCTTGCAGAGCGTGCTCTACGAGATGTGAAACAGTATATCAGGATGTACGATAATTTCCCTGGTGGATGGAAATGCTCTTTAGAAGCAGCTGCAAAACATCACAACCGCTCCTTCACCAGTGACTTGGGATGCAGCCCACAGTTCGCTTCTTCAGGGGCAACTCCTATTATGCAGGCGCACCATGAGTTGGAGCTGTTAGAAGATCTCAAGATCATTGAGGAGAGAAAACAGAAATCCCAGAAGGAGAGGTACCGTAAACGAATAAATTATAATTTTGATAAGAGACATCGCTCAGACATCCCAGACATTCAAGTCAATGACCTCGTTCTAGTGAGGACAGGAATGAGAGATTTCAGTGCCAGCTTTTATGGTCCTTACTCTGTGATAAAGACAGCCACTCAGAAAGGAATGATGAAGACTGTTTGGTAGATCGATGAACGTGGCTCGGTTGAATGTGCTTTCATTTCAAACTTAACCCCAGGAGGGGTTAACAAAAGAATCCTGGAGAGCAAAGCGGTATGAGCCTTCAGATAGAAGATAAAGAAGGGGATGGGAGAAAAGGAGGATCAAGTTGGAATAAACGGAGTATACCATACCACGGAGATAAGATGGACGTCAGTTCCACAGTAAAGCTTTAGGTCTATTGTGTACTTTTAACCAGGAACGCTACACCCCTTGCTTTCTTCTTGTTCATCAGTTTCGACAGTTCAACACATTCTATCTCTTTTGAGTTTGACACTTTCATGCTTTGTCGTTTATTTATTAGATTCTTTGTTACTTGGGAGCGCTTACCTACTGGTTGCCTTGGTTCCTGACCTCCCACTTCAATCGCTGCTTCTGAAATCCGCCTAGTTACGGTTTCTTTCATTGCCTCTATGTTATGTTCATCTTTCTGTCCTAAGGCTGTATATTTGTTTGCGAGCAGCAGCCTGAATTTGTCTGATTTTGCCCTTTTGCCCTTTGATCGATCCGCCCACACCCTCCACTGAACAGGACTCACGTGCGCAGGACGTCTCGTTGGTGCAACTGCGCCTCGCAACCTTCCGGCTTCAGAACCCGCAAGTTTGGTTTCACCAGATCGAGGCACAGTTCTGCCTCAACCGCATTACTTCGGACACGACGTGCTACTACCACGTCGTCTCAGTCCTTCCTCCTGATGTTACCGGCGAGCTCTCGGACGTTCTCTCCACGCCCACGGGCGCTACACCATATCAGCACCTCAAGATTAAGGTGCTGAAGAGATTCATGCCGTCGGAATGCCACCCGCCTCCAGCAGCTGCTTACCCAGGACAACGGCGTCCCTCCCAACTGGTGCGCCGGATGCGACAGATTCTCGTGGATCGCGACGTGCCCACCCACTCAGCGTTGCTTCGCCAGCTTTTCCTCCAACGCCTTTCCCAGCCTATCTGCCTCGTCCACCCTGCGGCCGGCGACGTCAACCTCGACCGCCTGGTGGAGCTCGCCGATTAGGTTCATGAGGTGACCTCCCCATCCGTCACCGCTGTCTTACCGCCTACAGACCCGGCGATATCGCACCTTGAGGCTCGCATCGGCGAGTCGCCGCTTCATTCGCCGCACTCCGAAGCCCCCTTCAGGAGACCCGTTCGCCTCGTCTCGTTCGTCGCGCTCTTGCGCGCGCACGTAAAGCACGCAGACCCAGGCCTCCAACTCTCTGCTGGTACCACCGGCGTTTCCGACACCCAGCCATGAAATGCACAACTCCTTGTTCGTGGCCGGGAAATGTCCGCCGGGATCACTGACGGTGGCGTGGAGTCTCGCTTTTCGTCCCAGCAGCCGGCGTTTTTAGGGTAACCGCCAAGTTCTCCGTCGCCCGTGTCTATAAGGAACCGGGCGCGGAAATCAGCGTGGTTCCCTCGACTAAGGCTGATCGTTCTAGGGCACCAGGGCAGTCGCTTTGTGCTGCCAATGCCTCGTCTAAAGCGACATACGGACTCCGATCTGAGAGATCGGAGTCCGTATGTCGCTATAGACAAGGCGTCAACTTCGGCCTTCGCCGCACTTTTCAGTGGGTCTTCGTCATCGCAGACGTGGTTCACCCTGTCATCAGCTCGGACTTCCTCTCATACTTCGACTTGGATGGCAGCGTGCGGCGGCGTCACCTCACAGACGGTCTCCCTCGTCTCTCCATCTCTGGAGTCCTCTACGACTTTGCATCCATGGGCATCCGCAAGCTGATACTTTCCTGTCCATTCGAAAAAATCGTGGCGGATTTGCCGGAGTTAATAAAGCCATGCAACCTCACTGAACCGCCTAAATATACAGTGACACACCACATCGTCACCCGTGGCCCACCAGCAGCCGCTCGACCAAGCCGCTTGTTTGGGGACCGTCTAGCTATCGCCAAATTGGAGTTAAACCATATGCTGCAGCTCGGCATTATACGCCCGTAGTTCAGCGCGTAGGCTACTCCGCTGCACCTAGTGCCCAAGCGTGATTCCGGTGACCGGCGTCCTTGCGGAGACTATCGAGCGTTGAACGCCAAGACTGTCCACGGCAGCTATCCGCTACCTCACATCCAAGATTTCACATAGTCCCTCGACGGCTGCACCATTTTTAGCAAAGTGGACCTGGTTAAGGCCAACCACCAAATTCCCATCGAGCCCGCCGACATACCTAAGACCACCATCACGACGCCCTTTGGTTTGTTTGAGGACGTGTGGATGCCTTTTGGACTCCTCAATGCGGCTCAAACCTTCCCGCGGTTCATCTCTGAGGTCTCGCGGGGCCTCCTTACAGTGTTTGCGTACCTTGATGATTTCCTGATCGCCAGCCCTATGCACGAAGAGCATGAGCACCATCTACATGCTGTGTTCCCACGTCTTCAGCAGTACGGTCTGGTTGTGAATGCCTCCAAGTGTGTTTTCGGTGCATCTTAGCTTGAGTTTTTGGGCCGTCACATATCATCCGAAGGTATACGCCCTCTCCTGTCCCACGTCAAGACCATCCGGGTAATCCTCAGTCTACAACATTGCGCCAGTACGCAAATTCCTGGGGTTTGTGAATTTTTTCAGGCGCTTTATACCGCACTGCGCGGAGCTGCTTCGCCCGCTCACCGACCTCCTTCGGTCAACCGCCGGCCCGTCCTCTGCCATTTCTTGGTCGTCAGAAGCCCAGGCCGCCTTTACTGCTGCCAAGCAAGCAGTCGCGAACGCCGTGCTCCTTATCCATCCGCGCAGCATTGCCCCCACTCGGCTAATGGTGGATGCATCCAACGTGACCCTCGGAGCCGTCTTACAGCCGTGCATCAACTCCGAGTGGAGACTCTCAGAAGCTACTTCTTGCTGCGACCCACTACAGCGTCTTCGGCCGAGAGCTACTAGCGATCTACACTGCGACACAGCACTTTCAGCATTTTCAGGAAGGATGCTCGTTTTACGTGCTGACCAATAATAAGCCACTGGGGTATGTTTTTCACACCGAGTCATCCAAGTACGCGTCACACGAACTCCGCCATCTCGCTTATATTTCGGAATTTACCACCGACATCCACCACGTCAAAGGTGCCAACAACACCGCCGCAGATGCGCTTTCTCTTATGGCCGCGGTTGACTCCAACCGTCGACGGGGCCGCATTTTCTTCCGCACAACAGACTGATCGCGAACTCTCCACTTTTGGGGAGAACCCTCATTCTCTCCGACTACGGCTTGTGGCTCATGCATGCTCACTTAAGCCCTTGTGGTGCGATGTATCAGCAGACCATTGCCGCCCTTTTGTTCCGGCTTCATTACGTGGCACCGTTGTGCACTCCCTTTACACATCTGTCAACCAGGCATTCGGGCTACGCAGTGCTTTCTCGCCCAGCCCTATGTCTGGCCCAGACTTAACAGTGATGTGCGCGTTTGAACGTGCACGTGTCTGCCCTGCCAGACGACAAAAGTATCTCGTCATATCAAGACACCTCCCCAAGCCTTTCTTCCACCCGGCCATCGTTTCGACCATGTTCACCTCGACATTGTGAGCCCTCTACCCGTGTCTCAAGGTTACCGTTATGTACTCACCGTGGTCAACCGTTGCACACGCTGGCCGGAGCCTGTTCCCATTCATGACATCACCGCTCAGGCGGTTTCGCGCGCTTTCATTTCTGCGTGGGTATCTCGCTGTGGTTGTCCTGGCACCGTGACAACAGACCGTGGACGCCAATTTGAGTTCTGCTTCTTTGCTTGCCTTAATCGCATTCTCGGCGCCAGGCATTGCCTAACCACTGCGTGTCACCCCTGTGCCAATGGCATGGTGAAACGCCTTCACCGACAACTGAAGACCGCCCTGACTACCCGCCTCAATAGTGCCACCTGGGTTGACGCCTTGCCCTTTGTGGTCCTAGGTTTACCAGCCGTCCTCCGGGCACACCAACAGTGTTCAGCAGCAGAGCTCGTGTATGGCAGTTCTCTGCATCTCCCCGGAGACTTCTTTACATCGACGCAGCTAGCAGCCCAGAGACAACAATTTCTACAACGCCTCCTGGACTGAATTAAACATCTCCGATTCCTCCACCCCGCCGCAATACTATCTTCGTGCACCCCTACCTGGGCACTTCAACACATGTTTTCGTGCACCGAGACGCTGTCCGACCACCACTGACCCCGGCCGATGACGGACAATTCCGCGTCCTCCGCCGCACCCCGAAAACTGCCACCCTCCTAAAGAACAGCTGGGAAAAGACTGTCAGCATGGACCGCCCCAAGTCGGCTTACGGGGACACTGCGACGGAAAGCCTCGCACCGCCGCCCGAACTCGTGCTTGAGTGCCACAGTCGGCCCTCCGTCCCGTTTCGACTTCCAGTCAAGGCGGGGGGGGGGGGGGGCCTGTAACGCCCTCCTTTGCGTATCAAATGCGTATCTTGCAGCCGGGCGCAAGACAAACTGGCGACGCAATCTCCCACGCGAAAAGAGCAAAGCGGGAAGGCAGCGTGGGAGGCAGGGGCTGGGGCCGGCTTCTACTTTGCCAAAAAATGCGTTCTTGTACTTTGCGCCGGTACGGGCTACCGGTGTTGTCGCGCGCACCGTATCTGGCAAGCGATCTCCACACGGCTCTGACCTTTGTATGCGCTGTGCTTTGGCCGCTCAGTTTCCGTTGAAGCGGTAGACTACCCGAACCTGCGCTCGCTGCGGCGGCCGCGCCTCCCCACGTCAGCGTTGTGACAGTAGTTGTCTGCGGTCATCGAGTGTGATCTATTCATGTTTCCTTTTGCGCGCTGACACCACGCTTGTTAATTCAGTTAGTAAGCGAATGTGTCAAGTTTATGCAGCCGATAAAACTACTATCCCTACTTCTTATAGCTCTCTACTAATTTGCTATCGCAACTGATGCTTCGCCTTTCGGGCGGAACTCCGACATTTTTTTATTTTTTTTTCGGTGTGAGGCGCCACTCCAAGCCTGCAAATGTAGTGAACTGGAGGAGGATTCCAACATATGACCTTCAGATTAGAAGCTCGGTGTGTTAGATCTGCTCCACGCCACCACCGTCGATAGCGGAAGCGAAATGGGCAGGGCAGCAGCAAAGAAGGCAAAATACTCAGTAATGTGCTTTACCTTGTAATGCAGGTCGTGGTGCTTGTTCTAGTAACAGCTTTCCGGATAGCACGAAGCGATGACATCGTTTGGACTAGCTGGCCTCCCCCAGGCCCATTATCGTCGGCACTGGACAACCGATCGAGGAGACAACGCCCCCTAGCTTTCATCTTAACGCCAGCGTGGGACACGTCTGCCACGCTCGCCGTCTCCATCCGAACTCCCCTCACGCGCCCTTGTGCCTGTTTCTTTTTCTGCTCTTTGCTGGGCCCGTGCCCATGTCATTGTTGCCCGTAGCCGCTCGTACCGTTCTTCTTTTCTGAGGTTTTACTCTTAAAACAAGTTAGTAAAAAGGTAGTAACGGCAAGCAAATAGGTAGTAACGGCAGCGGTTGCTACTTTTCTGGGACATTTACTAACTTGTTCCTACCTGTTTACTACCTACATTATTAAACAGTTACTACCTACACGTAAAGAGGTTGCAACTGTTACTACCTCTCTTGAACTGTTACTACCTTTTTGCTACTAGTTTGCTACCTACATTAGTAAGCAGTGACCCCCTGCAAGGAAAGAAGCAGCAACTGCAATTGTTACTACCCCTCTTCAACCGTTACTACGTTTTTGCTACCTATTTACTACTTACATTAGTAAACAGTTACTACCTGCATGCAAATAGATATAATAGCTGTAACGGTTACTATGTATACCTCTCTTGAGTCGTTACTCACCTTTTCCTGCCTATATTACCCAAGAATGAGTAGCTACATGCAAAGAGCAACTGCAACGGTTCTACCTCCTTTGAACCATTAATAACGTTTTGCTACCTGCTCACTACGTAATACGTACATCACCTGTGTTGTTACATATGTGTGCTAAGTTAGTACATAAGATTATATCAAAATATCGCTTTTTAGCGTGCCAGCCGACCAGGACTATGTCCGCTAAATTATTCACAAAACCACACAAAAATGAAGAGGCTGCTATGACTAAGCACTATTTGTGCTATTGTGAAAGTGGAGTAGTAAAAAGTAATGAAATACACGCGCAACTATACACACCAACGAATAGACAAAAGAGGAGGCTAGTGTGCCCCTTCCACTAGTTGAATGTCAGCAACGAGCTGATATGAGAAGAAGCAGTAGTATAATAACGTTTCCATATTCCAGGGGAAGCGGGGGTTATGTCGTCCATGTTGCTTCTTCTTGCGCAATTTGCATACTATCCGATGTGAGTGCCCATAAAGAACGCCAAGTGGTCAAAATTTTCAAATGCATCCCCCACAGCGTCGCTCTTTTTCTCTACCCCTTTCCGCTCAATTCCCTTCCCCCAGACGCTGAGCGTGCTACCTTTAAGGGTTGTAGCAGCAGCATCGTTCCATCGCCTTATTCAGCCCCCTACCTCCCCCCCCCCCCCCCGTGCAAATTTTTCACGGAAATGAGCAGGTGGTCGTGATCGGGAGCCTATAAAGCTCGTAAAAGAAACGCCGTTGGATCAAGTTATTGTGCTTGTCTAGGCATTGTTGACACTAAGTTGAATCTTCGTAGGTATTGTGAAACAAGACATGACCGGGAACCAACATAAATCCTGCTATGTAAAAGTATTACAGCCGTATTTATGCACAAAAGAGAATGAAACGGGCAATTGAAGCTTTTGCTGTCGTCTTGCTTACACTCATATCAGAGAGGTTCAGGGCCCGTCTGTGATTGCAGTATCTCATTCTAACCCCCCTCCAATCCACTTCCTTCTCCTCAGAACTTGCACTTTGATAACGGCAAAAATGTGAATGCTGCTACTGCAGTAAAAACTCGATGGGAAATTAGTTTTTGAGTTGAGTTACACTTGGTATGAAAGTCCCTTTCAGAAGCAATGCAGCATTACTGTGTACTTCCGAAGTAGCTAAGATGGACTCGAAAGTTAGTGACAAGGGTGTAACTGCGAAGTGGTACCTTTGAGTATTTTATTAATACGATGAGTTTACAGTGATGAACAAAATATGGCTATTTAAATACATTGCAGATAAGATAACCCAAAATTTAGTTTGTAGTTTATGCCAATATAAGTTACAAATAATTAATATTGAGCAGCTGTTTCTGTGTTTGTTTAGCCACCGCACAAGAGTCACCTGTAAGAAACGCTCTTGTCTTAATTAACATCCGCTGTCAACATGTCCCGTCTCTTAGCACTCATTACAAGAACAAACCATGTGTAAATCAAGGTAAGAAAATCAAAAAGAGCCCAGATGCAAATTTCCACGGCTGGGCATTTTAATAGCTCCTTAAGCAAACATGCCAAAAACAGTAGCTCAGTGGCTGCAGTGTTTCAAGTTGATGGGCCAAATTGTAGGCACATTGGCCATATTTCGATTGAGGTAGAAGACAAGAATGCCAGTTTTTTAACAGCAGAGTGCACATCGGGTAGTCAAAAGTTAATGATTAACTGTTCCATTGCTGCCATAGAATTTAAAACAGCATGAATTACTGCTTTGTGAACAGAACTCCAATGGACATTTTTATTAGTATGGCGTAGGCAAAATTATTTCACGGCTGATGAACAACCAATTTAGATGCTAATAAGTAAACACAGCAACGACATGCATAAGTTGAAATCAGTACGTTTACCACATAATTGCAGTGGCTGCTAGTGCATTTATTATTACACAAAGCTACATGCGCTCTTAAGAGCATTACAGTGGGGGAGACTAATAGCACTGATAAAATGAAAACAATTAAGAAATCTGGGTGACAAGCAGAGCAGATCAGGCGCACATTAGGTACAGTAAAAGAGAAATGCAATACAGACAGTACGACAAAGCGAGACATCGGACAGTAAAAGACTAATACAAGAAAAATTATGGCATCTTGATCTATTTCACAACAAAATAATAAGCGTAAAACCACACAACATTCTGCACATCTTTCATCAACCATTATTTCTGGCCTTAGCACCAGCTCAGCACCGAAATAGAGGTCAAGAACTTGAGGTGATGGAAGGTTGAAGGGCTGTACAAGTTTTTGCTCGTCCACATTGTGAACAACATATGACCAGGAGTGATGATTAAATGGGGCCGTTGTGAGCACATCTACAAGTAAGAAAAGGCTCCCGCAGTAGATATAGAGCCTTCTTATCTGCCCAAGAAGTGGCAGCTGGTGTTTCTCCACGACAACTACATCCAACACTTTGAAGGTCAAGTTTTCCAGCATGGCAGATCCAACTTCCCACACTGGGATGTCGGGAGAGACAACTTCACACATGCATGAGCCCAAGTCCTCTTGCTTCAGCTGTCGGGATTTTGTAGTCTGTATGCCCCTGTGCATTTCCAAGTTGGATAATTCAAAGCTCTGCAGTAGCTGGTGCTGTTCTGCGATAGACTTACATATATTAATGAAACTTTGGTTGCGTCGTGCAATAGTTTTCATATACTGGTGCTTGGCTTCATATCGCATGCACCAATACTGCTTTAATGGACCAAGTTCACTAATTAGCCGTGGGTAATGTAACATAAAATGCAGCTTAGGAATTACTGCGCCTGGGTATAGAGCAGCAAAGGAAGATAAAAAATTGAATTTCATCTTGCAGATATGCTAGATGGTCATGAGCAATCACGTCAGCAAATTTAATGTCTACAATACTTCTAAGAAGTAGGTATACTTCCCAGTGCTCGTTCTGTTCAGGAACAATATCTAGAAACATAAGGGGAAAAAATCTGAAGAGGCAACACTTCTGAAAAGCTGTAACCTTGTATGCACTTTGCCCACTAATAAAGAATTTCACCACTTCTTCAGGTTTGTTCTTTTTGTCGTGGGCACCAAAAGTGAATGTGCGGATGCGACCAAGGTCTGAGTACCTAATTATCCCATCACTGAGCAGTCCTGGCAAAGTTTGCCTTAATACATGTGAGATGGCTCCATCAAGCACATCGTGCATCAAGTCTGCTGGGAGTTGCTATGTCATATGAAATACGTAATATCTGAGTGGGTATTCATCTTTAACGCCATAGAGAGCTGTGTTTAGTGGTTTATTTATCCTTGCACTTGCAACATGGTTTTTGTGCAGGGACAAGTTTCGAATCTAAACGTCGCTCTCGTGAAACGCAATGTTAAACGCGGACCTTGGTGCAATGCAAAACCTGCTTGGATGACCACGGCTGAAAGAACAAGTGAATCCGCCAAGTCTATTCATTTAAAGGTTATCACCACAAAAGGCTACAAGGATTGCATTCACCTTTACTGCAACAGAGTTCTTCCAACTAGTGAAACAAGTCATTGTCATATGTAAGAGGCCGCCTGCGGCACGAAAAGGAAGAGGAGCACGAGAAATATGGAGTTCGGAACGGCGAGCCCTCGAGGCGCGTGACCCGAGCCGTAATCGAAGAATGAACGGCGCTGTCCGGGCATTATCGACGTGTCCCGGGCCAGGAAGGTCGCATCGTCAGCTACGCTCTGGCGTCGAGAGACTTGGGGGTTCAGCTGAGTCCGTGATGTTGGCCGTCCAAGGTGTGGCCGTCGACCTTGGCGAAGTTCGAGCGAGGCTCCTGGACTGGTTGCAGCCTCTCACGGCAGGAACGGGCACCCCAGAGAGGCTCCCTGTTCTGCGGCAGACCGGCACGTTAGATATTTCTCGGAACGCCACGTCGGCACTCACGAAGACGTTGCGACGCTTCCCGACGCTAGGGTTATCCAAGGGGGCCTAGGTAGTGCCGCGCCACGTCACCGACGAAGTACGAGACGCCGACATCAAAGACGAACTAGGCGACGCCACGATGGCGAGGCAGCGATTACAGCATCGACAAGAGCACCGATTTCTTGGGAAAAGATGAGCTTCAGACTGGAAAATACCTGCGACGACGAGCGCAGTAAGACGACTCTTCTTTGTAGCATCCAGCGGTAGGATAGTGTTGTCTGACTTTCGAGTAACGAACGCCAAAGACGAACGCAGGCGGAATAAAGGACGTGTTTATTGAGTAGGTTGTACAAATCTTAGAGTGCAAAATTCTTGTTTTATTTTGAGTTAGTCTTAGTTTGAGTGTGTTTTATTTTGTGTTTTGAGTTCGAGTGTAATTAAAAACCTGTTTGCTGTGTCGACATGCGTCTTCCTCCCCCATGACACCCGCACACCCCCGAGATCAGTGACACGCGACAATTGGCGAGCCTGCCAGGATACCGTTCCAGGATTTATTCCAGGATTCGTTCCAGGAATTTAGTTCAGCCCAGTCACCGATATTCGATAGTTGCAAAGATGGAGTGGGAACGCTTAGCGGCGGTAGCAAATGATTTAAACCTGTCAAAGGACGAGACGATGATGTTTTTTGAGTACACTCGAAAACAGGCAACAGAGTACACACAAACAGGCAACGGCTCCTTTGGCCGTTGCCTGTTTCTGTGCATTTATATAAACGCCGAACGCATCTAACCTTAAACGTGTACTATCAGGCTTAACGTTAAGAGACGGGAAGAGAGTGGTGTGGATTAGAGAGCAAACGGGGATAGCCGATATTTTTATCGACATTAAGAGAAAAAATCACATCATCTCAACCTACGGGCAACCATGGTGGGATGCGAAAGCATCGCGGGGGATGCGCATCGAGTTTCCGTTTCGTTTCACTTTGCAACGCAACCCAATGAAAGTTAGAGTGACAGAATGTATTGAGAAGAGAGGAGACGTTTGTACGAGGTTGTTGCGTCTTTATTTAGAGATCGTACTGATTCCTAGCGTCGGTGCGCGCTGTATCTTGAAGACAATCCCGAAGTTCGGGTTCCGCTTGCCGACGCTAACGTTTACGTTCAGCTCCCGAGCCATCCTCTGCTCCGCGGCGGTGGCGCTGCCGCTGCAACTAGCGCCGACGTTGACGTTTTTTATGGCGTTTCGCACATCGTTGCACAGAGAGAATGACGGAAGCACAGCGAACGCGTGCTTTATACTGCGTCGCGACACTTGCGCCGCCTACCGGCGTACCCTTAGAGAGAGAGGGAGAGAGTGAGAGAGAGAGTTATATGCAATGATTTGCTGCGCCGCATCTGTGGCGGAGAGGGGGAGAGGGGAGGAGAGCACACACCTGCGTAGGAGAGGACAATAAGGGAGAATTGCGCATGCGCCATATGGGTGCGGACGCCGCAGAACGGACACTGCCCCGAGCCTAAGAAGCTCTCGCATCTAAAAATGCAGCTGGGCAGGCCATGTAATGTGTAGGATTGATACCCGGTGGATCATTAGAGTTGCAGAATGAATACCAAGAGAAGAGAAGCGCAGTCAAGGAAGGCGGCAAACTAGGTGGGGTGATGAAAGTAATAAATTTGCAGGTGGAAATTGGAATCAGCCAGCGCACGACAGGGGTAATTGGTGATCGCAGTCAGAGGCCTTCGTCCTGCAGTGGACATGAATATAGGCTGATGAGGATGATCACCTATTACTAGCCTGATTGACGTGCGAGCCCGACCTGAGCCCGAAGCTCCTAGTCTGGCTTGGGCCTCAGAAAATTCATTACCCTGCCTGAACCCATGGGTGGGACTTTCAGGTTAGACACGTTCGTGCAGTGTTCTACTCGAAACAGTGGCACCTCATAGTCAGTGACCTGGCAAATCTTTCGCAAAGGATTGGTTCCCACAGTGCATGGAGTCGGTGTACTTTTGTCTGATTACTTTGTTTGTATTTTTTGTTGCGTCGAGTACAGAATGCTTCATATTCATTATGTTGCACTATGACATACCACAAAACCATTTATAAAGCTTGTGGAGACTTTGGTTCTGCGACTTAGCCTTGGCCTTCCAGTAATACACCGACACCGCGATGTTTACTCTTCTTCCGGCGAAGCAAGGCGAGCTCATATCTCGGTCTTATCAGCGTATACAGGGGAGGTAAACCATTCTTTACTTTCTTAATCTATTCTGGCTGCGAAACACTCCGGCAATATTCATACAAGCAATATAAACTAGTGGGAATCATATGTGAGCCCTGTTATATAGACCAAATATAGAGACATTCTAAGCAATATTTCCACAACTTGTTGTTCAAGACACTATAATAAATATTCACTCGGAACAAAGCACCGTGTTCACAAATTATTTGTCATTGTAAACTGCGTTTGAGTGCTTGTTACATACTTTTGTTTTTGTTAGTATCGTGGTATAATACATCAAAATGAGTACTTTGCTGCTGGTTGCAATATGTCACTTGATTTAACGGCGACTCTGAATGAGATGTGAGTAATTTCTTTCCGAAGTGTTAAAAAACTGTAGCTTTCAGCTATTAGAACTAACAAAGAAATGATTAATAGACACTCTTACTAAATTCAGCATTACTATAATTTATGAGTAAACTTCCAAATTAATGTTCTTACCGGTAAGCAGGTGTCCAGTGTCGCCCAGCAGTGTGGTACTTGTGACAAAACTCATGGTAATAATTATTCAAGTTGGGATTTTGTTTATTCTAACTCGGGCTCATTAGAGCGTTCAACGAATAGTGGGACAAGGTAACCGAAACATGGGTAAAATCAAGGGTGTCTGGGATATTGTTACTGATCAGCCGCCACAGTGTGGCTGTACTGAAGAGAAGGAAGACGACGTGTTCCCGCTTGATGTAGCCTCTCCATTTTGGCCTCCATTGGCTTCCCTGTATATAAACTGCAAATAGCCTTCGGCATCAGCTACACGTAACATTAATTTGGTGGAGGTGCGGGTCATCTGACCCTGCGACACCTTTGAAACGACCCCGCTACTCCCACTCGCCTTCTCCCTCCCGCCGTCAATTTCGTTCGCCCCCTTCACCTACTCGCCCCGGCCCCGACTAGAAAACTAGACAGTGCAGCTTCTGGAGGTGAAGCTGCAATGACATTGGCATGAAATCTTCGTTTCACCTTACCAACGAACAAGAATCTTTTGAACGTTCTCATCGACAATTTTCCTGTGTGTGCGTTGATTGACACCGGGTCGCATGTGTCCATTATGAGTGCTGCCCTTCGCCGTCGGCTCAAGAAAGTTCTGACGCCTGCCCCGAACCGAGTTGTACGAGTCGCCGACGAAGGCACTATCACTATTGTTGGCAAGTGCTCTGCCTGACTCACCATTGCTGAGAGACACACCGTCGTTCTCTTCACCGTCATTGAGCTTTGGCCTCACGAACTCATTCTCGATCTGGATTTCCTCACCAGTCATTCTGCCCTCATTGACTGTTCGGCCGGCACACTTCGCCTTGACTTGCCTCTTCTTGACGACCCCGTGGACCCGCCTCCAAGCCCACTGAGCTGCATGAATTTTATTCCTCTACCGCCTCACTCTGTGACACACGTCGACCTTTTGTCCTCTCCAGCTGTACGTGACAGCAATTACGTGGTTGCACGAATTCCGTGCCGCCCACTGTGCTTACACTTATTGGCAACCGCACCTGCCTTCCCCTTGTCAATTTCGCACTAACCGCGCAAGTTCTGCCTCAGGGGATCTCATTGGCTATAATTAGCGCTTTGCAGGGTGATGAGGTCGAGCCATTCAGAGTCGAAGATCGTTACAGCTCAGTCCATACCGTGGCGTTATCGCACGGTACTGACGTCGACATTGATAGGATGGTTTCCTCTTACCTTACACCGGCTCAAGCTTAAGCCCTTTGCCGCGTTCTTGAAGGCTATCGCGACATTTTTTACTTTGACAATCTACCCTTAGGTCAAACGTCCGTCGTCACCCATCGCATAAATACTGGCGATGCGCACCCTATTCACCGACGTCCATATCATGCTGCTGCGTCGGAACGAGCTGTTATCCAACCGGAAGTAAAAAAGATGCTTGAAAAGGACATTATCGAGCATTCCTGTAGTCCCTGGGCTTCTCCCGTCGTACTTTTCAAAAATAACGATAGAACATGGCACTTTTGTGTAGATTACCGCCACCTGAACAAAATCACAAAAAAGGACGTGTACTCTTTCCCACGTATTGATGACGCTCTAGAGTGTCTGTATGGTGCCACCTATTTTTCTTCTATCGACTTACGGTCCGGCTACTGGCAGAAATCCGTCTTTTACATGGACCGACAGAAGACTGCATTTGTTACCCCTGATGGTCTTTCTCAGTTCAAGGTGATGCCTTTCTGTCTCTGTAACGGGCCCGCTACCTTCGAACGAATAATGGAGTCTTTGCTTCAGGGGTCCAAGTGGTCCACCTGTTTATGCTATCTGCGCGACGTCATCGTTCATTCACCCACATTCGACACGCCTCTATACCGTCGTTCAGCGATTCTTGACGTGTTCCGCCGGGCCGGTCTTCAGTTGAACTCGTCATAATGTCACTTCGCTCGCTGCCATATCACCGTGCTGGGACAGATCGTGGATTACAGAGGCGTGCGACCTGATCTGGACAAAATTGGCGCGTTACGAACTTTGCTATCCCGAAGTCTACCAAGGACGTTCGTAAATTTGTAGGGCTGTGCTCTTATTTCCGACGCTTTGTGGAGGATCTTGCGACCATCGCAAGTCCCCTTACCGACCTCTTGAAGAAAGAAGTTCCATTTTCTTGGGGTTCTGACCATGCCGCATCTTTTTCGCAGCTCACTACTTTCCTTACCACGCCTCCAATTCTGGCCCACTTTCGCCCGTCTGCCTCAAGGGAAGTTCGAACTGATGCCAGTGGTCACGGGACAGGAGCAGTGTTAGTACAACGCCAGCGTGGATATGATGGCGTTATAGCCTATGGCAGCCGACTTCTATCACCTGCCGAGCGCAATTACTCAATCACAGAGCGCGAGTGCCTCGCTCTTGTGTGGGCTGTTGTAAAGTTTCGTCTATACTTGTAGGGACACCCATTCTGTGTCATCACTGATCACCACACTCTCTGGTGGCTATCTTCGCTCAAGGACCCCACGGGATGACTCGCTCGCTGGTCGTTACGTTACGCCTGCAAGAATCTACCTTCTCCTTGGTGTATAAGACAGGGCGCTTGCACCAGGATGCCGATTGTTTGCCCCGCTACCTCGTCGACGAACCGGCTGATGCGGACGCCATCGCTTCCGTTTTCTTTGTGTCCCAGTTGCTTCACATGGGCAACGACCAACGCCGCGATCCTTCATTACGAGCCTTCATCGACTGTCTCGAGTCAACGCCTGGCGACGCCACTCTCCGGATGTTTCTCTTCAAAGAGGGGACATTATACCGCCGCACTTTCGGTCCACACGGCCCTGACCTTCTGCTCGTTTTTCTATCACACCTGTGTTCGACTGTCCTCCGCCAACTTCACGACGCTCCCTTGGCTGGACACTTGGGCGTCTCGCCCACATATGACCGTGTAGGCCGTTGATTCTTTTAGCCGGGTCTCGTTCGCTTGGTGCGGCGCTACGTTGCCGCTTGTGAGCCCTGTCAGCGCCGGAAGAAGCCCTCCACACTTCCAGCTGAATGTCTCCAGCCGATCGACATCCCACCCGAACCCTTTTTCCGTGTTGGTCTAGATCTTGTTGGACCATTTCCTTTCTCGGGCTCAGGAAATACATGGGTCGCCATCACTACTGATTACGCTACGCAGTACGCAATAACCAGAGCCCTCCCGACAAGTTGTGCTACTGTCGTTGCAGACTTTCTTCTCTACGACATCATTTTAGTGCACGGTGCTCCGCGCCATTTACTGACTGACCGTGGCCGCAGCTTTCTCTCGGCAGTCGTCGAGGACATTCTCCGCTCCTGCTCGACAAAGCACAAGTTCAGCACGTCCTACCACCCACTGACCAACGGCCTCACCGAGCGCCTCAACTGGACCATCACCGACATGCTTTCGAAGTAGGTTGCGGCCGACCGCCATGAGTGGGATCTTCACTTACCATATGTGACGTTCGCGTATAATTCATCGCGTCATGACACCGTCGGCTATTCACCATTCTATCTCCAATATGGCCGAGAATCCGCGCTGCCTTTGGGCAGTTTGCTGCCCTCGCCCGCACGTCCAGCCACTGAATACGCCCGCGACGCGATCGCACACACCGACTACGTGCGCCATCTCGCCCGCACCCGTCTCGAGGCCTCACAGGGGCATCAGAGACGCCTATCCGATTGCCACCATCGCGACGTGCACTTTTCTCCGGCTTCTCTGGTGCTTCTCTGGTCACCCATTCGACGTGTGGGCCTTTCCGAAAAGCTGCTGTCATGCTACACAGGCCCATACCGTGTGGTGCGACAAGTGACAGATGTCACGTATGAAATCATCCCCGCCGACCTCTCAGCGTCATCGTCAGCTGCAAGTGACATCGTTCACGTGGCGAGACTAAAGCCATACAACATACCTGTCACCGCGGGTGTGTAGATTAAGCACCGGGAGGTGCATCTACTGCCGGGGGTGATGATACGGAACAGCCGCCACAGTGTGGCTGTACTGTGGAGAAGGAAGACGACGTGTTCCCGCTTGATATAGCGTCGCCATTTTGTCCTCCATTAGCTTCCCCGTAAGGAAACTGTAAATAGCCTTCGGCATCAGCTACACGTAACAATATGAAAGCATGTGCAGCATTCAATGTCAATTTATTCTTATTAAACTCGTTTCTGTAGTTTCGGCAGGTTGATAACAAGGGTTACCAATCGGCATCAAGGATTGAGCAAGGACAAGCTCGTCAGGTTGATTCACGCTTTCGTGATTTGTCACTTTATCTACGTCGCAGTCATGCACAACTGGCTGAGGTCGGAACGGGTCAAGCTCACCACGTTGATCAAAAAGGCGGTCAAGAGAGCCCTCGGGATTCCCGTGTACACGAGCTCGGAGAGACTGCTCCACCTCGGCATGCACAACACGCTGGAAGAGATAACGGAGTAGCAAGAGAGGGGGCAGTTTACCAGCGGTCTACCTCTAATGCCAGGAGAAACATCAAATGCCAGGAGAGAGATCGCAGTTCCCCTGATCGAGATCGAGACCCGTTTCTGTAGCATTGCTTCAGAACAGAGAGAACGCATTACCGTTGTCCCCATTCCTCGGAATGTCCGCCCCGAGTACAACGTGGGCAGACGACGGGCTAGGGCTAAAGCCCTCCTGAAGAGGCCGGCGCACGTGCCCGAAGTTGTTCTTTCGTGGATGCGTGCAGCCCGGTACTTCGACGGAAAGGCGTTCGCTACAGTCATAGTCGGTCAAGAAGGGAAAATCGCAAACTCCACGATGGTCCGCACGACGTCGTCCGAGGTTGCGGAGCAGGCCGCAATAGCGTTGGCCCTGCTGGACGAGAATGGGAGAACGGCGATATATAGTGACTCGAGATCGGCGGTCGGAGCATTCGCCAAAGGCACCGTCTTGAAACAGGCATTTCGGATACTAGGGGATAAGGAAATCATGGAACACACGATCGCCTGGTTCCCCGCTCACATGAGACAGATCGAGGGCGCCCCGTCCAACCTCAACGAGTCGGCCCACAGAGCTGCGCGAGGAGTCGTCGACCGCGTAGTTGCCGAATGGCACGGCGCTGAGGTTCCGGACAACAGGGATCTTCCTGCCTGGTACAACGAACTCACAAAATACATTTATTTCGGGAGGTGGAAGCACCCGCCGCCGCACACTAAATTGAACTGGCCTCAGGCATTGACACTCAGACTCTTGCAGGTCGGGGCATACCCTAGCCCAGCACTGTTACTCGGGATCTATCCTGAAATTCAAACGTCAAACACTGCGCGCTTCGCTCAGACTTTGCCAACTTTTAACACATGCTCTGGCGCTGCCCCGCATTCGGCTTGACCAAGACGTTACGTCGTCCAAGTAGCAGGCTGCTCTACGCAGTCCGGATTTGGAAGCACAACTATGGGCAGTCCAACGGGCCTGCGATGTAGCGGAGAGGCTAGGCCTTTCTGTCCCGACGTGGGAGCGGCCCGATACGTGCTAGTGCAGGTTCCGAAGGAGCTGAATAATGTTTATCTATTCCCATTTCCTTTCGGCAGTGAAAGAAATAACGCAGTTTCCGCAGCTCACAGTTTATGACAACGCAAGGCAGCTCTAGTACACCTAATCCTATATGACCTATGAACGCACGACAGAACGTATATGTATTTGCACATGTATTGCACATGTATTTACAGAAGCGATGCTATTGATTAGACTTAGCTGGCCAGTGTCACTGTGTGCCTCTTCAATGGAGCAATTTCATTGAAAGCGGTTCTACGAGTCATAAATGGCAGTGCGTAGTTCTGCGGTGCGTCAGTGACTTGAGACACTCGCAAACAGAGCATACAAATGTACTTCCGAGCTCAAGTGTTTTTGGCGCACTCCAGCGTCTAGGCTCTCCAAATGCTACGATGCTCTACCTAATGTTTCGTCGAGGGCACCGGAGATTCTCGGCTTTTCCTGAAGCGTTTAAGTTATGTGGACTGAGCCAGTGATTTGTTCCACTTAGCAGATCCATTTCCGGGCTTTGCCTCAGGGGGTGGGTGGCACAACGCGGTACCGTGATTATAGCGCACCACAGAATGTCGGCTTGTGCCCTGTTACCGATCGCTGTGTTGAATGTCTTGTTCCTTATCCGTCTCTGCTGTGCTTCTGAACAGTGACGAACTTTCTTGAAATGAAGTACTTGGGCAGAACAATCGCCGGACTGTCTTAAAATTATAAATCCCCCTGTAGACAACAATGTCCTCTTTCTCTTCCTACAACATAGATCACGGATTACGGCGGGCCCAAAGGTCACGTTCGCGTGCTTTGGGTTCAGATACACGGTTGATCAGGGACAAACTTGGAGGCTAAAGAATTTTGTATTGTTCATTTGGATCGTTTTATGGCGGTAGTACAATGGCAAACCTAACACACTTTCCTTTTACAGCGTAAGCTGTTATGGGCTCATTCCAATAGCCGTTTCGGATGGAGATGATGTCCGTCGCCGCCACCGCGGCTGCCACCGTCGCCGGTGTTCGTCGCAGCTATAGCAAGGAACGAGAAAAAAATTTGCGGAGCTTGCACCGGCGGCGCAATTCTAAGCAGACAGCAGAGCTGATGGGCGCCCAACTAGTCCTGGCTTCTAGTCCGTGCCCAACACTTGCACTTCTTGAGGCGTGTACGGCGGCAGTTGCGACGTCAACAGCATCGCTAGGTGCATACACGGTGTTGTAGTGCCAGCAAGATGTGGTGGTCTAACAGATACAAAATAAAGTCATTGTACATATAATTGCTGTCGAGAAATGACTGCTTCTAGTCAGTGACTCGTAACACTGAGAAGGCAACGGACGTACCTGGAAAAGTCATACTTTCTTGCAAGGTCACTTAATGTGACTGCAAGTTTTATGGGCCGTGGTGAAAACGGATTGTGTGATGCTGATGTTGCAATATTCTCACATGCTTTGCTACGTGTTGCATGCTTTATGTACAAGGTTCGTGATGTACTTCTCATCCTAGCGTATGATAAAGTTGAGGTTTGTATTTTTTGTGATTTTACGTTAATTTACGTCTACCCATTTTGACATGATGTGACGAGTGTAATGCCACAACACTCCTCGTTAGATTTTTTTGGTGTTTGAATCCGCATTAATTACGCTTTACTTGCTTGCCTCGTCAGCGTATTCATGCTTGCACGGCAGTTTTCCTGCACCGAGCACAAGAGGTGGCTAGCAAGCGTATTGCCCCGTTCCTACCAGTGTACACCGAGCCCCCGAATGCACAGGATGCGGCGTTTGCGATCATTCTGGTGTGTTTTATGCAAACTATGCAAACTTTTTCCTGATGGTGAGCACAGAGTGCCGATCATATGTACTGCTTCCATCATCATCACCTATATTTATATCGCCTATATTTATGTCCACTGCAGGACGAAGGCCTCTACCTGCGATCTCCAATTACCTCTGTCTTGCGCTAGCGTATTCCAACTTGCGCCTGCTAATTTCCTAACCTCATCATCCCACCTGACTTTCTGCCGTCCTCGACTGCGCTGAAGGAAGACGAAGTGCCTTTCAGGCAGAACGCCGACTCTTCGAGCTCTACTTCTTTTGTGAATTTTCTTGGACTTTGCCGGTGAACTGCTGTTTCCTGCTTAGTTGCGGTGGAGATGGACTCTCACGCGCGTCAGCCGGACTCGGTAGTTCCCGCGGCGGCTGCCTCCAGGAAGCGCAACGGCACCGAGAGCGACACTGACAGCGACGACACCATGCAGTACTATGTCAGCAGTGAAGAATCTGGTGACGACACCTTCGAGCTGGTGCGGAGCCGTAAAGCAAAGAGAAGGTTTGTCAGCACATCATCGAATTCGAGTGCGTCCACCATGAGGTCATCACGGATTACCGAGGTACTCACCATCCTTTTCACGCCAGTTCTCGCCACGGATAACCTGAGATGCCTCAACAGGCAAGCCGTGTCTACACATCTAGAGGCACTGGTCCCGAATGAAATCAAGGACATCAGAGTAAACACCCGCAAGAACGTCGTAGCGATCGACGTAGAACATGCGGCTGCGTTAGATTCTTTGCGCAAGGTCACGGAACTTGACGGGATTAAAGTCCACCCTCATATTCCGCTGGGAAAAGAAAGCAGTACTGGCGTAATTTATGATGTCGACGAAACCATTGCCGACACCGATTTGTCGATCTTAATCAAGCCGGCTACAGAAAACACCGTCATCGCAAACGTTTTTCGTCTCGGCACGTCACGGTGTGTGAAGATCATCTTTAAGGGCGAATCCCTACCAACACACGTAAAAGTGGGCCACTTCCGACACGCAGTTCGGCCTTTTGTACCAAAACCACTACAGTGCTGGAAGTGCATGAAGTTAGGCCATGTGAGTAGTGTGTGCAAAAACACTTCCGTGTGTTCTCGATGCACGGGGCCGCACACCACTGACACGTGCGAGGCCAGTGTGCTGAAGTGCACAAACTGCAGCGGCCCTCATGATGCATCCTCAAAGGAGTGCCCCTTAATTCGAAAGGAAATGGCAATTTTAAAGAAAATGGTTAGAGACAACTCGTCTCACCGAGAAGCGGCAGCATCTATTAAGCGACGAAGATCACGTCGCCGACGCCGTTCAAGAACCTCCAAAGCCTCTGTACCGCGCGAGCCACGTACATCACCACCCCCTCTCCCGCCCAGGCCAAACGCAGTCAGCTCTAAGGACAAAGGAGCTTCAAACAACACGGCAGCTGACGCTTGGCCTGAACTCCCGAGGCTACATGCACCTACGGAGCGGGAACAGACATCTACAGCAAGGGACACCTCGTCTGTTCCTGATAAATTGACAGACCAGGATGAACAAATCGTTGTTATGCTCAGCTCTCTGGTGAGTGCTCTTCGTGTTCTTCTGGACAAGCTGCAGACACCAACAGCTAGAAGTGCATTGCAAGTGCTGGATGCCACCAATCCGGTTCTCGCAAGCCTTCAGAAGTCCAGTGCTTGAAAACTTATATAGCGGAACCATGGCTCGTCGACAACAGCAGCGATCGTTCCGGGATGATGTCAGAAGCGCCTCCATATTCCAGTAGAATGCGAGAGGCCTGAGGTCACGTATTTCGGATTTCCGGCAGTTCGTGTTTGAAAACCGCTTTCCTGTACTGGTCATCTGTGAGCCGAATTTATCAACTGCCTTGAGACTATCAGGATATGAACCTTTCGTTTCAACCACTTGTGCCCGAAGTAGTAAGGTTCTGGTTTACATTCGCAAGGACCTTACGTATTTCGCCCAGCCCGTACCTCCACACGACGATCACCAATATGTCTGTGTTACTGTGAAAAAGAAGAGGCTGTCTTTTACACTTATTGGCGTCTACCTTTCCCCAACAAGTCAATTCGATAGCAAAAGACTAAAAGATCTTATGGCTGCGACTCACGGTCCTTGGATAATAACAGGAGACTTCAACGCTCACCACCAGATATGGGGAAGCTCCAAAATAAATTCAAGAGGCAGGTCACTCATATCCTTTGCATCAGGCCACAACCTGCGTCTTCTAAATGACGGAAGCCCGACATTGCTGCGAGGAACAACGTACAGCAGCTGCCTAGACTTAACACTGGTGTCACGTTGCCTAACTTCGAGAGTGCAGTGGTTCACTGATATCGAAACCCATGGAAGTGATCATATTCCGACCTATGTGAGAATCGATTGACTAGAAGCTACATTACCCAATATATCTCGCCAAATTGACTGGTCAGTGTTTGAAGTTCTTGTGGAAGACGCATGCAAGAAACCAATCGCACGCAGGCTAGAAGACATCATTGCAGACGCAATGCACGATTGTACGCGTAGCTTCACACATTCATAAAAGCGTACAGAGTATGACATTGAATTGGAAAGACTTCGTGCACTACGTCGTCGAGCTGAAAGGAGGTACAGGCGCACGAAGTCAATTCTTGACCTCAGAGTAGCTCGGCGAATGCAAAAGAAGATACAGCGCCGGATGGATAAGCTAGAAGATCAAACATGGAAATGCTTTTGTGAGTCACTGGACCCCCGAAAGCCACTGTCCCGTGTGTGGCGTACCCTAAGGGGTCTTCGCTCATGTC
Source organism: Dermacentor silvarum (assembly GCF_013339745.2). Lineage (NCBI taxonomy): Eukaryota > Metazoa > Arthropoda > Arachnida > Ixodida > Ixodidae > Dermacentor > Dermacentor silvarum. Next base: position 72,277,142 of record NC_051163.1, read on the forward strand.
CCCAGCAACGACACCCATTTAATGCCCTTGCTCTCCATCAAAACCGCCGTGAGATAGACGTTGCAGAAGAGTTTTGTGCGAAAGTTGCCGGCGGAACAGTTCTACTCCCTGACATGGTTTTAGGCGACATTCCTGGTCCACGAGATACAAGTATGGATGCTCCTTTTTCTATGGAAGAGTTAGAGGCTGCTATGGCGCTATGTCGGTGTTCGTCTTCGCCAGGGCCCGACGGAATCACATATAATGCTATGCGCCACCTACGTCGAGAAGCGCGACGAGAACTGCTCAACCTTTTTAATAGGTCATGGCATGATGGCGTCGTTCCACAGGAATCGAAACGCAGCCGCTTGGTACCGTTGCTAAAAGCAGGAAAGTCACCGCTAGAACTGTCATCATATCGACCTATAGCACTCACCAGCTGCGTCGGAAAACTCATGGAGCGCATGATCCTCATGCGTCTCGAATGGTATCTTGAACGCCACAATATTTACCCCGACTCTACGGCGGGATTTCGACGAGGCCGTTCATCGATTGACAATGTCATCGATCTAGTGTCATCTGTTGAGCAGCAAAAGTCTTGGAAACGCTTATCAGTAGCACTCTTGACGTGAAAGGCGCCTACGACAACGTTTCCCATCAAGCCATCCTAGACGCACTTCTGACATTGGAACTAGGAGGGCGAGTATTTCGATGGATCCAAAGCTACTTGACACAAAGGTCCTTGTTTGTACGCACAGAAGATGGTCCGACTACTGACCACTACACATGCCGTGGCGTTCCTCAAGGCGGTGTTCTAAGCCCTATTCTTGTTAACCTCACACTTCTTGGGCTGGCCTATTCCCTACCGGAAACAGTGAGTGTCTCCATCTACGCCGACGACATCTGCATCTGGGCATCAGCGGTGACTCGCCCGCAGGTTCGGGCAAGGTTACAGAAGGCAGCAACACAGGCAACTGGCTCCTAACCATCTCGACAGAAAATGTGCGTTAGTCGCTTTTACGCGAAAAGCGATGTCTGGTTATCCAGTGTGCATCAATGGCCAGCGTATCTCCTACAAGAGAAATCATCGGTTTTTGGGTGTCTTTGTTGACCGAGACCTCTCTTGGAGCCCTCAGGTTGCCCACTTGAAGAAGAAGCTCACATCTATGGTTCACGTTTTCAAATTCATCGCCGGTAAAGCGTGGGGATCATCAGTGAGCTCTATGCTACAGTTGTACCGAGCACTTTTTATCGGCTTCCTACGCTATAGCTCTCCCGTGCTTGCTAAAACATGCAAATCAAATCTTCGAGCCCTTCAGAGCGTGCAAGCACAGGCATTACGTGTTTGCCTCGGCCTTCCGCGGAGCGCCTCAACAGCAGGAACAGTTACCACGGCTCAAGACCATCCGATCTCGACTTACATGACCATCGACACGCTTAGGGCCCATATTCGCCACGTTTCACGGATGCAATCAAACTCTCTTGCCTCCCTGCCAGAACGACGACCACAGGCGTCATTCTCCAACGTGGTCAGCATTCATAGTGCCTCCCTACCATCGGGGTTCACACCCTCGACACGTTCACCGTCAGCATTGTGGTGTTTAAAACAACCTGAAGTGCGCCTTTACGTTCCAGGAATAAGAAAAAAGACAGACATGCCCACTTTGGCCCTGAAGCAAGCAGCTCTCGATTGCTTGCACTCTTTTTACTCTGACCGAATCCACATATATACGGATGGCTCTTCCACTCAGACCAGCTCCACCGGCGCAGTGGTTATACCATCACGATCAATGAGCATCACATACAAGACTTCTCACGTGACATCATCGACCGCTTCGGAGCTTGTTGCCCTCCGAGGTGCCATTGATTATATTAACAACCAACCGGCTAATCGGTGGGTAATATTATGTGATTCAAAGGCGGTCCTACAATGTCTTTTGTCAGCTCTCCGTCGCGGGTCCTGCGAACAACTCGTCTCGGAGATACGAGAAATGCACCACCATACGATCGCAAAAGGACACGACGTCGTGTTTCAGTGGCTGCCGAGTCATTGCGGTATCACCGGCAACGACATCGCCGACGAAGCTGCTAGGAAAGCACACGAAGGAGCAAATATTGTTTCTGTACCTTTATCGAGGACTGACGCAGCCCAACACCTAAGCAAGCTAGCGCAAACTATGACATTGGAGAAGTGGCATACAACTGAATTCGCCCAACATTGGTTGCATTCTCTCGACCCATCTATGCTGCTGCGGCTGTTGCCTGGATTTCCGCGAAATGAGGAAATAATGCTGTGCCGCTTACGCTTGGGTGTTGCTTTCACCAATGCTTACACGTGTTTGATTGGAGTGGCTGATAGCGCCGAGTGTAATGCCTGCGGTGTCGATGAGACTATAGAACACCTACTATGCTACTGTCCATCTTTTCAAAACGAAAGACATGACCTCTGCAACGTTCTCAATAGGCTAGATAGAAGACCGTTCACTTTGAGCAAGATCTTGGGACCATGGCCTCGAATATCACAGCTGCAAAAGGCCACAAAAGCGCTGCTGCGATTTCTAAAAACTACAGGACTGAGTGACCGTCTATGACCCGGACTGATTGATAATCAGTGATTGAACAGAGATCTGTTGCTACGTCGGCGATATCAAGAGTGGACTTTCTATTCTTCTCTTAATCTATCTCTCCCCTTTTTCCTTCCCCCAGTGTTGGTTAGCCAACCGGGCTCAGTCCTGGTTAACCTCCCTGCCTTTCATTAAATCATTTTCTCTCTCTCTCTCTCTCTCGACTGCGCTTCCCTTCTCTTGGTATCCATTCTGTAACCCTAATGGTCCACCAGTTATCCATCCTACGCATTATATGGCCTGCCCAGCTCCATTTCTTCCGCTTAATGTCAACTAGAATATCTTCTACCCCCGTTTGTTCTCTGATCCACACCGCTCTCTTCCTGTCTCTTATCGTTCCTCCTAAGATTTTTCGTTCCATCGCTCTTTGTGCGGTCCTTAACTTGTTCTCGAGCTTCTTTATTAACCTCCAAGTTTCTGCCCCATATGTTAGCACCGGTAGAATGCCATGATTGTACACTTTTCTTTTCAACGACAGTGGTAAGCTCCCAGTCAGGATTTCGCAATGCCAGCCATATGCACTCCAACCCAATTTTATTCTTCTGTAAATTTCTTTCTCATGATCAGGGTCCCCTGTGACTAATTGACCTAGATAAACTTATTCCTTTACAGACTCTAGAGGCAGACTGGCGATCCTGAATTCTTGTTCCCTTTCCAGGCTATTGAACATTATCTTTGCCTTCTGCATATTCATCTTCAACCCAATTCTTGCACTTTCTCGATTAAGGTCCTCAATCATTTGTTGTATTTCCTCTCCACTGTTGCTCAATAGGACAATGTCATCTGCAAACCGAAGGTTGCTGAGATATTCACCGTCGATCCTCACTCCTAATCCTTCCCAGTCTAAGAGCTTGAATACTTCTTCTAAGCATGCAGTGAATAGCATTGCAGATATTGTGTCTCCTTGCCTGACCCCTTTCTTAATAGGTATCTTTCTACTTTTCTTGTGGAGAACCAAGGTAGCTGTGGAATCCTTGTAGATATTTGCTAAGATATTCACGTATGCCTCCTCTATTCCTTGGTTACGCAATGCCTCTATGACTGCTGGTATCTCTACTGAATCGAATGCCTTTTCATAATCTATGAAAGCCATATAGAGAGGTTGATGTACTCCGCAGATTTCTCGATTACCTGATTGATGGCATGGATATGGTCCATCGTAGAATATCCCTTCCTGAAGCCCGCCTGTTCTCTCGGTTGGCTTAAGTGAAGTGTTGTCCTGATTCTATTGGAAATTATCTTGGTGAATATTTTATACAATACTGAAAGCAAGCTAATGGGTCTGTAATTCTTCAATTCTTTAACGTCTCCCTTTTGATGGATAAGTATAATGTTGGCGTTCTTCCAGCTCTCTGGTACACTAGAAGTTGTGAGGCATTGCGTATAAAGGGCCGCAAGCTTTTCAAGCATGATATCTCCTCCATCCTTGATTAAATCTACTGTTATTCCGTCTTCTCCAGGTGCTTTTGCCCTGGTCATGCCTTCCAAGGCCCTTCTAACTTCATCGCTAGTTATAGAAGGAGCTTCTGTATCCGGTTCATCATTATTTCGAATGAAAGTAGCTTGGCTGTTTTGGCTACTGTAGAGGTCAGTATAGAATTCTTCTGCTGCTTTTACTATGTCATCGAAATTGCTGATGATATTACCGTGCTTATCTTGCAGTGCATACATCTTGCCTTGTCCTATGCCTAGTTTTCTTGTTGCTGATTTCATGCTGCGTCCATATTTTACGGCTTCCTCAATTTTTCCCACGTTATAATTTGGAATATCCCTTACTTTCTTCTTGGTGATCAGTTTTGACCTTTCCGCGAATTCTATCTGATCTCTTGAGTTGGACACTCATGTTTTGTCGCTTCTTCATTAGGTCCTTTGTTTCTTGGGAAAGCTTCCCTACTGGTTGCTTTGGTGCCTTACCTCCCACTTCAATTGCTGCTTCTGAGATCAGCCTAGTGACGGTTTCATTCATTAGCTCTATGTTATCTTCATCTTCCTGTTCTAAAGCTGCATATTTGTTTGCGAGCACCAGCCTGAATTGGTCTGCTTTCACCCTTACTGCGTCTAGGTTGGCCTGTTTCCTCTTGACTAATTTCACTCTTTCTCTCTTCAAATTGAGAGAAATCCTAGACCTCACTAACGTATGGTCACTGCACTTTACCTCTCCTAACACTTCTACATTCTGCACTATGCTTGGATCGGCAGAGAATATAAAATCTATTTCATTCCTTGTTTCTCCATTAGGGCTGTTCCAGGTCCACTTCCTGTTGGTGCGCTTCCTGAAGAATGTATTCATTATTCGGAGCCCTATTCCTTTCCGCGAATTGCACCAACATCTCTCCTCTTGCATTCCTATAATCGATGCCGTAGTTTCCAATTGCTTGCTCGCAACCTGCTTTTTGCCCACTTTTGCATTGAAGTCGCCCATGACTACAGTATACTGAGTTTGCACCTTTCTCATTGCTAATTCCACATCTTCATAAAACTGTTCTATCTCTTCATCATCGTGACTGGAAGTTGGGGCGTAGGCTTGTACTACCTTCATTTTTTACCTCCTATTCAGCTTTATTATGACGACTGCTACCCTCTCACTAATGCTGTAAAATTCATCAATGTTGCCCGCTATGTTGTTATGGACTAGAAATCCTACCCCGGATTCTCTCTTATCTGGAAGACCTCTGTAGCAGAGGACGTGGCCGTTAGTCAGCACTGTGTAAGCTTCACCAGTTCTTCTAACCTCACTAAGGCTAATAATATCCCAGGCAATGCCTGATAATTCCTCAAATAGTCCTGCTAAGCTAGCCTCACTCGAGAGAGTGCGCGTGTTGAACGTTGCCAGGTTCAGTTTCCATTGGCGGCCTGTCCGGACCCAGAGATTCTTAGTACCCTCTGCCACGTCGCAGGTCTTACCGCAGCCTTGGTCAGGTGCTCCGCAGCCACTGGGGACTGAGGACCATAGGTAAATTGTCGGAGTCATCAGGGACGTAGTGGCCGAATACTGCACCAGGGAGGCCAATTCCTGTTCTGGTGAGGGAGTGACTTTGATGAAGCTTAGTGGGCCTGCCTAGTTTGGTTGCACCTGAACTACTATAGCCCCACTAGCTCTCGGCAATATGTATTTTTTTTTCTTTGCCGGTGTCAGGCACCACTCCATGCCTGAAAATGTAGTGGAATGGAGCAGGATTCGAACTTACGACCTTCAGATTTGAAGTCGCGTGTTCTACCTCTACTCCACGCCACCATCTCTACTTCCATCAAGTCTGTCATAACTTTGATGGGTCAAGGGATGTATCCGTTTGATGTGTTCTTTAAAGAAAAGGCTGCACTTTCACGTTGCTACCATGTTTCATGTTGCACTAGGAAAGAAGTACTTTGTGCAAATTCCTCATTACTGTAACCGCAAACTATGGCAAAACAAACAGATGTTCCGTGTATTGACCCGAGTAGAAAGTAACAACTGCTGTATCTACATTCACAGCAAGTGGCATATCATAGGATGCACAGAACACATACAAGCTGTTGTAGCATCGTATTTCTAATGTTTCCGGAGTAAGGAAGCATTTTGTGATGTGCATATTGCAGAGAACAATGCTAGCTTAGGCGCAGCAGCAAATGCAGTTCTTCAAAGATAAAGGGGCATGACGTATTGCCTTAAGACTGCTTCACGAGTATTATTGTAAATAAGTGGCTGCCTTGCAGACTTGCACAGTGAAGAGGGTATTATTGTTTGAGTGCGTGGCTGTGGCATTCTTTTTAAAGGATTCTTTGTATAACTTTACTTCGTTTGCGTGTAAATTATCATAATCCATCGGATGTTTTGATTTGGAAACATAGACTATCCGTATGAAGGGGTACTTGATGTGTATACAAATTCTTTAATGTATGTTCCACTGTACAAACACAGCCCTGTGATAGCCTAGGGGCACTGCAATTTGTATAAATAAATTATGTATGTGGTATGAAAACTCGCCATTCCTGTGACATCAATATCACTGTGACTATCAATAAAGTTGCTACCAGCCAAAGTGCTCTGCCCTAGTTAGGGGTACACATTACGAATACTTACCAAGCAGATACTCGCCAGGCTGCAGTTGTGCAGCTAGGCGCGCACGCAGTGGATTGTGCTGCCACACCCAAGAGTCGTGGCACGAACCAAGGGAGCCGGGGGTGCACAACAAGGATGCGAAGTTCCACGTTGCACGCCCGCAAGGAGGAGCAATACAATATAGCGCTGCAGATATGCTGAAAATCCCTTTTTGCCATTCAAATGCAGAAAACAATACATACATGTACGCTGGTACAAGCAGCTACACTGTTTCAGTCATAGGCGTGCACAGGGTTTTGCAGTTGGGGGGGGGGAAGGGGCAATGCGCTCCCCCCCCCCCCTTTGTGCGCACGCCTATGGTTTGCACTAAGTGATCGCCAAATGAAAACTTGGGGCACGATATTGCCCAAGAACACCCATACATGCCAAAGCCAGCCCATTCAATGGTTGTAAGTACTACCATGATCAAAATGCTTCCATGGTACCTTCCCTATGGTGTATCGATTTCTGCTAGGACTGCTGCGCATTTTCCTTAATACCTCCAAAATGCGCAACTCCATTGTGCATGCACGCCAGAACGAAAACAACATTTTGGAACGGCAGACGGCTCATGCACGCAAACACATGGCACTCATCATTACCGCTGACATCCCAGACATCAACGAGCTTGTACACAGTTCCCCGCATGTTCTCTTTTAATCGTTACATTTTTAGTTATGCCAGCTTGGGCATTAAACTGAACAATTGCTAATATGGGCGAGTAAAAATGGCGACTGTACTTACGAACATGATGTTTAGAGCGTAATAACCCTTTCTCAACATGAAGCTCACCGTGTCGGCCTGGCTGAGTCCCTTTGGCTTGATAATGGTGATCAACGTGCCGTCGACGCACGAAAGCGCGCCTGGAATGGCGCCGCGTCGCGAAAACGCCGCCTTTGCCTCATCCCTGGCAGCCGGTGTCAAGGAAAAGTCCACCAACTTTCTTCGGACAGACACGGAGAAAAGCACGAGCGATAACAATGGAAAGGAGATACGGCACTCTCTCCACTGCTCGCTGGACAGATGCGGCCATGTACCCGAATGGAGAGGGCATGGTAATCAGCGTGGCTGGACACAGACAACAAGAACTGGTATCCGCCTCCGTTCGTACGCAGAACGTCGCCGCAGCCGAAGAGGCCGCTATTGCCCTCGCCATCTCGGCATCGAGACAAAACGAAGAACTATATATTCTTACAGACTGTCAATCAGCATGTCGAGCCTACGCGAACGGCCATCTACATAAAATCGCGTGCGATATTCTACATCGCCTCAACGAAATACCCCGCACCACGATAATTTGGACACCGGGACATGAAGGCGTCAGCGGAAACCATCGTGCACACACGATAGCCCGAGGTCACTGCAACCGGGCACTGCAAGAGACGCCAGAAGACCCAAGTCCAGACAAACTACAAACTTACTACGATATACTGCAGCACTACCGCCTTTCGAGAAGAACGATCAGACACGGAAATGACGGCCTCCGTCACCTCGTGAATGTGTTGCTCACGGCCGACTGTGCCATGCCTATGTGCTCCTCGCGACCAACGCTCCTCTGGAAGCTTCCGGTGCCGAAGAATCGCAGCGCGCACACCTTCATTTCTGTGGAAAGGCCACTGGCTCGCTGGCATCCAATGATTTGGTCAATCTCGTCGCACAAGCTACGCACTGTTCGTTTGGACAAACGTAAATGCTGCCAGAACTCTTCTTCCGTTAACTCTTCAAATGCATCATCTACCTCAGATCGTCCTCTCTGCGCGACTACAGCAGCCGCACAGGCGACACGAAAATGCACGGCAGATAAAGCGAACGCCATTTTCTCCGACTGTTAGGACTGCCGAATTGGATTGAACCGGATACGAAAGAGGCTAACTGTCCCAAGCGCTTACGTTTTAATCCAATCCAAGCCGTCTGGTAGCCGTTCTAATCCGTTCTATCCAAACGGACGGACTCGGCATCCGTTCCGTTGCGTTCGTCCGATAGCAGACGACACGGAATGATTGACAGCAGCAAAACGTCACGGCTGACGTCACAATTAACGTCATGGCGTTCGTCACAGTTCAAATTAATCAATCGTATGCGGCTCGATGGAACGGACCGCCTTCGTTCTAGTTTGGAACGCGTACAAGATCGTACCCTATAGACGTTTTCACGAGGGCGCTTCCGATGGTCTGGCGTCGAGAGTATGTTTCAGTGTTGCCTGTTTGGTCTGGACTGTGAGCTTTCATTGCGCTTACGTTGCGGAGTGGTAGCTTTCCTTCGATGTTTCCGTTTATTTTTGTCACGAATGACTTAAGCTCGTAAATAATGACATATACTCATCAAAAGGCTACAGGCCAGCACTGTGCAGGTTATGGTTGCACAAACAACCAGCGGAAAATAACGATTATGGGGACTATAGTGCGTCCACAACACAGCACTCCGCGAGACCACTGCCGATGTGGTATGTTCACGCTTCGCCGGTTTCCGGCATCACCTGAGGACTTAGCAATTCAGTCTAATATGAACCAATGCGCAGGTCAGTTAAATAACGCATTTTGGTAAATGATTTTCGGCACATTTCATTACAGGTTGCGAGAATTGTGAGCTCTTCAATGCAATATTTTCTTGTATGTAGTGGCAGAAGCTACATTTGTTATTCTTTCAAACACGTGTTCATTCCGGTGCCTAATACGCGGGTCACACGGCGCACTTTTGATCGTGATCGAGCCCGATCTGGGTCAAATTTCTTGGTCGCGATTGGCTTCGTTGCTCAATCTGCGGAAGAGAGCCAATCGCGGTCGAACATCGGGCTCGATCGCTGTGAAATGTTGCCGTGTGACGCCGGTATACGAAAAATTGAAGCACTCTGCGAGAGAACTAGTCGGTAAATACACTTCACAACGATCTGGAAAAATCGTGTCCTATGGAATATGTAAGCAGCCCCTGTGTCCACCAAAACATTGTCACTGCATTCACACGCAACCTGCGCGGCCTTGCCCATAAAGGTAATTAACTTCAACAGTGTGGTGCTGCATGGAGCTCACCCATCTTTGAGCGTTGTATATGTGCTTGGGCAGCAAGAGAATGCAAAAAACTAACATGTGAATCTCATCAGCGAGGCCTCTCACCAGTGCTAGAGTTCGGGAACCATATTGCGCTAACTGTGCGTTGCGTAGAAACGCGCTAAATTAGCCCGCGCAAGTATGAACGTAAAAAAACTGTATTCGCTTGGGTACGCGGACAATAGCATTATGCTTGTTAAGAATAACATGAAAGAAAAAAAATTATACCATCTTCCCGTAGGGGAACCCTGAATAGTATGCGAAGCAGCCATGGGGTCGACTCAAGTTCCCATTAGTTTTCAGATCGGCCTGTCGCCGCTGCCGTTTCGTAGCAACGGCTCGAGCCTTCTCCGTGGCGCTGTCCATGGCGCTGACACTGGCGTTGACGCTGGCACTGTCCGTGGCACTCATCTCGGCGTTGCGGGAGGAGAATGAGAGGACGAAGTGAATGATGACGATTGGGCGAAGCACCTGGGGATCATTCGGGCAAAACGCCGGAAGCGTTCACCGGAAGTTGGCTTCCAGAAGCGGAAGCGGACGCCGCACGGCGGACGGGGGGGGGGGGGGGAGTGACATAGCCCCGAGTTTAAGACGCTTCGCATCTAAAAAAATGAGTTACTCGCACAGTCGATCAAGTGAAATACTTAAGTGCGTGCAGTGACCGCTTCGCTGACCACTAAGTGCTTTTCACTCATGGTCAGTAGTGGTATACAGTCAGGTGCATATGTATTTATTCGACAATTGTTAAGCCTCGACATTACTTTATTATGAACAAAGCACAGTGAGACGGCGTAAGGGAAACAAGAGAAAGAGCAGATATGGCCCTAACGCGGCAATATCATTGACTTATTTCGCTTCAGAGATAGCGTACACGAACAATTCTAGCCGTACGCGATATCTTCAATACAAGCTTCGCGTACGATCTACGTTAAGGTTGACCGTGAACGAAGCTTGTTTCAAATTCAGACATTCGAAAGAAAAGCCATTCCATGTAAACTAGCGTAAAAGATAGGTAAACAAATACTTTTATAACAAGTCCTGTTATAATCCTTATTGGGATTGACAGTGTGTATAAATGAATAAGTACTAAATGCTAAAAATATAGATCTACCACCTGGGCTGTATCAGTTGCGCTGGCATCTGTAATCACTGTCGCGCGTCGGTTCGCTGCAGGTACCGCGCTGCCCGATCGCCACGCTTATGCTTTGACATTTGGTTATAAGCACCCTGCACTGCACCAGATCCAATAAATTTTGCATGATTGAGCTGTTCAGTTGCGTCGAAAGCGGAAGGAAGTAACCATCGCATATCGACCAGCCACTGACACGCGTCGTCGGGCCGCCGGAGCTTGGTTCTAAGCATTGACCGACAGCTTTGTACGCGCCTGCTTTCGCTAAATGAGGCAGTCCTCAACCGTAAAACGTAATGGTGATCAGATTCAATCGACCATACGGCCACATGTCCCGAGAAATAACAATAAAATATACCACTGATTAGCACGGCAGGTCTCGACGAAGCAGACGCGGCTGCCGCCGCTACCGACGACGAAACACCGCATTCACTGGCTGAGCTTACTGTTGCCATGGCACACCACACAGAGCGCGAACGCCGAGCACGTGAAACTCGTAACAAGTCAAGCGGGACAGGATAAGTCAAGCGGACGAAAACAATCGAAATAATGCATGGCGAAGATCACACAGCCGAAGTGCGGCCGGCCTCCTGTCGCAAGGCCCACAGTCCGAAATGGCGGCATAGCATGTTCTGACGCTAGACGTCGCCCGTGTCGGGCAATGGCGCTACTCAAACGTCGGTTTGTGAAAAGGTATATATATTCAGGCCTCATATGTATTCACTTAATTCACCTCCTTCGGTGAAGGCTGATATTTTCTATGGATCCTATACCACTAAAGACTGAAGCTTCGGCTTCTTGCTGGCTGCAGCCATATGGTCTAAAAGGCATATTTCGCCCAAGAAGTTGCGCCGAGCAGCTGTGTCAGTTTCACCAAGCAGAAAGATCGGAACGGTTTCCGAAGCAACAAGCAGCGCTAAATTGGTGAACTGAGTAGAGCATATAGAACTGAAAAGAGTATAAATATTGGTCGACTCCTTTTTGTGTGCGGCAAACAGCTTAAAGCCTCAATTAGCTTTGCTTAAAGTTACCGTCGCCTAATATTAACTCGTTAAGAACGGCTTAATTTGGACAAGCAGTTCAAAAAGCAAACTGTATACTGTCCGAATCTATACTGATGTGTTGTTTAATTCTCGTGTTATGCCGAACGTTACTGTGAATAAATGTGGAAATTCGATATTTTGACAATGAACAGCTCTTCATGAGCAAGCAAGATTTAGCGGGTTAATATCAAGGTAAATGTTGTAGAAGTCATATATATAGCCAGCGTTTGTTACATGATGGTCGCGCCACGGCAAGTATGGTCGCTTAACTAGATTGTTCTATCCTAAGGTTTCGCTTTTATGCTTTGATTATCCACGTGAGCTGCCGCTGCAGAGTGTAGAACTGCGCGTGAAAAACCCACACAGCTCTGGACTGACCTCCGTAAGCCGGCACTGTAACGTTGCTTGGAGAAATATATTGTCAAAAAAATAAGCTTTTCCAATAAATTTTGACGAACGAAGACATCGTCAAAATATGTTTGAGAGGACTGATTTAAGTGCACCAGCATAGGGAACGAGAGTGAACGGAAACGTTGCAGAAGGCGCCCGGGCGCCGCCCGAACTGTAGCAAACAAGCGCAAATCCTTGCCATGACGTCATGAGAGCGGCGCTCGCAGCGCCGCTTTTGTTCGTTCTCGGGGCTAATTGCCCTCTCTAGGGTGCCTCGATGCCAGCGCCGCCGTTCAGGGTGGTGCCAACCTTTGACCACCCCCGCGCCGCCGCTTTCTCGCTGCGACGCCATCTTGAGTCACAGCGAGCGGTTGCGATTGCTTGGTGCCGGTGCTTAGTTCGAGACACAGTGCGCGCGGATGCTTCGCTGACGCTTCTACTTGCTGGACAGTGTTCAGCCGCATGAATGACAAGCTTTTCAAGTGCATCGAGTCGACATGACAGGCTGTTGTGTTCCCGAGTGCACCGGATCGACGCGTAAAGGCCTTCGTTGTTTACGCTTCCCCCGGGACCCAGAGCGAAGGAAGAGATGGGAAGCCCAAGTAAAGCGGTATCACTGGAAGGCAACGGATAGCTGCTACATTTGCGAGGTAAGTGTCAAGACAGTTTAGACTATCTCATCGTGTTTTTCATAAATAAAGTATTCTCTGATACTCGCTCACGTACCTACGTTCGCTCACGAACTAAGCACTGCACCGATGCTGAGTAGCCTATGGTTTGCGAGCGCGCGTCGCATAGGCTTCTGCCGTTTTGATCAGCGCAGTCTGTGCGAGTAGTACCGTTATTTTAAGAACTGACGAAAATGCTTCGCCGCGAAATAGCCTTACATTAGCTACAAATCGTCATGTAAACCACCCATTTTACTTTTTCACGGGAAGCACACATCGTGTGTCTCTTGTTTCTTTTTTCCCTACTGGTTATTTGGGACTAAAGAACGCAGTGGTTCTTCTGGGGAGAGCGGCTGTTGTGTACGTGGCAAGCGAAGCATTGTGATTTTCTCTATTCTCAGCAGATATCTTGCGGATCTCAGGTTGTTACCTTATATAGCTGATTTTTAGACGAATATATTTGTAGCGTGGTACTCGTAAGCCGATGGTCATTCGTGCTCATTCCCGATCGTAGTGGGTACTGTGACGGTCTTTAAATGCCTGTGCACGGTATGCCCAGGTGTAGTAGAGTTAAGGGGCATCATCGGACCAAAATGTTTCGGCGCTTTCTGGCATGGTGTCTTTTGTAGCCTGCGCATTTCTTCGAAACGTGTGAAGCGAGGTAATACAGTATTACTTCTGCGAAAATTTATTTTTAAGCACTGTAATGGGTTCTCTGTATTTACAAGGCAACTTTTCATATCAATAATCACTTTTGTTGTTTTACTTGTACTTAGAAACACTTTGAAGAGGACCAGTACGAGGGAAATCGACAGGATGGGCGCCGTCTGTTAAAGTCAACAGCCCTACATCATCATGGACTATAATTTCGAAGTGAAAAACATTGCTAATCTGTATTTGACTGTCTTAGTTTCATTTACGGTTTTTGTACGCGATATGTATGCAGTGTTATTTATTTTTTCAATGTAGTTATCAGTGTTCTAATGGTTATTTATAAAATGTTCTGTACTCGCCATCGATGTGTTTGGCTGATGCGACGTATTCGATGGTAGCTGGTGTATTCTGGCTGAATATCTTAATTAATATTACCCGCGGTTGCGTTTCCTTGTGTGTATTCTTGTGTTCGATTTATGTTGTGTGTAATAAAGTTGATGTACTCACTTGAAATCCCCCCCCCCCATGTAATGAATAAAGAAACCCTCCCTATCCCGAATTGTGTGTGTCGAGCCTACCTTGCGAATTTTTTTTAATCTCGTCTATCAACATAACCTTCAGGCGCCACACAGTACATATCATTTTTCATGTACATGTCTCTTTCATGATTGACTGTACTAGACATTACTAAGTAAATGTATTTTGTGCATCGTTTGGTTTCTTGTGTGTACTACGCAAGATTGACACAGACAAGTTATGTTACATTTTTCTCTACAGCACTAACTAAACCTTATTTTCACATCGCAGTTATTTTTACACCAGCTTAATCCTGTCAGCACACAGTTTCGTGGGCAAAAAAAAAGCAAAATTGCGCGTAGATATCGTCAAATAATTGCAACGAACGCGAAGAGCACGCGCAACGTAAGGGAAGCTAACCGCGTGCGGGAGTGGCTCTCTACGGTAAAGGAAGCGTGACGTGTAAACCAAAATACAACAGCGAAAAAGAAAAACTTCCACACACACAGGGGGTCGCAAACCTTACATACCAAGCATCCAAGCGCAAAAAAATAGTGCGTATTTCAAACATACACACAGCATATTAAATGGGATCGAATTAGGCAACTTGGGGCATGTTCCCGGCGCCATACATTTACGTCTTTGACCTTCGACGAGTTAACGGCTATTGGTTATAAAGATGTGCAGATGCGATACCGATAAAAAAATTCTCATCAAGGCAAAGCACTTGGAAGTGCGCCGCGAGTAACACTATTTATGAACGCAAGCGTAGCTGAGTCTGAGCTCGTGTGATTCAATATGGCGGCGCCAGCGGGGTTGTCTCCACCCTGAACGGCAGCCGCTGGCATCGAGGCACCCTCGCCTCGGCGGACTGCCCCTGCCGGACATACTCCGCAGTCGCCCTGCAGACGGCGTCCTCCATCTCCGGCTGCGTCGCCTGTCTGCGGGGCGCCTGCGAAGCTGGCAGTCAGTGGTAGGGCTGCGGCTGCGTAGCCGGTGGGTCTTCATGCGAGAAAAGAGCGAAGATTGCTCACTTACTGTTATCCAACCCACAAAGCTTGATTATCCTAGCCGGCTAATAAAGGGATACGGACACAAAAGTTGGCGGGTGGTTTTTTGCGTAGGAACAAAAGTGGAACAGTCGAAAATGACGAATACAACAAGCTGCTTTGAAAAAAAGAACGCGAAACCTCTTTTTTTTGCGATTTTCTGTTGCGCCTTGCCTCCAAGCGGTTGCCGGTAGAAGCTGATACTTGACGTCATAACGCCCACGCGCGTCTGAAACATCGACGTCGGCACTCCACATAGGTGGTGCGTCCCACATGTGCCTTCCTGCGTTCGTCGCGGCGGAAGCAAATGCCCAGACATTGCTGCGCCCAAGGCTGCTATAACAGCACCGTCGGTCGTTACACGCGGTCGCACACGTTTCCTAGGGATGGGAAGGTGCGTAAACTTTGGATACGTGCCTATCAGCCATCACGCCTAGCCTGGAGACTTCTAAAAAATTACTTCATTTGCGTGGACCACTTCGTCGACGATGATTATGTGACCAAGCCGGTTGGGCTAAAACGCCTCGGCAACGCCTAAAGCCTGACGGTGTGCCCTCGGTCTCCTCACGAAAACGCAAGGCAAAAGGATCAGCGGCGCGTTTGAAAAGCGGAGGCGAAAACAGGTCGGTAGTGTTTTCGCTCACTTGCAGCATTGTTGGGCAGTTGATCACGCCGAAGGCATAAACTACTATTCACTCACCCACGCAGTGTTGAAGTACCCGACAGGTGCCTTGCCTGCGTGAGCTCTTGAAAAAGCAAGTGTAGAGTGAAAATGACAAATATATCTTGCACAAGTGTCCGGTGCAGAGCGATATCTTCGCGCTAGGGTACGCAAAAACCTGACCGGGACGTCCACTGCCGCCTGCTCTTCTTCGTCACTTGACGCGGAAGGCTTATATTTCTTGCCAAGTTGGAATGGTCCTCGTCTTCAGACGTGTGCTCATCGCTGGTAGAGGCACCAGAACTCGAATCCATGCTCGCGATAGCGGCGTCGGCGCGCTTCGAATGACCGCGGCCTGCCGGCTGTCCGACGAGGGTGTCATGACGTCACGCCTTCCAACTTGCGCTTCGGGTGGCGTGGCGCGTGCTCACGAAAATGCCAAAAATAAAGCCATCAGGAGAAAGATGAGATAAGTGACTACTTCTTTTCGGTGTAATCGCCCACTGAGGATTCATTTTCAGCATTTTCGTAAAATTTTAAGATTTTGTATCTGTGTCCTAATAAACATTATTGTAGCTACATAGCTACAACTATACACAAAACAGCCGCGTAGCTAGAGTAAAAAGTTGCCACCGAAAGTTGCTGCTAACAGTAACCTATAAGAAGCACAAGGAATCGCTCATAACATAATACCTTACAGCCAGTATATATAACTTACGCTGAACGATACTGAGAGCTACATGTCATTTCTGGGCTGGCATTTCTCCTCCATAAGTAAGTGCAATAACTTATTCTAGATACGAACGTGACAGCACATGCTCAGTTGAATGCTTCATAACAAGACCATAAAGCAACTACAAACAATGCTATTATGAAAGCTAGTTAACTACCTTACGTGCAAGGCCACTCGGACCAGCAACAGCAGCAGAGCCCGACATCACGAAGACGCTGCTGGTTGCTGGCGTCTCCGTGAGGGAAGCGCTGGTCCCTGCTGCTTCCTCCGAGCCAACGGCGTTGTCCGAGCTCGTGCCCTGCAGTCAGAAAAGCATTTACACATTGTGAGCACTGTGTACAATGCACGTCGTTTATGTGTACAATGCACGTCCACTAGTATATAGACTATACTAGTGGTCACACAAAAACAAAAAAAAAATAGATGGCTGAAAACATTTTGCTTTGTGCTGTTATCTGCTACGAGGATAATTTGTGAGCTCACACGAACAATACTTTTTACAGCCAACTGTACGCACCTCGCTATCGGCGAAGAACAGGGGGCGGTGACGAGAACGCCGCCCGTCCTGCCGGGGACGTCGAGCACTCGGCCGCGAATTCCACCCACTGTACTGCCTCCCGTAACCCTGCAAACACGACAACGTGGAACGACGTTACTGTCAGGATTTTCAGAGAGCTCACCTCTTCTCGCTCGCCGCCCTGGCAGCCTCTTCTCTCGCTTTGTGGCCCAGATTGACCCAGTGGTTGCGCCAGCGACTAGGGGTTTTCACTGCTGGCCCCTGTTCGTTTCAGAGTGCCGCTAACTGCTCCCAAAGCTCGTTTTTTGTAGCAGCAGTCATACGTGGCGAGAACTCTGTGGAAGCACTCGCCAGGTATGGATGTTGCCCGATGAACTTCAGCAAGATGGCAGTCTGGTCAGCTGACACACGCGGGCCTTTCGCCGACATTTGTGTTGCTTTAGATATTTGGGGAATTTCAGCCGGGCCGCAACACAATAAGAAAGTTAAAGGCAAACATTTTGTCTAAGCTTGGCGCCCGCATGAAATGCTCACTTCGATTTGATTAATTTATGTTTTATTTCTTTACACCAATAACGTAAAAATATTTACCGTTGTAGCAGCTTCTTTTTCGCTTGCAGAAAATCTGGGGACTTTACTTTCTCGGAGTGGAACCATCAGTGCAAGGGCGCCTGATCGAGGAAGGGTTCCCGTCGCTGCGATCACTTTGACGAAGCTATTGTTCTGTCGTGGCGGTGTCTTGACACTCCTCGATCCACTATGTTCTGCACTGCTGTGACTAATTCTTGTTGGCCATTCCTAAAAAAGAAAGGATCACACGTCATTCAATACATTCAACGAAAACAACACAACAATGCAAGCACTGCACGAGCAATATTTACTCACCTCCCACTTGTATCTCACGTATCCCTGAAGCAGCGGCTGAAATTCTTAGACGTAAGTACACCGTCGTGGATCGCAATCGCTTGCGGGACATTACGGATTACCATAAACGCTCGGTGATGCGACAGTCAGCTGCTCGGCTTGTATAGAGGCCGCCATGTTGCGTGCGCTCAACGGCATGGATTGGATGTAGATTCGACAGATATGTGGCTACGGCTTCAAAAATAGGAACCCTTGAGTTTGCTGTTTATGCTACGGCAGTATTCGCATTGCAAGGTTATAAAACAAATTTGCTTTACGAAGGATGGACGTGTGCTTTTATTAAATGTCTTGTTACAAAGTAAATTTGCTATACAGCACTGGAAAAAGAGAAGAGACAACGTCGTGCATACATATACACCATTTCCAAAAGCGTTGACGTCACGCGAAAAGGCACTGTGACATTGAAAGTCATTTGTACAAAATAGCACCCCTAGACGCACGCAGGATGCCTCCTACTCGCACTCAAGACAAATGCGTGGGCCCAAAGTCTGTTTTAATCGTTCTGAAGACGGCATTTTCGAGTCACAAATTCCTGGTTTCTGAGTTCCTCGGCGTTATCTATTGCGCGTTGTGCCGGCGCCAGCAGCGCACTCCCGTATTATCACTCATGGCAATAGTTCGTCGCATTTTCCACAAGCGTCAGTACTGAAAGAAAGTATCTGTTGTTGCGGGGCGATAAAACGTGTCACGAACTTGTCCTGCTGAGATTCAGTACACGCCAAACTAACCTTGTCACCACGGCCAAGCTGCTTATCGCTAACTGCGTCACAGCGCGCTGTGCGGCCAGCGTGCCTCAAAAGTACCCCAAAAAGTAACGAAATTAGTTTTCAGTAATGTCTTCAGTCAGAGAAAGCGGCACAAATTTCTCCTAGCAAGATGCACTAGACTACGCACCATGGCCGAGTTGGTTCTCGCTAACTGCGTCACAGCGCCCTGTGCAGCCAGTGTGCCTCAACAGAACCGAAATAAGTTACAATAATCCCCTAGGAAGCGTCGGAAACATGTCCCATCACGATTCATTAACTCAAATTAATTGCGCCAGGACGGTCGAGCTGTTTTTCGCTCGCTAACTGCGTCCTAAGTCTTGTTCCCGTGCCGTAAGTATAATTGCGTTGTAGGCTTTGAAACAAAATTTCTCACCTTGCCGTAGTCCAATAGTGCAGTGGTGTCTTGCCCCAATGCAGAAGGAACGCAAGAATACGCCGGGAGCCCAAGAAGGCTACATTCAAAAGGAGTCAGATGGATCGCCGCGGGCGAGCGCTCAAATGCGCGCGCAGCTAAAGCCCCGTGTAGCCATCCTCACTCGCTTCGGTGGAGGGTCTGGCTGATGACGCATGCATCTGGCAAGGTCGATTCACATAGGTCGCGAAACTTCGGGCGAAAAGCGGTTCAGAACGAATTGTCACCGACATCAGCAAGGGTGGTTATGGGAGCAGCGATTGAAGCGCGACTATGTTTTGGGGGAACAAACATTGGGAAAGAAAAAAGCGTTTTATAAATAAAGAGATACACAGATAGATTCATTGAACGAAAATAAAAGTTCCTAATCAATTTTATATACGCGTGGCGAGAAAAGAAGAGGCAATCCTGTTTTACTTGATCATTATCAATAAATACCTTTTTTCAGCGCCCACCGTAAGAGCGTCGACCGAAACGGCGGGCGTTGAAGCCGCTAACACTTGCAATGCAATGCAGCTCTTGAAGTGTGCAGAAAGGCGCGCTCGTAAAGATCACCTGTTACAATACGCCCCCATCACATGTTGTGTTGTTTTTCTTGCCGACGCTTGTCTAACTTTGGTGACGCGGGTAGTTTCATTGTTCCTTAACCTGTTCCGTCTAGAGCAGTAAGTTGCGACCGCCAGATAATTGTTTAATTTAGTGGTTTTCGTGTGACAGCGCTGGCCGACGGGCTCGGCGTCCGACGAAAGGACGAGCACTCTACGCCCAAAGCGTTCGTCGGCCTCCAAAGAAAGTATGTTCTGCGCAAGAGTGCGGTTTCGACACCCGTATGGCTGAGCTTTTCCTGCATCGGTTTCCGCGCTGAAAGCTCGAAACGCCCATCACGTCGAATGGCGGGGCATTTGAATATACAGCTGTACTGGCAGAACCCCGATAATAAATTTCGCGCCTTGGAGAACAAAATGATGATGATGATGATATTTGGTGTTTTTTGGCGCAAGGGCCAAATGTGGCCAAAGAGCGCCAAGACAATGAATGGTATGTTTGCCATGATCAGTGGGTTCCGATGGTAGGATGCTATGTGGCTGTAAAGGGGCCTAAGAGCAAATCGCGGTATATAAGCTTAAAACATATATCGAATAGAATTATGGCAGTGACGTGTGGAGTGATCTGTGGGTCGTGAATGTATGAGAAGTGGTCATGGTGCTAAAATTAAGGATATAAAAGCAGCACAACGCCTACCGAAGGCCTTTGTGAACAAAGACCACGAGGCACGTGCTTTCTTTGATAAATTACCGCAGCAGTGGCCTCTGCAGAGAGGCCGTGCTACACGTCACCTGGATAGATAACACGGAAATTATGTATGTCTTTTAAAAACGCGAGAAGTGATTCATATTTAAAAAGAGGTTCATTGCCCAAAAACATAGAAGGATGTAATGGGAGATATTGCCGTGATGGTAATGGAAAATGTTTTTTCCTCCGAGGCTCCAGTTCAGGGCACTGTAAGAGGACATGAAGTACACTGAGTGGCTCGCCACATTCATCACAGACAGGCGGATCGCCACCGGACAATAAGTAAGCATGTGTACTGTATGTGTGTCCTATCCTGAGTCTGCAAAGTGCAACCTGTGTGCGGCGTGTCTTCGATTCTGGTGGCCAATGAGCGAGATGAGGCTTGATAGTGTGTAATTTGTTGCCCGTTTCTCTGTCCCACAGACGTTGCCAGTAGGCCCTGACATTTTTCTTAATAAAGGGTTTTAGGTCCATTACAGGGACGGCTATGGGTGAAGTGGCAGCGTCTGTATGAACTGATGTGGCTAGCTTGTCGGCCAACTCATTCCCTTCGATCTCGCGGTGCCCTGGCACCCAGCAGAGCACAATTTGCTGTTTGGATGCATACGCGGTGCAAATGGTGGAATAAAGAGTTATAATTACGGGGTTTCTGTGCCTACTTGAAGTGTTTAAACATTTCAACACGCTCAAAGAGTCAGTGTAAATGACTGCCTTGCGTATGTCTAGCTGTTTGATGTGTTTAACCGCCGCCAGGATGGCGTAGGCCTCCGCTGTAAAGATGCTTGTGTTTGGGTGTAGAACTCCCGCAGCAGAAAATGATGAACCGACCGCCGCGTAAGACACGCCAGCGTGTGACTTTGAAGCGTCAGTAAAATATTCCGGGCAAGAGTATTTGTGCTGCAATTCGAGGAAATGCATACGGATATGTAGGACCGGCGCATGCTTTGTAACCTCAATGAAGGACAGATCACACTGAATCAGCTGCCACTGCCATGGTGGCAGCTGTACAGGAGGGGGCATGACATCGTGCTCGTGGAGTGACACATCCATTTCTTCGGCAAGACTTCTTACTCGCAGTGCGTAGGGCTTTCTCACGGAAGGGCGGTTCAGAAAGGTTTGGGCACTGGACAGATCATTTATAGTTGTGTAGGCAGGGTGTGTATTGTTTGAGTTCACTTTTAGGAAATATACAAAGGATAAGTAAGTTCTCTGTAGATGTAGCGACCATTCATTTGATTCGGCATAAAGGCTTTCTACGGGGCTTGTTCTGAACGCACCCGTAGAGAGGCGGATACCCAGATGGTGGACAGGGTCTAACATCTTCAAGGCGCTCGGCGTCGCGGAGTGATATATAATGGAACCGTAGTCTATACGTGAACGAATGAGGCTCTTATATAGATTCAATAGACATCTTGTGTCACTACCCCACGTAGTGCGAGACAACACTTTCAAGAGGCTCATTGTCTTCAGGCACTTGTTTCTTAAATACTTGAGATGTGGCATAAACGTTAACTTCGCGTCCAGAATTAGGCCTAGGAATTTGTGTTCAGTTTTTACAGGTAGACCCTCACCCTGTATCTCGATGTTGGGATCAGGGTGCAGACCTCTCTTTCTGGAGAAGAGGACGCATGTGGACTTTTGTGGGTTAAGCCGAAAACCATTCTCGTCTGCCCATTTAGACAGTTTGTTCAGTCCAAGCTGAACCTGCCGCTCACAGATTGCAAGGTTACATGATGTGAAGCCTATCTGTACATCATCGACGTATACTGAATAAAATATGTTGCGTGGAATGTACAGACGCAGAGAGTTCAATTTTATGATAAAAAGGGTGCAACTGAGCACACCACCTTGTGGTACTCCAGTTTCCTGCACATATGGTCTTGATAGGGCATTACCCACACGAACACGGAATCTGCGGTTGGACAGATAACTTTCAATGATATTCAGCATAATGCCACGTATTCCAAAGTGTGCGAGGTCTCTTAGTATTCCGAATCGCCACGTGGTGTCATATGCTTTTTCCATATCAAGGAAAACAGACAGGAAGAATTGCTTGTGGACAAAAGCCTCGCGAATCTGAGCCTCTAGGCGTATCAGATGGTCAGTGGTGGATCGGCCGTCGCGGAATCCACACTGGTATGGGTCAAGCAGCTTGTTTGATTCTAGGAAATGTATCAGACGGCGGTTTATCATCTTCTCAAAGACTTTGCAGATGCAGCTTGTTAGAGCTATGGGCCGATAACTCGATACGGACGATGGATCCTTGCCCTGCTTCAGGATAGGGATTACTATGGCCTCTTTCCAGGCAGAGGGGATCTCGCCGGAGGTCCATATAGAGTTGTACAGGCAGAGAAGGGTTTTCTTTGTTTCAGAGGACAGGTTCTTCAACATTTCATATAGTATGCGGTCAGAGCCTGGGGCAGATTGGTTGCAGCAGGAGAGTGATGCATCCAGTTCTGCTAGAGAGAAAGGTAAGTTGTATGGCTCGTTCCCGGTGCTCTTTCGGTCTAGTTTTTGTTTTTCTATTGCTGATTTGTATGTTGTAAATGCTGTAGAATAGTGCGATGAACTGGACACTTGTTCAAAATGTGCACCCAGATGGTTCGCTTGGTCCTCCAGGCTGTCTCCCTGCGTGTCTACCAGGGGAGGCGGATGTGTTTGTCGTCCTCTTACTCTATTGACCCGGTTCCAAACCTTGGCCTCATCAGTGTATGAATTGATGCTTGATAAGAATGTTTGCCAGCTGTCTCTCCTGGCTTGTCTGCGCGTTCTCCTACCTTGGGATTTGATTTTCTTAAAATTGAAAAGGTTTTCAGCAGTAGGAGAATCGCGAAGCTGCCTCCATGCTTTGTTCTGCTGCCTACGCGCGTTCCGGCATTGTTCATTCCACCATGGAACACGGCGTTTGCTAGAAAGTCCACTTGTTTGGGGGATACATTTAGAAGCTGCATCAATTATCAAGTTAGAAAAATACTCGACGGCACCATCAATTTCGAGCGAAGACATGTCAGCCCACGAGATCGTACTGGTAAGTGTTTGGTATTTCTCCCAGTCCGCTGCATCGACCTTCCACCGGGGAGCATGTGGTGGAGATTCGTGTTGTCTTGTTGCTCTCAGCAGTATTGGGAAATGGTCGCTCCCGTAAGGGTTTTTTATAACTTCCCATTCAAGTTCGGGTAATATGGATGGAGAAGCTATGCTGAGATCTATAGAAGAAAAAGTTTTGTTTGCAAGACAATAATATGTAGGTTCTTTTTTGTTTATCAGACATGCACCGGATGAGAAAAGAAAGCCTTCAATTAGACGGCCTCGAGCATCGATGCGAGAGTCGCCCCACAGTCCGCTGTGTGCATTGAGATCCCCAAGAACAAGATAAGGTTCTGGCAATTCGTCTATTAGGGACTGGAATTCATGTTTGTGTAAGTGGTAATGTGGGGGTATGTAAAGCGAGCAAATGGTGACGAGTTTGTTTAAGAGAACAAGTCGAACTGCCACTGCTTCGAGGGGCGTTTGCAGCGGTAAACGTTGACACGCTATGCTTTTCTGAATTATAATGGCAACACCGCCTGAAGATGCAAGAGCATCATCGCGGTCTTTACGAAACGTAACATACTGTCGAAGAAAGTTAGCATGTTCCGATTTTAAGTGAGTTTCCTGTACACACAGCACTTTTGGATTGTGTTCGTGGAGAAGTTCTTGCACATCATCGAGGTTCCTAAGAATGCCTCGGACGTTCCACTGTATGATTTGTATATCCATACTGAAAGTAAAATTGGTGCTGTGTGTACAAAAAAGGAAGTTTTGCCTTAGATTACAGAACCTTTTCCAGGCCCTGTAACGCGGGATTTGTCCTTTCTGAAGCGGTCGAGGGAGCCTCGCCGCTCCTTAGGCGCTTGATGCGCCGTCGGGATGGGTGTAGTGTCCATTGCCTCATGTGAGGCGCTGGACACACGCTCTTGCGAGCGAGAAATTTCGCGAGAAAGTCTCGCCGCGAAGGACGAGACCTTTGTGCCCACCAGCCCGGAGGTCGATGGGGCTGCCTTTGGGCCTGAGCTGCGCCGGCTGTTGCCAGCGGCAGCAGGGGCCGGAGAGGATGAGGCAGCCTTGACTGCACCCACCGTGGGCGCTGCTGGCGGTCCTGCCGGTTCGCTACGCGAAGCGCAGGATGACTCCTTGGACTGTTGTGGTGCCGGTAACCCTAGGGTAACCGGGCTTGTTTGCTGGTTGGGTGGGGCAGGCTTAGCTCCTTCCACCCCGGGGGCAGGGGCCACAAGCGACAGCTCGCTGTGTGCGGGCTGGGCAGGTGGCAGTGGCCGCTGCGACGCTGCCCCCCGACGCGCCGCATCAGCATAAGATGTGTTGTGGAAAAGTGAGCACCTCTTACGGGCTTCCTTGAAAGAAATATTTTCTTTAACTTTTAGGGTGATTATGTCCTTTTCTTTTTTCCAGTTTGGACAGGAACGTGAGTAGGATGCGTGGTCACCACTGCAGTTCACACAGTGAGGAGTGCCAGTACAGTTGTCGGAGGAGTGGCCCTGTACTCCACACCTTGCACAAGTTACTTGACCACGACAGCTCTGTGAGCCATGGCCAAATCTTTGGCATTGGAAGCACCGTCTAGGGTTAGGGACATATGGTCGAACAGTTAACCTAATGTATCCTGTTTCGATGGTTTCAGGCAGAACGCTAGATCCAAATGTGAGGACAAGTGTTTGGTGGGGATTTCTTTGTTGTCCCGTCTGATGATGATACGTTTTACATTGGTGACATTTTGATCTTTCCACCCTTCCAGGAGTTCTGCTTCTGATAATTCTAGGAGGTCTGCTTCTGATACCACTCCACGTGAGCTATTCATTGATCGGTGTGGTGATACAGAAATTGGTATGTTGCCGAAAGTCACAAGGTTGCTAAGTTTCTCGTACTGTTGTTTCTGAGGGACCTCAAGAAGAAGGTCTCCGCTAGCCATTTTGATGACTTTGTAACCTGAGCCTAAAGCTTCCGTCAAAGATTTCGCAACTATGAATGGAGAAATGGATCTGGCCGGTTTTGAAGCATTTTCACTGTGTACAACATGGTATTTCGGATAGATTTCTTTTGGTCGGTTGGAATACAGGCTAAGTTCATCGGTGCGTCCCCTCTTTAGAGGGTGACGATCAAGTAGGCGGGGAAATGCTGGTGTTCCCATAACGGTTTGTTTTATTTCGGCGGCAATGGCGGCCACCCACCATGGAGCCCAACTAGGGGACGCTGCAGTGCTTAACGCGTAAGGCTGCAGGCGCCAACCGTACATTGCCACTATAACCTAATATATTGTACCCAAGGGAGGGCACATACACAAGGTTAACCCAAGCCGCCTATGAAAATTAGGAAGTGACAGAAGAGAAGAGATGATAGGATAGTTAAAGAAAGGAGACAGGAAAGCAAAAGGTTAGAGAGGGGGATAGGAAAAGGCGACCACCGATTTCCCCCGGGTGGGTCAGTCCGGGGGTGCCGTCTACGTGAAGCCGAGGCCAAAGGGGTGTGTTGCCTCTGCTGAGGGGCCTTAAAGGTCCAAACACTCAGCGTCGGCTCAACCCCCAGGATCCCCTTTTCCCCGGACACGGCTAAGCCGCGCACGGTTAGACGCGGGAGGGTCCAACCCTCGTGTGCTTGGGTACGTGGTGGCGCGACTCACCAAACGCCTGCTTGCGCTGACGCCCCTGCGGGGTTGGAGAACAAAATGACGTCACGTCTGTTTTTAACGGATATGGCGTCACATTATTTTTTCTTCCACCGGAAGTGTTCCCTCCTCACACAGATGGCGCTAAGCTCCATGAACCGCCGATGAACCGCCATGTTTTGAACGTATGGGCTTCTATGGAAGCTTCGCTACCAGGTATAGAAGCTTCGCAAGGTAGCGAAGCTTCTATGGAAGCTTCGCTACCTTGCATCCGGCCCGTCATTGGCCTGTCGCTAGGTAACGCAAGAAAAATACGTCGCAAAGTTTAAATTCATTTATACGCAAAGCGTTCTAGTTTTAGCGGCAAAGAATAAAAGAAAAATCGCGGCAGCTAACGTTCGGCATCAATGCAATAGCGCGACGTCTTTCCTGTTGCCAGTTTTTGCCGAGTGTCCCCTCTTGTTGAATTTCTTTCTCTATGGCATGCATCTAACGCGTCTGGCGTGTGATTGGCTTCTCAAGGTCGATTGACAACCTTGGGCTTCTCGCTTGGTAACGCAAGAAAAATAAGACGCAAAGTATAAGTTCATTTATACGTAAAGCTTCTTAGTTTTAGCGGGAAATTATTAAAAAAACAAAACGATGTCTGTTACCTTAATTTCACATTCTTTTCTTCCGGTGTTTGTGGCAGCTAACCGACGGCATTAGTACTAGCGTGGCGTATTTCCTGTTGCCACTTTTCGCCGAGGGTCCCCACTTGAATTTCTTTCTCTATGCTGATGCGCTGGTAAAAGGAGCGCTGAACGCTTATCCTAGCCGCCATTGACTATGGAATAGGTTTCTCGGGGTGGA
Organism: Dermacentor silvarum; assembly: GCF_013339745.2. Taxonomy (NCBI): domain Eukaryota; kingdom Metazoa; phylum Arthropoda; class Arachnida; order Ixodida; family Ixodidae; genus Dermacentor; species Dermacentor silvarum. Next base: position 72,304,134 of record NC_051163.1, read on the forward strand.
ACAACCCTGTCAACGGCTTATGTTTCGTTATCAAAAAACATTTATTACCGAAAAGATAGTCTCTGAACCGTGTCATACCGAAAACTAGAGTGAGTAATTCCTTTTCCGGTTGCGAGTAGTTGCGCTCCGCCGGTGTCGAGGCATGCGGTAACATACAAGGATAAGAGAGGACACTTCCATAGGCCCCTGCCGCCGATTTCGGTTCGCAGCGCACCTAGCACGTGTGTGGAATCTACACAGACTCAGAGATTTGGACCACAGAAAAACTAATCTCGAAGGCTATCTTCTGGTCATTAGAAAAGGCAGCGTCTCCTGTGCCGCAGTGCACTCTAGACGAGTCCACACAGACACGGCTCCAGCAACGCACGGAAGTGACGTCACTTTAATAAATTAAACTAAAAACAAGCTAAATATTCAAAATCTTACTAGACAATGCGTTGAACTTACATCGATATGAAAAAAAGTTGTCTTACGCATTAATTAATATACACATTTTGATTAAGGACATCATCGAAAAATGTTTTCAACCATACTATAGTCATGGGTTCCTGTATAATAATAGTTAGCGTTCAGTATTACAAGACAGCAAAATATTATATTAGCTATTAGGTGCCTGTAGAGAAAGAAAGCAATTTTATTGACCATCTTGCGCGCTGTATTCCCCGCGCGGCACCCGAGAGCCCTAGGGAACAGGCACGCTTCTCCCCCGTTTCCTCTCAGACGCAAGTCACTTGGCGAGCGTGTGTGCAGCAGACGACAACAAGCGCTGCAAACGTACACTACATGTCGACGTTTACACAGCCGCATGCTGTGTTTACAGCATTCACCGAACGCCGCAATATAGACTTACATACAGTGTGACGGATACGTGAAACTGCAGCCCTTGCACTGTCACTCGAACGTTACCTCAAAGGGTCGGGTCCATATTGGCTAGCTGTCTACATGTCTACCTTAGGAAAATTTAGTCTGTCACCGCGAGTCGTTTGCGAGATCGAAGCAACCAGTGAAGCTATTCTTGTGTAGTATGATCATCCACTGGCCTCTTGACACCATGTTTGCTGCAGCGCTGTTGGTCTTATTGCCATCATAGCTGTGCAAACATTACTGACTCAGACTGCGGAGAAACCGATGCGGCAGCCACCATTGCGCACGCACTGCACCACAGCTCAGAAGCTTCATTTTCCCGCGTCCCCGGGATTAGCCGCGTCCTCGTGCGTATCGTTCAGTAAAATGAGCCGATTCTCGATAGAGTAATAGTAAACTGGGCCGATCCCGGAGATCTTGAAAATGCATTCAAAACTGTACTGAAAGGTGACTCAGTCGTGGGTCTTGCTTGGTGGTCTTGAAAGGCTAAAACGAAAGCGAAGCCGCGCTTTGCCATTGGCTTATTATCAATTAAGGGAACACATTATGAGGCCAGGCAAATAATTCACCTGGGAGGGTGGGAGCTGCAAATTTTGAACATGTTTCCTAGTAATGCACATTATAAGATTCTTTTATATGAAATGGCCGAACAAAAACAACTCAACTGCAAGTATGTTCCACAATGCCATTATCATTCTGAGCTTAAAGCTTCCTTAAATTTCTGTAATAAGTCTGCCCCTGGATCGAACTTTATCGATTATGAATACACGAGACATTAAAACACTTGCACCCTGAAACACTATAATGATCCTTTAAATTATAACAAAATCTGTCATTGCGGGCATTTTCGTACTGCATAAAAAAAGCCATTGTAATACCTCTTCTCAAGGAAGCAAGGGATCCATCTTCGGCAGCTAGCTACATGGCTGTGGTACTTACTATAGCTGTCTATGCATTTCTAGAAATTAAGCTACTTAATCCTTAATGAATGTGGCTTTAGGGAGGGCAAGTTGACGATCAACCACAATTGGTATACACTGAGCCCATCAGATTCTCTCTATCTACATTCCGAGATATGGAAAAAGCTTGTACGTGACACAACTTTGCGCTGTGGCATCTTGAGAGAATTACCAGAAATGGGCATCTGTGACATGCCGAGCATAGCAAAACTATCTGAGCCCATCTCACCCCGATATTATATTTTCCATCATGTACAAGGCTGAACCGCCCAACTCACTACTATTTGAATTGCAAACGTCACACGATGCCATCAAATCCATAAGTTCAGCACCCAACATCACAATAGTGCAAATCACTCCTTGATCACTTACGACAAAAGACTCAATGGGCACGTTAAGTTAGCACGCTCCGAACCCCAAAGGAGCACGCTCGAGTGCGCTCGAGTGCAACGCCTTCGAAGCTTAACTTAACGTCATTTTTCCGGAAGCCGTGCAGGCACGCTCTCTCGCGCACCGTTTCCAGGGTGGAGCGTGTAGAGCGCACTCCGTAATTACGCACCGGAAGTCGATTTTTAGCTGTTAAGTTTAAAAGAGCGCACTCTGCTTGCTAGAGCGCGCTCGAGCGCCTTAACTTAACGTGTCCAATTACTAACTGCAGTGAAGCACCTCAAATAAGTTACAATTAAGAATGCTAGAAATCTGTCAATAAATCCTACAGACTCTACAACTCCTCACATCTCATTATTGAGGTGCACTGATCGAGTACAAGGACATAGATGGAATTGGTTCAACCACTTGGGCAGACCAATTGGCTCAATCACCTGCCTCATATGTGACACCTAGCTGTATTCCTTCCATTTGATCGCCATGCTCTCCAGTACGCACTGAAATCTAACCTCTGGCGGTACACATATATATGCGCCTGACTTCCTCGGTATGTCTCCTTCGTTCCCTGTGATCTTACATGGGCATAGGAAGTATCTCTTTATAGACTCTGGCCTGGAGTGACCCTTACACCATCCATCCACTGGCCTTAGGGATCGCCTAAAGTTGACTAAGAAATGTGCCCCAAGTGCTCGGCTCCTGTAGCAAAGTCAGTTGCAGATAGCCAGGGGGGGTGTCACAATGGACGCGTCCCCCCCCCCCCCGAAATGTCTGTGTATGTTTGTGATTGGCAAAGCCCCACTCCACCCCTCCCCCACCTCCCAGTCCCCAGTCAAGTGCTTCACTTAGTAGACTTATGCTATAGTTCACTCAGATCCTTGAGGCATTTATACAATGGACCACTGTCGCAGGACCTCTTGCTGGGCGCATGGCCACAGAGTTGGCAGACGATAGAGACAATGCGTGCTATTTCACGTTTCTTAGGCGACATGGGCCTGGACTCACGATTGTGATAACATTTATGCAATGTGTCCTTTCACTTCGTTCCTCCCATTGTCATACCCCATTGCGACCCTCTTCCCCTCTTTCCCTTCCCTTACGTAGAGTAGCAGGCCAGATGTTCCATTTTCCGGCCAACCTCTCTACATATTCAAATCATTAAACTGCTTCTTCACTCAGATACTGAACATCGCTGCCACATTGTAGTAGAGGATATGTCGAATACTCTGATCTATTTACATGGCTGACGTGCAGACTGCCATTCACAATGCATGTTAGGACCATTGCTGCCAGATCTTAGACATATCGATCCTTAAAAATAGTTTAATGACCCCTGCTAAACATTTGCCACCTTGACAGTGGCAGTGCAAAGAGTGTGACACCTCATTTCTTAAACTTCCAAGCATGTGCTAGGTTTGCATTTATACTACTGCACTATCTAGAACTGAAATATAAGTATGCATGCTCAGAGTTTTTCACTGACGCCTCAAACTCACAAGCAAGAGCGTTGTTTGCAGCACTGGGACTTTCTTTTATTTCATGTGAGTCTGTTAATCTGCAATCAAGCATTCTTAAAACTAAAGTACTATCAGTTACTTTCGCCATAAATATATTATAGGCACAAGCATTCATAAAGCTTTATTACTACACACTGACTGCTTTACCACAGTGAAAGTAGTGGAAACATAGAAAAACCACAAAAACATGGTACTAAGCTAGTTGCACAAGTATCTGTGCATGGCTTAATGGTTTTCGGTGCTTGCTCGCCGAAGCTTACAATGAAATGAGCTTGCGGCACTGGCAGATTCTGAGCCCTGGGGGCCCAGGCATCCCCTGAGAATGTAGGCATGTAGGCGCTCATAGTATGCAGCGAGATCTCCCCTTCTCTTCTGGATATTTTGATGAGGGCCCCCTTCCCCGTGAAGGCTGCCCAGGTTCCACCTCTGGCCTGCAGATCAGGAAGCGGCATCCATCACCAGTAGCGCACCCAGGATCTCTGCCAGGGGGGGGGGTAAATTCTTGTCGTGGGGGAAAGGGGGGAAGCAAGCACTTTGCATAATATGCAATTTCCTTGCTTTAGCGAGAGGAATCCAACAACAAATAAAATGCCTAATAATTATAATAACATAATGACACCATGGATAATGACGATGTTGATTTCTTCAGCGTTTTACTCAAATTAATTTAAGATTGAATGAATAAATACAAGACAGTGATAGAGTGTTTTTGTTAAGCAGGAAAATTTGACCTTAAGGCACCTCCTGAATTGTAATGACAATGTGAACAGAGCACTGAAGGTACATGTTGAACTGGTGGGGCTGGACGCGTGGGGGAGGGGGGGGGGTGTTAGAACACCCGAACCGCCCCCCCCCGTCGGTGCACCACGGTCAATCAGTTATAGAGGCCATGAAAGTGGAGCTCGTGTTTCAATCGTGGACCTAAAGCTATTCTTGTGTAGTATGATCAGAAGCTATTGGCAAGATACATGGAATATAGAAAAGTCAGTAATGACTTAGGGAAGAATGACTGAAAGGCGGGCAAGTTGGTGCAGATTTATAGCAATGCCTTGGCAGCACGATGCAACACAGGTGAAAGAAAGGTGCAGATAATAAACAGATGGACTGTATTCACAAGAAATTTCTGTATTGAAAAAAAACGCTCGTATACATATATATATATATATATATATATATATATATATATATATATATATATATATATATCCACTTGGAATGAATTTCCAGAATGGCACCAGTTTGGAGATATGCGCCATCAAATTTCTGAAGACCAATTCGGCTTCAGAAAGCTTAAATCTACTGAACATGCACTGTTGGAACAAAAGGAATTCATTTTATCCCAGTTTAAAGAAAGAAGACTTGTGCTTGGCGTCTATGTGAATTTTAGCAAAGCATTCGATAATATTCACCATTTAACATTGCTTGAAAAACTTGATAGCTATGGCATTCAAGGTCATTGTTTAGCACTAAGTAAATCTTACCTGGCAAGCAGACAGCAATTTGTTCAGATACGCATTGTTCAAGTATGAAGCCTATTTCAAAAGGAGTTCTGCAGGGAAGTGTTTTGTAGCCCCTTCTTTTTAATGCTTATATCAATGATTTAATGAATATTTACCTACGCGCGAAATATGTCCTGTATGCTGATGACGCCAGTATATTTGTTTCAGGAACAAACTGTACAGATAAAGAGTCTGAAATGAACCTCATGCTCTCTAAGCTGAGGGACTGGTCAATAATGAACCAATTAGAAATAAATACAAAAAACGCAGCTGTGCTCCTTAGGCCTAAAATAAGCCAGTGAATTCAAATATTAAGATTATGTATGGGGACAAAACAATAGAAGTGGTTACTAGTATGAAAACTCTCGGCATAACGCTTTCGAGTAATATTGCTTTGGGATGAACATATATTTGACACCCTTACAATCCAGTTATCTAGAGTCATTGGCATGACGTGGAAATGTAAATCACTGTTGCCGTTTAAAGTTAAACTTCTAATTTATAATTCTCTTTTTTATTCATACCTCTATTATTGCTTATTGGTATGGGGTACAACTACTTTTGTTAATTTACATAAATTACTTGTCTTGCAAAAGAAGTTTGTTCGGCTGCTCTTTAATGTCCCCTACGGCTCCCATACTAAAACTTATTTCTGGAAGCCAACGTAATTTCTGTGTTAAAGTTATACCAGTACAAGTTAACAACTGCATTTAGGCGGGAAGTAAAACTGAAATGCTCCTTTCTACGAGAACTTCGTAGTCTTGAACTCAATGACAAATTTTATGTTACCGGTCATAAAGAAATGTGGCGGGTGGTCACACCCAGAACAAATTATTTAAGAGAAAAGCTATAATACACAATGCCAATGCTTTCAAAGAAATATAATAATCTAGTCGTTGATGTCATGCAAATAATGGCCCAACAACTGAGAGGTTTGTATGTGCAGGATTTTTAAGTTACTGGTTAAGTGTACTTCCTCTCGGTTAGTATGTATATAAAGTGTGTGTATATATGTATAAAGTGTATATGCATACGTGTGTATATTTATATATGGGTATATGAATGCATGTATATATATATATATATATATATATATATAGTTCAAAAAATAGAAGCACGTAGGAAAAACATAACAAGACTTTACTGACGTTTCGGCCGGGGTCCGGCCTTCATCAAGAGATGAAGGCCTTCATCTTGATGAAGGCCGGACCCCGGCCGAAACGTCAGTAAAGTCTTGTTATGTTTTTCCTACGTGCTTCTATTTTTTGAACTACTTCTGTGCCGGCTCCGGTTACTCTTTACTTCACTGATATATATATATATATATATATATATATATATATACATACATACATATGTATGCTTTGCGGTGTCTACTTGTTTCATTTTTGTTCACCATGAGAACTACACAAGCTACCTAAGTATTTTTTGGTCACCACTGGCTCTGTATGTACATGCGTAAGTATGTGCATGTATATGCGTGTATGTGAGTACATGTGGGTATATATACATGTACAATGCACATCTGTATACATGTATGAAATGTTGTTGCCGAATATTCTGTAAGGGGGCTGCGGGCCTCGTCAAGCTGCCTCTACTGGAGCAGCTTTTACTTGCAGCCTCCTCCACCAAGGTGATGGAAATAAAGTTAATGTTATTTTAAACTCGCCGTAAAAATGCACTGTTGTTCCACTTATTTTTTTTACCAAAATGCTGTTTCATACATTGAAGCACTAAAGTAACTGGAATGCCCATGTATTTCGTCCCACACTTTGGGAAATAATATCTCGAAACTGGTGTCATCCTGGAACTTCATTTCAAGTGGATGCGCCTTGCAACCTCACCGGCTACCATTCGCAAATTGCAATATGTGTCGTAAAGTATTTAACTAAGAACTTCATTAGTCATGTTTTGTTAATTAGTTGAATATGTGTTTCGATTTCTCGCGCTACTAACTATGTAAATAACCCAGCTCAAGAATAAGAATTATGCTACCTGCCACAGGTGATCTTTAAAAATTCCTTAAAACTTGATGTGGAACATCCGGTGCGTGTATATATATATATATATATACATATACATACATATATATACATTGTCTTCTGTATAAGACAATTCCTATAGGAGTTCCCTTTTCCTTGTCCCGAGGCAACAGTAAACAAGAAGAAAAACAAATTTAAAAAGTATATTCACAAAGCCACATGATAAGAAAACAATGACAGAGCATGCTAGAATATACGTGTAAAAACCAAAGAAGGGACAAAAGTAACAACCAATCATTTCACTCTCGCACACACGTCATCTAGGTAATCACATTCCTTGGTCACGAAGGTTGCAGAATAAGCCTGACTAATACATTTGTTTATTTCACTCATTAATTTGTTACAATTACCGGTTTTAGGAATGAAAGAAGTCACAAAAGCGTCTATAGCACGTTCGGTGTTTATTGGAACAGTAAAAGACTGAACAAGAAGAAAGGTATGCACCAGGAGCATTAAAAAGAAGTATTCTTTGTCTTCTTCATATAAATCTCCAACAACGGGAAAGCATAAGTGTGTGATTGAGCATGGGGTTACAGCCACTTGAGTGACAGTGACTGGCCAAATGTTAAGGTGGTTGAGCTGAAGAGAAGGGGCGGTGGTGCTCCTGCACTCTCATGTTAGACCTCACCACAAGATAACACGATCAGGCATACCACGTCTAGTTAGCAGCATACACACTTGGACTCGTGTTTTGTTTGGCAACCATACTGTGCTTTTTTTTACCTTTTACGCTTAGTGCAGCCTCATCCCATTGGAAAGACAAGCAAGGTGGCTGGAATTTGGAATGTGTAGATTAAAAATGGGTGGCATGTACACATTCTTACCTTCTGATGATGAGTGAGCCATTAACATGCAACAAGTGGTGAGGGACTACCTGTTCTCCATGTGTTCGTGGAAGGTCTATCCATAAAAGAACATAACAACAATGTTTTTTTCTACTTCAGACATTATATTTGTATATTTATTTATTTCACAAATAATGTCAGCATTGCATAGGCTGTGACAGGAAGTAGGTTATAAAGTCTACCTGTGTACACAACCCTTTTCCTCGGCAACAATCTGCTTTTCAATAACAAAAGTGTCATGTACTTTTTTCAATGATGTAGATATGCCGGATGTATATACTGTCTATACTGTATTGAGAAATCTGCGGAGTACAATCAACCTCTCTATATGGCTTTCATAGATTATGAAAATGCATTTGATTCAGTAGAGATACCAGCAGTCATAGAGGTATTGCGTAATCAAGGGGTACAGGAGGCATACGTGAATATCTTAGCAAATATCTACAAGGATTCCACAGCTACCTTGGTTCTCCACAAGAAAAGTAGAAAGTTACCTATCAAGAAAGGGGTCAGGCAAGGAGACACAATCTCTCCAATGTTATTCACTGCATGCTTAGAAGAAGTATTCAAGCTCTTAGACTGGGAAGGCTTAGGAGTGAGGATCAACGGTGAATATCTCAGTAACCTTCGGTTTGCAGATGACATTGTCCTATTCAGCAACAATGGAGACGAATTACAACAAATGATTGAGGACCTTAATCGAGAAAGTCTAAGAATTGGGTTGAAGATGAATATGCAGAAGACAAAAATAATGTTCAATAGCGTGGCAAGGGAACAAGAATTCAGGATCGCCAGTCAGCCTCTAGTAAAGGAGTACGTATATCTAGGTCAATTACTCACAGGGGACCCTGATCGCGAGAAAGAAATTTACGGAAGAATAAACTTGGGTTGGAGTGCATACGGCAGGCATTACCAAATCCTCACTGGGAGCTTACCACTGTCGTTGAAAAGAAAAGTATACAATCATTGCATTCTACCGGTGCTAACATATGGGGCAGAAACTTGGAGGTTAACAAAGAAGCTCGAGAACAAGTTAAGGACCGCACAAAGAGCAATGGAACGAAAAATCTTAGGAGTAACTTTAAGAGACAGGAAGAGAGCGGTGTGGATCAGAGAACAAACGGGGATAAACGATATTCTAGTTGACATTAAGCGGAAGAAATGGAGCTGGGCAGGCCATGTAATGCGTAGGATGGATAACCGGTGGACCATTAGGGTTACAGAATGGATACCAAGAGAAGGGAAGCGCAGTCGAGGACGGCCGAAAACCAGGTGGGATGATGAAGTTAGGAAATTCGCAGGCGCAAGTTGGAATACGCTAGCGCAAGACAGGGGTAATTGGAGATCGCAGGGAGAGGCCTTCGTCCTGCAGTGGACATAAATATGGGCTGATGATGATGATGATGATGATGATCATGATGATCATGATATACTGTCTTCAAAGTCTTAAATCATAGCATTGCCTCCAGTTGGAGGCTTTAGCTGCAATGTTGCAGTGCACATGGAGCACTGGCTTCCAGACCCTTGTGTGTAAGGCAAGACCAAGAGTGCTTGGTAAAAAAACCACACCAGTTCAAATGTCTTTTCTCATCTCCTCATGCATTTTAGTAAACATAAACATCACTTATAGGCTTGTAATTTTGTCAATATATATATTTTAGGCTCCTATACAGCTAGTCATTTTTGACCTGTATACAGTCAAGGTTTATTACTTAGCAATCCATTTTTAATTATTGCATGGATCATGAAACATTCATGGCACTCTTTTGTCATTCCAGGCCCTTGTACTAATAAACATCAGATATAATAACCCTGATTTATAACAACTTTTCAAAGCTGTGAAGTTCCGTGGCTAGTTGTGTGATAGCCGAAAGGCCTTTCCTGAAACCATGCTGTAAAGTAGAAGGAATGTTGTCAGTCAAAAGCTATGGAGAAGTATGTGAAGATAACCTAAGGTTTGAGTAGTTTACTACAAGAATACGCAAGAGATATTGGGTGATGATTAAGGCAACCCTGAGTTTCCCTTCTTTGGTGCCCAGGCACCACACATGCCACCTGGCACATGGAGCTGATGTCTTAGTTTTCATATTATGTAGTATGGAGACGATTGACAATGACACAATTCTAACTTCATCAATACATGAGACAGGTTTGTGACCAAGATTTTCAAAGAAAGAAAAAAAATTGTCTGCATTCCTGCATGCTTAGCTGCAAACAACGTCTAAATGTGTAAGCGTGGTACTGCCATATCAGTACACAGCATAGACGTTAATGATGGCTAAGGCTTTACTATCAAAATAAAGCTTTACATGCTGCCTTAGATATCATATGCACCTTAAAAATATGTAGCACTTCCCTGTGAAAATTGTTTTAAGAAAGCAAGATACCTTCCGCCAACAGTTGAAGCAAAATAAGTAGTCTCAAGGCAGCTTTTGTAGGCTAAAATAGCTTCACTGTTCAGGGAACACACTGGTTTACCCACAGAGGTACTAATGCAGCCTATACTTTCTAATAAAGCACACCCCATAGCAGCTGACAATCTTGCCTAAATTTATTTATTTATTTATTTATTTTATTTAATACATACTGCTAGCCTTATATGTAAGGCTGTAGCAGGGTCGGGACACAAATACAACTGTGAGAGTGGTATCAAACTTGATTAACAGTTTCCGTTAATAACAATTCCAAACAGTTTCTGTTAATAACAATTCCAAATATTGTGGACAAGTAATAAAGGCAGTACAGACACTTTCCTGCAAGTCATATAAATGTATGCAATTCATATACACAAAGGTAATAATAACACTGTAAACATAAAAAAGAAACCTTTTCACGAACAATCACTGGCATGAAAAACACTTAAAAAACACTGATATATACTTTTAATCTTTCAAGCTAAGGCAGTAGAGAAATATAATTAGTTAGTCTTGAGACAAACATATCACTTGAACTGCTACCAACGACGTCTTCTGGTAGTGCATTCCATTCTGTTATTGCCCGTGGAAAAAATGAGAACTTAAATGTGTCATTGTGGAATCTATACTCTTTCAAGTGTTTACTATGTTTTGTTCTAGTGGGCCTGGTCTCTGAGAACGACAGAAGTCGGCGGCTATTTCCGTTTACTTCATTATTTAATAGCTGAAATGCGAACTTGAGTCGTAGAAGCTTTGCTCGTTTGTTTATTGTAAAAAGACCTGCTCTTGCAAGGAGTTCAGAAGGCGAATCACGGCGTCGATACTTGTTGTATACAAATCTAATTGCTTTTCTTTGTACTGCTTCTAATTTATCAATACATCTTTTCGTGTGTGGAAACCAAGCTATAATACCATATTCAAGAATTGAGCGAACTAATGATGTATATGCTAATAGTTTTGTACTTGGTGAAGCAGACCGGAGTGACCGTTTTAGCGAGCAGAGAGCGGAAAAGGCTTTACATGAAATATATGACACCTGTTTATCCCATTTTAAGTCTGAGGAAATAATTACTCCGAGGTACTTGTATTGGTCAACGACTTTTAACGGTACTTGATCTATTACATAGGTGAACGACAGAGGCTGCTTTTTTCTTGATATTGTCATACAGACAGATTTATCTAGATTAATATTCATCTGCCATGATCGGCACCAGTTCATAACGTTTCTAAGTGCATTGTTCAGAGTAACTTGGTCTGTAGTATTGTTGACTTCTTTATATATTATGCAATCGTCTGCGAACATGCGGACTGTCACATCCGAGTTCTCAGCTAATTCATTAATAAAAATGAGGAAAAGAATAGGAGCTAGTACTGTGCCTTGCGGTACTCCTGATAAAACAGGTGAGTGTTCGGATGAGTAGCCGTTGCAGTGAGTATACTGGGTCCTGTCTGAAAGGTAATTTTTAATCCATTTTGTGACCTTGCAATTACCAAATAAGTTATCAAGTTTCCAGAATAACTTAGTGTGCGATACCCGGTCAAAGGCTTTCGATAGATCAAGAAAGATAACGTCAGTTTGTCCACGGTTATTAATGGAAGTTGCGAGGTCATGGATTGTTTCAATTAGTTGCGTTGTCGTTGACCGGCCTTTTCTAAACCCATGTTGATTTTCACATAGAAGTTTGTTGTCGTCTGTGAACTGCATAATGTGTTTAAGTATGATATGTTCAAATATTTTGCAGACAGTACAAGTTAAGGAAACTGGACGATAGTTAGAGGGATTTGTAGCATCTCCAGATTTATGGATCGGTATAATCTTAGCAGTTTTCCATTCACGCGGTAATTCACCAGTGTTCATAGATTTTTGATAAATAAGTGAAAGGTATTTGGCTATCCACTCGGCGTATCTTTTCAGAAAAGTATTCGGAATGCCATCAGGTCCACTGGATTTTTTCTCGTCAATGTTAAGAAGTAGTGAAAAGATCCCTGGTTCCGTAATAATTATCTCACCCATTGGTTCCCTTCTAGTCCCTTCATCAATTCCTATTGGGGGTAAAACACCATTATCAATGGTAAAAACAGAGTTGAAATAGTCATTAAACATTTTCGCTTTCTTTAAAGCTTCAGTGTGAGGTAGGTTGTTTTCTTTATGAATTCGGGAGTTCAAATATCTCCAGAATTTATGAGGAGCCGTTTTGATAAAGTTATTTAAAGTAACATTAAGGTATCTATCTTTAGCTGCTCTTATATTTGCTTTTAGAGAATGGGAGAGCTTGCGGATTAGTTCAGTTAAGTGGGATTCGTCAGACTTATTTTTAGCTTTTCTTAGCCTTGTAACCCGACGTTTCATGTGTATTATATCACGGGTTATCCACGGGTTCTTTTTATGCACTCTCTTTTTACTTACGGGTACAAATGATGTTAAACAGTTTTGAACAATGTTCTTAAAAGATAGCCATAAGTCATCTGCTCGAACTGAATCGTTTTGGTAATCATTAAGAAAAGCCGAATAACAGTTTTCAAGGAAATCAATAGTGCTGACGTCATCAGCATTTGACCAGTCTAAAACATTCGTGAAACGCTCATCCTTACGCTTTGGTGACTGCAATAACATAGAACATTTAGTTGCTTTATGGTCTGATACGCCGTCCAATACTTCCCACGTGGCACTGTCTGAAAGGACATTGTCACTTATAAATATCAAATCCAGAACACTGCAGTTTGTGGAAGTTACGCGAGTGGGTTGTCGAATTATCTGTCGTAAACCGAAGTTGAATGCTATCTCGAGCAGTGTTTCTGCAGAGGCTACTTCAGTGTGCCCACTGCAATTCGAATTCCAGTCTATGTCAGGAAGATTGTAATCTCCAGTAAGAATGATTTGTTTTGCGTTTTTAAGATGAATTTGCATATATTCGGACAAAGCTTGTAACCCATCTACTCCTGAGTTAGGTGCGCGATACAATGTTCCAACCGCAGCAGATAAGTTCGCCTTCTTAATCTTACACCAAAGTGCCTCGGCGCCGTCGATTTGTGGTAGGGGCGTTACCTGAATGTCATCCTTCACTAAAATTGCAACTCCGCCGCCACGTGTACTTCTGTCGCTGCGTAGTACTACGTAGCCCGGTGGAAAGATATCGCTGTTTGATATAAGTGGGGAGAGCCATGTTTCGGTGATAGTGACGACATCAGGACTATGCTCAAGAAGGAATGCTTCCAGTTCGACCACCTTGTTTACGACACTTCTGGCATTGATATTAATGACGGTAAAGTTATCATATGACTCGTAGGGTGAGAGGTTACGTGCTTTGCTTAGTTTTTTGTGACTGCTACTCTGGTGTTCGTCTCCTCATCCCAAGCGAATAACTCATCATTGATTTTAATTTTATCGAAGTGTAGCGTAACCTTTTCTTGTCTATCTCTGTTTGTCTTGCTGCTAACCCAAAGATTTTTTCTTATGTTCCGTACTCTCATTGAAAAGTCTTCGCCGATAGATACCTTGGAGCCTTTTAGTTTCGAACAATTTCTGAGTATTTTGGATTTGTCTCTGAAGTCAACAAGCTTGAATATTACAGGTCTTGTTTTGTTTGGTTTTTTTGCACCGAGACGATGAGTTCTTTCGGTGCCCGATATTGTCACCCCGAGGGTGTCTCTGAGAAGTTTGCCGGTAATTTCCTCCTCGAGAGTAGCCGAAGTCTCATTTTCGGTCTCAGTAATGCCAAATACTATTAAATTTGATCGCCTGCTTCTGTTCTCAAGTTCATCTATTTGTCTAGCCATGCGATTGACGCTGTGTTCCAGTGACGATACCTTTTCTTCAGCAGAAGTTATCCTCTCTTCTAGAAGTGCAAGCTTGTCGAGCTTAGCATGTACAGCTGTTAAGGATTCATTGGTTCTCTTGTTTTCTTCTTTGATAGTATTTAGGTCAGAGGCAACATTTCTAATCTCTGCCAAGATCGCCTGCGTGTCAGGTCCAGGGTTGCTCTCGACATCGCCATCTACTAGCAGTAGCAGTTTTAAAAATGCGAAACAACGGTTAACTATAAAACACATTGGCCGAGGGCACGGCAGCACCAGGAGAAACGGGTCATTACTGTGATAGCATTTTCCAAAATATTTTCTCACCTGGCGAAGAAAAACGAAGGGGTTTGAGGACCACATGTTCGTTGCGGTGCCGCCGTGCCCAATGCCGGAACCTTGCAAGCTGTTCTCTTTATAAGTGTCAGTAGTCGATGACGTCACGAAGCCTGGTATCACGGTATGATAGCTGTCCGGTTGATATGCCCGTGTGTCGGCAAACAGATCGGCCCATGGGACGTCATAGAATTCCGTGCTTGTACTTCCTTCGACGGTTCGTTCGGGAAGTTGCGAAACGTGCTGCTTGCTCTGGGTCGCTAGCAGGATTGCCGGTATTGCCTGGAGAAGAAAAACGAAGGGGTTTGAGGACCACATGTTCGTTGCGGTGCCGCCGTGCCCAATGCCGGAACCTTGCAAGCTGTTCTCTTTATAAGTGTCAGTAGTCGATGACGTCACGAAGCCTGGTATCACGGTATGATAGCTGTCCGGTTGATATGCCCGTGTGTCGGCAAACAGATCGGCCCATGGGACGTCATAGAATTCCGTGCTTGTACTTCCTTCGACGGTTCGTTCGGGAAGTTGCGAAACGTGCTGCTTGCTCTGGGTCGCTAGCAGGATTGCCGGTATTGCCTGGAGAAGAAAAACGAAGGGGTTTGAGGACCACATGTTCGTTGCGGTGCCGCCGTGCCCAATGCCGGAACCTTGCAAGCTGTTCTCTTTATAAGTGTCAGTAGTCGATGACGTCACGAAGCCTGGTATCACGGTATGATAGCTGTCCGGTTGATATGCCCGTGTGTCGGCAAACAGATCGGCCCATGGGACGTCATAGAATTCCGTGCTTGTACTTCCTTCGACGGTTCGTTCGGGAAGTTGCGAAACGTGCTGCTTGCTCTGGGTCGCTAGCAGGATTGCCGGTATTGCCTGGAGAAGAAAAACGAAGGGGTTTGAGGACCACATGTTCGTTGCGGTGCCGCCGTGCCCAATCAAATTCTTTCTTTTCTCATCACAATGACATCACTTATGAACCTAAAATATTTTGCAGTAATAAATGAGAGCCCAAAAGTACACACCAGCCTGCTCATAGTTTCCTTGTCCTAATTTTTCTTCTCTTCTATGCTGTTTAGAATACTCACCAACTTTCCTAGGTGATTTGTGCGGCAGGATGTCAGCGCCTGCATAATCAGTGTCTCTCAGTTTTACATTACGCTTTTTCTTTGTGTCAAATGGACGGGTGTGTGCAGAAAAAGGGAAACAAATTTTTAAATTCCATAATTGTGTTAAGCTAGGCATGCAATTTAAGATCTGGATTGAGATAAGGCACGATTCAGTTCATTATTGCCCTCACTTCTCGGATGGTGACATCCAGTCTAGCCCATTGCTGAACTACATTCTAAGCCCATTGCTGAACTACATTCTACATTCTACGTACTAAGTGCAGAATCAAGGCCGATGACGTAAAGACTGGCTTAGGCCACTTCGAGCCTGAATAATTATTTCAAGGCTAAAGAGAGGTAACTTTTTTGTTTTTATTATGACTGATTGGTTGATTTCTAGCTCAAAGTCAATTTCAAAGACTGACCTGAGTTTTCGCTGTCTTGTTAGTAACATGAATTTAGCAGGACTTTCCTATTGATAGTTGCGGACCAACAGTGTGTACATATTCAGTGAGTACAACAAGAGCATTTTGTAACTGTTTACATTGCATATCAAGATTCTCATACGTTGATCAGATTGTCATGTCATCAGCTCAGATCAAAAACTCGGTGCTTGTGATGTAGCCTCCATGCAGGAGGAATGATGAACAGCAAGGGGGAAGAACAGAGTCATGTGGCACACTGTGGTTTAAAGTACAGTTAGGATCCAATATGAAAACAGTCCACATGTGCAGAAATTGTTAACTCTCAGACACAAAAATATGTGTACCACTTTTGTTACATGTTGTGGTAGACAAAAGTCTTCCATATTTCAAAAGTTACCTAGATTATGTTCCGCATTATTGTATGCATTAGTTGTATGAGTTGCCACCACCGTCCATTACTAGTGGCTGTGAGGGAAGACGAGCAGGGCACTATCTGACATGACAGACAGGCCATCCTCTGTGCCTAAGTACAAAGGTCAACACACTTGTCTAGAACACACTCCTGAGGGCCAAAGCACCTACCAAAAAATTAGCTGACTGCCCGGTTGAGAGAAAGCAATGGAAACTGTAAATTTAGTCACCTAACCTCACATATACAGCCAATCTTAGATTTCATAAAAGAGGTGTGCGAATATTCAAAATTTCGAATATGAATAAAATAGTCTTTGTTAATCAATTTGTATTCGATTCGAGAATTCACTATTTGAAGTTGTCAAATAGTGTATTTGTTTTCTTAAGATACAGTTCTTGAAGGAGAAGGACTGATATAAATGGAGACTCGTTGAATGATTCTGGTGCAGGAGAAGGGTGGTTGTTGTGCAGATGATTCAGTATCTGAACAACGATATGAAGGAGGTCATTTGTCCTATAGTTGTGTAAGCATGTCTTGCCTTAGGCAAACTTTGCATTTGCTGTGTCTAATTAGACAAACCATTTCTTTTTTGGTCAATCTCACGATATGTTTGGATTCCTTCGAAATGATAAGCGGGGCTGCAGTATTGTCCTTCAATGAGGTCCATCTATACTCTGCTATACTCTCCTACATGTGTCTGGGACATGCTGTTCATTTTTTTGTGTTATCGTGCACCAGATATGATCGTGCTTTCCTTTGTTTTTCATTTACAAGCTTCTTCTTGACCTGACATCTAGTTGTTAATGGCATTACACGCATCAAATAATGCACCAAGCCTTTTGTTGCCGAACAGATTCCACAGCATTCTTAATTTCACAATTTTAGAAATAGGGAATATTCACTATTTGATTTGATATTCAGGGCTAATTTTTCTTAAATATTCACATCTATTCGATTAGACAATTTCACTATTCAAGCCAGCCTATTTAATATTAAAACTGCAACAATGAAAAGCTTAGGTTTCAGTGCATGAGTACACTGTCACTTATCATCATAGAATGGGGCTTATGAACTATGTGCATAACTTCTCTGCTTATATTATAAGCAAAAAATGTGCAGTAGGATTGCTTGGAGGCAGGGAGCAGTTGGAGAGGTAGAGCTTGCTTGACATCAGCATTGGGGGCACCCAGATGATGGTGATTTGTGACATCAAGCTTGGGTATAAAACTGTTTGTGTCTTACTTTTTTCTCCACAATGGCTCTGGCGAAGTGACAGAGAGGCGTTGCGCCAAGAAGGCTGCAGCAGAGAGAGCTCGCAATGCTTTGCATACTCGGGAACAACGGGAGCGACAGACCGTAAGGAGTTAAGGGATATGTCTTCATTTCTGACATCTGAAGCTGTCTTTAGCATACATGCTATTATCTGAAAGTTACATATATCTACTAGGGGCTCTTTGAAATTTCCCGTTTTTTTATGCAGTGCTGTGAATTGTGTGCGGTAAGGCATAAAATATTTTCATTCATCTCATGATTAAAAGAACTTTTTATTGATTCACTATTTTTGTTGTATTTTAACTATAGTACACTGGCTTTAGAATTCTTATGTGCTGCAGCGAAGTGTGTAAATGTTGATACATACGCAATATCGCACTGCTCAGCAATTCTTTCGTTCCAAACAGCTATGCACGGACATTTGTGGAAAGAGAGAATGAATGTTTGCATTCACCGACTGCGCTAGAGTGCTGCCTATGTATTTATTAAATTTACTAAAACCTTAGCTACTTTTTTTGCAAGATTTATGGTAACGCATGCGTAGTGTTGCGAAGCTTGACGGAGTTGTAACGACATCACATGGTCTGCCCGAAAAAGACACATCGAGCTGCATACTAGTGCCGAGCGGCATGAGAATGTTTTCACTTCACATCACGCGCAAGAACGCCGCCTGTGCGTTCATGCGATTTCATGCAGCACTACTTTTGCCACGGGCTTTACCGTAATGCTTGGGCAGTGCGGTGAAATTTGACAAAATTTTAATGATATCGCACGATATCACAGAATTTCACGCTTTGAGATTTAACCTTGAGCGGAGCGGTAGCAAATGCTTACATTTACCTTAAGCACAAGCGCACTGTGCATGCATTCGTTTCATTTCGCGATGTGTTACTTCTGTCAAGGGCTTTAACGCATTGCTTCGGTAGTGCGGTGAAGTGTGACAAATTTTTAATGATGTCGCGCGATATGACCGAATTTCATGCTTTGAGACTTAAACTTGAGCGGAGAGGTAGCAAATTGTTCCCTTCACTTAAGAACAGGTGCACTGTGCATGCATTCATATGATTTCATGATGCCTTACTCCTGTCGAGGGCTTTACTGCAATGCTTGTGTAGGGCTGTGAAGCTTCATGAAGTTGTAATAAGATCACATGGTCTGATAGAATTTCATGCACTAAAGCGTTTACTTTGTGCAGAGAGGCAATGAAACTTCATACTGAGCTCGCAGTTTCACAGGCATATGTGATTTTCTGAGGCCGATAATAAAACTGTGCATGTTTCTTTTGATGGCAGCCTTTACAGCATGAATGGTAGTCATGCTCTGAAGCGTGCAGTGGCAGTCATCAGCCATAGCCGGCGCCTTTTCGGATGTTTTATTATGCTTCTGTAAACTGAGCCTGTACGTTCGCGTTTACGCTTCACAGAAGAGTCTGGTGTGATTATAACACAGGAAAAGCGCTTAGCAGGAATTTGCGTTGAAGAGCTGTGAACGATGACTGACCCAGAGGTAACGTAAAGTACGATGGGCGATGGCGCGGCGCCGCGCAAGTTGATGACCGAGCATTGGATATGCAACGTCGGCAGCGCGTTCTCAGAACTTTCGCTTCGACACCGCTTCTTGCAGAACCGGCGCGTAGTAATAAACAAATCAAATATACTAAATACAGCGGTAAAGCAGCACATAGAGACGCGGGCAAGCATTGGAAGTCAATCCAATCCACTTATGTGCTAACGTATCGTAACGTTCGTGAGTTCGCGTCTCTTGTGTGCGTCGTTTGAATTTCAAGCGTGAGCATCACTTCTTTATGCTTCTAATGCCAAGAAAACCTGCACGAATTATGTAATGACAAAGAGTTATTGCTGCTCGCAAACAACGAGTGCATGGCGCTGCCACCGCAAAGTAACGACCGCAATTTACGCGCGTTGGGTGTTCGCACTGGAATTTATGCCGATGCGTGGTGTAAGTGATTTCCCTGTACTCAGTTTAGTAGGGAAACTCTATGCCCTTGCTGATGGTTTTGCTCTTCCATAGTATGCGGCGTACCGCCCCAGATCAAGCCACTGCCTCCAGCCCGCAGTGGCGCCGTTTCCTACAACCTGATGCGGCAGCTTTTTTCTCTGTTCTGCTTGCACAAAGCGCCCTGTCATGTATTTCTCAGTGAGAGCTACATTAATTGACGCACTAGGAATGCTTGAGCTAGGTTTTAGCTCTAATGAAACTTCGCTTGGGCAAAGTGGCATCGTGACAGCACTACTACCATTCTTCCACTCGCGCCCTTCTATCCATTGTGAAAGTGTGACACCTGATTTAGTTCGAACACATTTTGATGAAGGAGTTTTTAATACATTGATGAATTAGGAATACCTTGCTCCACCAAGTTTGAGCAGGCTAAGATTGGTGTGCAAAGTAGCATGAGCTCATCTCATAATGCCAACATACATGATTGGCAAACAGGTATGCAGACAGGCTGGAACTAAAGAACATGGTGATGTCACTTCTAGGTACTTGACACATTAAGAGATAGCATGACATACTTACAGGTAGAACATTAGCATGACGTATTATGAGCATGACATATTAACACATAACAGCTACAAGGACCCACTAATGAGATCTTATTGGGCCGATGTTAGTTTATTTGAATGGTGACAGCGTTATAGGTGAACTTCAAGCACTTTGAAAGATCTAGCAGAAAATGTGGCATGATCCCAAAGACAGTGCAGTTTAACACAGCATCTCAAAGTGCTAGCTGTCAAGAGGGAAGAATGAAAGAAACTGGCACGTTTTGCACGTGCCAGATGTTTTCAAGAGCATAGGCGTATCTACCGGGGGGGGGGGAGCACTTGCCTCCCCACTGTCAAAAGTGGGGGGGGGGGGCAAATGGCATACTTGCCCCCCCCCCCACACACACACACACTCACTTTTGAAAGTGGGCACTTTCGGCTGGATGCTGGAAAGTCCAACAAAACTACAGCTGACGCTAAATTTTCTTTCGCAATAGAGTGGCCACGTAAATAATGCTTTTCATTACTATATGTATACCCTGCTTAGGCAGCAAGGATTGTCTTTTGTGCTTCCTTGTGACGCGATGTAGTGGGCGACACGCAGGATTCACCATACACGCTTGCATTGCAGAGAAGGCCTGGAGCTAGACTGTTCTAGCCGTAAAAAATTTCTGCTTGTGCTACTCGCATCATGCCCAGTTTCTTGGGACCACTTAACTGTATTTGAAAACACAATCCGCGGGCGAGGTTAGAAGTCCTGATAAAGATTTATAATCAGCCGCTCAACCATACAGGACCAATGTGCCCTCGTGGACTGAGCCCGGGCTGCCGCAAAAGCCACAGGGGTCCCGGAATAGGAAGCCCTCCTAGAATTTGTACGGGGTGGGCTCTTCTGGCTCGTCCCAAACTCTTTCTTTGTACATAGACACAATAAATGTTTTTTCACTCACTCACGCCCAACAATTTTTGTGCCTTGCAGCATGAAATCCTTGGTGTGCCTTATGGCAGGAAATTTTCGAAGTGCAACATGTTAAAGAAATAGGTCGGTAATTGGGTACAGTACTATGTGGTCCCCATTTGCATACAGGTGCAACATTGGCTATTATCCAGTCACCAGGAAAATAGTTCCAGTCATCATTCCATTTCAATACCAATAGAATATTGAATTGAATTTTTTCTAAAGGCATGTGTCAATTACAATTTTGTCAATTTAATTTTCAGGTCGTTTCTAAGTAAGAGCTACACTATTACTAGATTCCTGGCAGGAGAAAGAGCAGCAGATATTTCCTGTTTTGAAGAAATTAAGACCACATTTTGGTGACGTGTGCCGAAAAGTTGAACTGTGGAGGTTGATTATGTGCTCGAAAAACAGTTACGGAATACTGGCTTCCCCAATTTTTTACACATTATACACGGCATTTAGTTGTTTCCCCCCGGTATGCTCGATAAACTATGCGTGGCACGGTGTTTGTATTTATTCAAAGTACGAAGCAGTGTTCTGAGTGACAAGCGATATAGTATGTTTATTCTGTGGAGGTTCATTACAGCCTTTGTAGAAAGTTACTCGTTGAAGTGTTTCAGGGTGTCATAGTGCAGTTAGTCGAATAGTTTGCCAGACTTATAAAACAGCTGCACGAGGTACGGACTTGAAATTCCGTGAAAATAGGAGAATTCTGAGCACAATGCGTAGCGAAACTTTCCCTTTCCTGCTTTAAATGCAAGTGCTCCAGATAATTACTAGACCCTCGTTTTTTCAAGTGTTTTCGCGCATCATACGAGGGGCGTAGTTTGTTTCTCCGGTGTCCTCGGTGAGCTAACCATGCCATCTTGTTTTTATCTGGGGAAAATTAGGGGCATGTTATAGGCACTATATTGGCAATGTATAAAATGAGTGGGATAAATTTGCCTTTTCCGATGGAATATACGGCTGCACCGAGGTAAAATTGTGCGAACATAGGGGGAACAATACGCCAAGTTTATGTGCAATGGTAAATGCGTGTTGATTATGTACAGTTTTGAAAAAAACTGTGAGAAAGTATTCGGAAATATCACACTGTTGTTATTAGTTAGGTTTCACAATGTCCCCAAGAGAACTCTGCATTTCAGATATTTTATACTTTGATGGAATAGACAGCATTTTAACTACAGTGTGTCGTGGAGTTTTAACGTTTCTGGCTTATTTAAAGCGTTATGAATATTTATTGAACCCTCATTTTTTGCCTTCAACTTTCTCATACGTGATAAACCTGGTTCGCCTGGCGTCCTCATTGAACTAAAGGAGGTAGCTTCTTTCAGTTTTGTGACTTTGACGGCTAGGTAGCGTTTGATGTGGAGGTAAAGTTCACAATAGATGGGTAATTGGGGCTTTCACAATGAATTACGTATGCAAGCACTCTAGAGTGCTTGTCTCTAGAGCCTCTAGAGCCTATCCGATGAGCAAGGCAGAATTGAGCCCACTGCCTTGACAGAACTGTAAACGCCACCAAGACCAAATTTAGCGAAAATTGGTGGCACACTATGAAAACTCTCTGTGCGAGTTAAATGGGGTTGAGTCAAACAGAGTCTTTGTAAAAAAAATCTTATTCAAGCGTTAGAGCATAAATAAGGCCGCTTTCATCTATGCTTCCCAATGTCCCGACATAGCTGTTGGTTACAACAAAATTATATTTCGTGGAAAGGGGAGGGGGTTAAGGTAAGTGCTATGTTGTGACAAAATTTTTACGGTCATGGTCTAGTTATAAGTATTGCAAATAATTACTGAGCCGTCATTTTTTCCCACTATTTTTCATGCGTCATAAGACGTTCCTAGTTGGTTTCAGCTATGTTCTCGGTGAACTAAACAAGACACATTGTTTATATTTGGCGAAAATAAAGGGCGCTGTATGGGCATTATGTAAGTAAACTACAAAGACGGGGGACTAATGATATTTGCAGTAAATTACGCAAGCAAGTGATCCGGAGCTTTCTGACTGCATGTTACGAACAAAGCAGAATTTATCCCGCTGATTGGGAGGACTTTGAACTCAACCGATATCAAATCTACAGAAATTTGAGAGGGCAGAGGGGGGGGGGATGAGTAAGGAGGCAGTACACCATGATAAACGTTATGGCGAAGTGACATGTGTATTAATGAATTAATGGCTTTTTAAACATTTCCAAAAGAAGCCAGGCTTCCAACGGAAAAGTCATATACAGGCAACTTCCTAAACAATGTGATATTATTATAAGAAACTGAAATTTTCATTCAAACTGTTCAAAAGAAACAGCTTTGCTGGAAATTTGATTGTAATTCTCCAAGGTCACACACATCTGCTGTCTTCTTTTCTTGTGAATATTGGAATGCATTTATGTTGATCGTATTTCATTGTGTACAACCTCGACAATACTATTACCTTAACTAGCGATACATTTGGGCTGTAGACCTAAACAGCAAGTACACTTCCTTGTTTAATTAGTAAAATTGTCTGTAACAAATGTGCATTTTTTTACGTGCCCTGCAGTGCTACTGGGTCTGGATCAGTAACCTCTGAATGCTCACTTCCTTTTGCTCCTGCATCATCTTGCGATTTTATATATTTGCAAAGAAATAAATGGAACTTTAAATAATACTTCACGCTGCGATGGTTGACCATGTATGATTTATAAATATATCTATGTCTGGTGAATCTAAAAATAACTGACAGATGCATTTCCAGGCTGTTTCACTTATTGTAATAGTAATTCCATATATATATATATATATATATATATATATATATATATATAGACAGAGAGAGAGATAGTTTGCAGTTTGCCTCCCCAATCGAGCAATAGTTGGGACGCCACTGTCCAAGAGTGACTTTGGCATGAGAGAACTACGCGTGCAATTGTGGATTAACGGTTAGAATATTGGGCCGCTGGTGCTGGAAGACAGATTCAATCCCACCAACAGCCACACACTGCTTTATAGCATTATAGGGCAGACTTCACTCATTTTAGAACTGGGTTGAGTGTACACGAGTGTGTCACAGTTTGCACGAAATCGCAAGCTTGTGAGAAGTACGAGGTATAGGAATGTCACTTTGATAAGCGAGAGTGTGCAAGGTCGCACGTGCACACGGGTATCAAGATGTCACAATCATCACAACATATTGCGTACTTAGACAGTTAGCAGTGCTATGTCCTAGCCTAGTTTTCTTAATTTACTTATGCTGAATATTTGGTGAAACATTAGCACATGCAAAGAATTCTCAAAACAGAAATCTGGGACAATCTGCAGATGAGCTATTTATTGAGGTGAGCTTCTTGCAGTCAGGCGCAGGGGAAAAGGGATGGGTCAACTGCATAGCTTCACCACAGCATGGTAGGATGTTAAGTGGTGCAGTCAGTGGATAACTTCTTGCTCTACGTGTATGTTTAGCGTGCTTTACCAATTCTGAAACCCTAGAGAAAGAAGTGTTCAGTAACTTTCGCGTGAATATTTATGAGCCTGTTCGCGTTTCTTTCTTGGTGCAGAGAAAAAGCACTTCAAGCCATACGGGTTCACTTTTTGGTGGAAGCATTAAAGTACCTAGAGCAGCTACTTGTGCCCTGAAGCATCCAAACAACAGGGTGATATGACTTTCAATGTGGCAAAGTATGCTGTAGAATCCCTAGCTTTCATTGGTTACCTTAGTCTGCAGCAAAATGATAATAAAAAGCCATAAATTCCTAGTAGTTGAATCATGAAATGCTTAAGTTGTGCATGTTTACATGTTTTCTGATCTAATTTGTAGTTTTTCTAATTTGTACACCAGATCTAATTTGTAGCTTTTCCTTTAGATGTCTAATAAAATGAATGAGCTTTCACGCTACTACTTATTTAATTGAAATTTGTTGCATGCTGAACAGTGTTTCTTGTGATAGTCAATATGTAAACAAGGTGTGGAAAAGTTTATTTAGGTGCCTTGGGCGAGTCCTCAACAGCAAGTTTTAACAATTGTAGTGAAATTAACTTGGTATTATTTCTATCCCTCAAATATGTCCCACCTTTTCATACCCACTTCATGCATCTAAGCAGGCTGCCTTTATATAGCTGTTTTAATGAGCATACAAATTACACTGCTACATTAAAGTAACATTTAGGTGGGCTACACTGTCATACACCATAAAAACGTGCTGTATTCTTTCACTCAAACAAAATATGAATAACTTTGAATTGACATCGAGGCCATTTTTAGGTAACATTCAAATGCCCTTTTCTAGATGTTCACTGAACATCCACGTAATATGCACAAGTCTTGCAACACAATGTCTGTGAGATACCCAGATGTTCTAGAAAAATAAAGAAACATGTGTAGTGCATACAAAAATGTGATCTGGATCATTGAAACGTGTTAAAATTCTTTAAAGTAGGCTCAGTGTAGGTACGGGAGCCCAATACTTGATCACCCACGCAACAGTAAAAGCATACGTGAAAGACAATACAACAATAAATGTGTGTTGTGCATTTAACGCGAGTTTATTGCAAAAGAGCATAATCTGGACTTGGAGCGTTAGATTGTTATGGAGTGCTGCCCTTTGGCATGAATGTTTTTATGCTGTTGTCTCTGTCCACTTGTGCTCATGGCCAATAAAAATTGTAGGCAAAGCTATACCGTGCCTAAAATTTGAGTTTGAAGCACCCAATCAAACAGGAGTAGTGTATAAGACTCACTGAGGGCATAGTTGGCACATACTTAGCGTAGTTAGTGCAAAAAACAAACGCTTGTGTGGAGGCTAGTTGCTTCTTTAACACGGAAGCCAAATTGTGCTGCATAGCTGATACGAAATACTCCTAAGTAAGAAGGCTAAGGCACACAAGACGGTGCACAATCATCTTGTGTGTTTCGTATGAACTATGCAGTGCAACTTGGCTTCCATGCAAAAGTCACACAGTACAAAAAACAAAAAGACAAGTCCAGTGTATATTTCTTTCTTTGTTGTTGTGGTGTGTTCGTGTGCTTTTCTTGTATTTTTTGCACTCACTATGTTAAAGGGAAGCAATGCTCCCAATTTCATAGCTGGTGAATATTGTGCACCTGCAAAAAAATGTAGAAAAAAAGCTATTTATAGGTAATATGCTGTGTTGACCTGTTGCATATACAATGCCAGCTTTGCAAGAAAATAAAAATTTATAAGCAAACGTTTATTGGCAGAACCATTACAGCAAACTATACGTCTGATTTTCCATCTTAGACAATAGTGTACAATTTACATAGAGGTACACACGCTCCTGATGACTTGATGGTAGTAAATGCATGCAGCTGTTACATCTAGTGGACCTGTACAAAAGAGGAAAAAATCACAAGGGAAGTACAAAGGATTATAAAATCTGCAACTTGCACTCAAATATGAACATGTCACTGTGACAACCTGAGTGCTGTTGTGTAGCATTTTCTTATCCTGTTGGTCCGCGGGCACAAGTGCCTGTCTTGTATGAAGCTGCTTAGCACAGCTTCATGACAAGACTTCTCTATCCACCATTCGAGAACACTCTGTAGCGGTCAGGCTCCATTGAGAGACTTGCGGCAACAGGAAGGTAATGTGGGCAATTTAAGTACAGATTTTGGTTGCTAAAGCTGTACCAGACCGACGGAAAGCAAATTTTGTAACATCCTTTAATATTCAAATTACTTGCGACTACTTAGAAGCAGCATGATTAGGTTTTCAAATAATACAATGTGAACTTTCCCACAATAAAGCCCACAAGAAACAAGTTCTCGAAGGATTGTCGATGCCAGCTGGCGGTGTCAAGAACAATAAACGCCGAAGGTGACGCTCTTTAGATGCTGAAGTGTGCCTATGCCAAATCAAATAATCGGCCAAAAATATGTTGGGAACTTGTTCCTTGCAGTTGAGCCTTAATAATGCCAATGCCGCAGGCAACCATAAATCAGTTAAACAACTACCAATGGAACTATGTTAGTGCATTGCTAATGAACAAATAAACCTCTCAACAGCATTGAAGTGTACAAATAAATTGTAAATTGCCACTGGGGTTAGGTTATATTAGGTTAGTTTGGGTGAGTTGACTAGAACTAGTTCTGCTTCCTTCTCAGTGAAATGGTGTCATACTTTGAAAGTAGAGTAGAATAGAGCTCGCTCTGCTTCCTCCACGATGAATGTGGCAATTCTTGGCCAGTAACGAGTTGACTAGAACTAGTTCTGTTTCCTTCACGATGAAATGTTCCCGTCTTGGCCAGCTGAGTTGACTAGAACTAGTTCTGCTTCCTTCACAATAAAATGTTGCCCTTCTTTGCTAGTAGAGTTGACTAGAACTTAAAAGTGACTAGAACAATAAAAAAAGTTTCGCATCACCGGGTTGTGCCAGTGTTTACTAGTAGTTGTGGATACACTGAAGCCTGATTAGAACAAGCAGGCCTATGCACTAAAATAGTTCACTATATTAGGAAACTCTTTAAATCCAAACTCACCTAAAAAGAAATGAAACGAAATTTTGCATTGTGTTTGTTCTACACGAATTTTTTGTCTTCAGTGGAAAATTAGGCCAGAGGTATCTGCTTTTTCGTAAACAGAACTACGCATAGTAGACAGCAATTTTTACTTGTGCTTGGAACAGCTTGCCAGTCACTAAAAGTAGTGACTCGATTGGATCTTACTTATAGTACACTGCTGGTATGCTTCCGAGCATTCTCACCATTTAGGCTAAAAAAAAGCCTCTGTTATGAGCAAGTGTTTGACACGAGTATCAGTCAGCAAGTTTTGTGTGTGCGATATAGAGGATAATTCAGTTTATGCTGGTCTGGTTTGTTATATTCAGGTTTCGCTGTAGAACTGTACAAAGAGAAGAATGCTATGTACTATGAGTATCAATATTTTCCTTGGCAGTAGCCAAACATGACTTAGAGCACACAATTACTTTGTTATCTAATTTATCCGCTAAAGGGCCAAGGCATGCTCTGTGAAACCTTCTTGAACAATATGCAAAAGAAATGTCCAGTACTACTCCACCATATATCGGTTGCCTGCACACACAATGCAACTCATAAATGCAATCTTTTGGCCGTACACAGTGAGAGAGCTTGCGAGTGGAAAATAGTCCATTTTGCCTTTTTGTATGCATTTCAGCAAATGTCTGCGCAGCATACTCTGATTAAAGTTTAAATTTTCTGGACTCCTATCTGGTGCTACGTAATACATATTTGCTATTGCAAACAAGCCACAGTCAAGGGTGTTGCACTAGTTTTGTGTCCCTTTAGTGCGAATAGTCAGCTTTGGCGACTAACTTTAGCATATTACAGATTTGCCTGACGGCATCAGAAGGAATATCTTAGTCAATTGAGTCATATACAAAGACTGTTTTCATCAGCATCAACATTGCTTACTGTAAGCCAGTGATCGGCGTTTCGGACATGCAAGATTTGAATAAAAGTTCTTTTTACTTGAGTATATAGTAAACACTGGCCAAGAAGCACATCTTGAAAGCCATCCCAATGAGGAAATTTTGAATGAATTAAGTATTGTGCTGATATCGAGGTACCCTGTACTAAAGCATTTAAATCGACATCTGAAAGAAAGTAGCGTTTTGCAAACATTTAACATGTCTGCTGTCACCGTTGCAAGACCTACTATATTCTTTTGCGATGACAAGAACTTGCGCTTAACAGCTTTGACTGTTTGGCCATCCTCTTCTTGCTTTCACGAAAGGTACAAGCTTTGTACTATTCGAATGCCTGCAACTGCTCGTAGCAGTAATTTGGGGTAATGGAGCTGGTGTACCTTGTAAGGTAACTGTAATTTGATTACTAGGAAAGGTGGTTAAGGTGACATGATGCTCCATTAGCTTCTTCTCACCACAATTAGCTAATACATTAGCAACAGCCTTGGACATTTCACAAAGTGTCTTGTAGGTGTAGGAATACTTTTTTTGTGCAGTGTCTAGCTTCGCAGATAGCGGCAGCTGAATGCTGCTTGTCACTACTGGGGTGGCACTAGAGGCCATGCAGCTGGCGCTCAGGAAACGATCTTTGCACCACCTGTCCAGTATGCATGCTTTGTCGAAAAGGTCTTGCTGGGCAAAATGTCGAGCTGCTAAAATGTGCGCACAAGGCAAACTGTACTGATTATAAAAAACACACATGCAACGCGTCGGGCATAATGAAACACTGTGCTTGGAACTTGCTGAAGCCACTACTTAAGATTTAGTAATGGAAATGACCAAATAATCTACTACTTTAAACCATTCATACTGCTCAAGTACTTTACCTGTGGCCTCAGAAGTACAATTACGGGACAAGGCTAGCTGAAATAGCTCACTGACATCATTTACATTTAGGCTCAGCTTCATTTCCTTAAACTTTGAAAATTTTTAAGATAAGAAATCCGTGTTAATATAACTTACTAATGCTTCTATGGCTCGAACCAAATGCATGCTTGAAGTGAGATAACTTTTAATCTTTTGATTGTGAAACTCAATGCGATTATTCGTGTTCTTGCCAAATGTAGGAAGTTCTTGCCGATATGCATGTACCCATATTTCTTTACAGGAGTGCCAGTTCTGCATGTAATAAGAAATAAAATCTTTAGAAGCTATAGTTTCGTGCTCAGCAAGCCTGTCTAAGTAGTCCTGCATAGTGAAGGAATAAACGATTTTCTTTAAGAGAGGAAGTAACTGATCACGCTGGAGTCTAACTTTCTCATTTACCTTTTGCTGAAAGCAGTGCAGCACAAGCCATGTACACAACAAAATTTCAAAATTAGGAAGAATCTTGGTCAAAATGTGTAGCTCATTCATATCTTTATCTGTCATGACTACTCTTCAAGCCGACACAACAAACGCATTAAAATCTGCGAACTTGGCAAATATAGCCTGCACAATTTCAGTTGTTTCATTTCCTAAAAAGGCATAACACACAAGTCTCCCGCGACTTCCACCGTCTTCAATCAAAATAGAGTACAAGATATAGCCTTCAACATTTACTTTATATGTTCCGTCAATAAATAAAATCTCTGGATACCCTTCTAAAATCTCACGCATGTGCATTGTCTGAAGCAGCAGAAATTGCAGGTTATTACTTTGATTCTTTTCATAGTGAATGACCCAGTTTGGATTATTTGCTAACAAGGTGTCTATTTTTTTCTAAAACCATTTTTCCGTGAGCCTGCTCGTTGCGAATAGGAATAGAAAACCTTTGCTTGTAATTGTTAACATCTTTCGTAGTTAACTTCTTGCCCGTTTTCTGACCAAATTTTTAAAATGCTTTGGGCCAATCAAATCATTTGGCCAAATCAAAGAATTCTGCGTACTCAATCAGCTGGAAACTAAGCGTGATTATGCTTAGTTTGCAGCTTGGTTATCTTATAGTGCTGCGTAGGCGATTTGCACAGGCTTACAGACACTGCCATTTCACAACCAGCACCATTGTATGCTTGCTTGGATCGCTTTCCTGTGCCTCATGGTTTTATGGCACGACCATGAACACAGCAGTATGAAATCCTAATATACTCAAATGCTTTAGACTCTGTTGCAAATGGACTTCAGTGAGACATTTATTTTGACGATGTGCTTGCCCTCCCTGCACCACTCATTAAAGCTTTATCTAAAAGAAATAAAATTATCAAATGTTGCATTTAAATAAACTTTGCTGCCTCCACCATGCAATACATTCACAAGGTTAAGAACTGTGGTTGTGTTGGCACCAGCTCCTTCACGAACAGCCTGGGCATCAGAGCTGGCAGGCCTGCAGCTGGATGTCAAAGCATCCTCACAACACCTAAGTCGTGTGGAAGCAATGCACCCAGCTTTGTTAAGGTCACCAGCCTCTGTGCCAGGATTACTCATGATCTGCCCTCCATCTTGCATTGTTCCTGGCCTACAGCATTTGCAGACAGTGACCTCATTTGGAACACCATTTATGACAGGTCTGCACTCAGCCATAGCAACTAACAAGCAGTGTTTATTCTGCCTGCTAGCCACATGCTGCACCTTGCCAAAACTATCACAAATGGCATCCCGAGAGGCACTGGCTTGTCCTTCAATCTTGCTACCAGAGACACTAGAGAGAGTGAGTGAGTGATAACTTTATTATTAGAAGTGGTGAGGGAGACTAAGCCACGTAGGCTGCAAGGCTGTGCTTCACGATGGTGTCTTCAGCTCGTGCCAGGACCCGTGTCTGGATGTCTCGGTCGGCGCTGCAGAGAAGGGCCTCCCAGTGTTGTTAGTGCCAACGTGCACGATGACAACAAAACCAGCTAGCTTGCTAGCAATCATTGACAGCAAATACTCAATCCTTATTCCTCTATGCGCGGCAACAGTGACAAACTACGAAGCGCAGTGTTGTTAGTGCCAACGTGCACGATGACATCAAAACCAGTTAGCTTGTCAGCAATCATTGACAGCAAGTACTCAATCCTTATTCCTGTATGCGCGGCAACACTGACTGACAAACTACGACGCGATGGGAAATACTGGTCCACGTCGCCGCACAGCCGAGTCACCATCGAGTCGCCGGCAACCAAAACACTTATTTTGCAAGCAGTACAATCTAAAATGACACCGAGAAGAAGGAAACAAATAAAACTGAGAGAAAATAAATCTGAGCTTTTTCACAAACGAAAGAAGGCTACCTTCTAGTCAGCAGTAGATATGCTGACAATTCCGAGAATAACGTGCTAGGTATGAACGAAGCAAGCGGTCGCGAACAAGAGCAGCAAGATCGGCCGATACGCGACAAATACTCAAAATATTTATGAGGAACGATTATATAACGCCAGAAAATATAAAATAGCGCTGCAATGCAGCATTCGCTCATATAAAACAAAGCAAGCGGTCGCGAACAAGAGCAGCAAGATTGGCAGATACACGACAAATACAATCAGAATACAATCAAAATATTTTTTAGAAAAGATTAATATAACGCTAGCAAATATAAAATAACGCTGCAATGCAGCTTTCGCGCATATAAAACGATGATGTTGAAGGCTTACCAGGATGCAGCAGAACCAGGCCTTGGGACCAGCAGAAAAGCACGACCCGCAAGCGCGGCTGACGGAATGATGCGTACTGACGCTTTGAATGGTCACGTGCGAACAAAGAATCAAACTACGCGCCTACAAAAAAAAACCGGAAATACGCGTGCGTGTGACGTCGAGTTTTAGTGACGTCACTTCCGTGCGTTGCTGGAGCCGTTTCTGTGTGGACTCGTACTCGTCTAGAGTGCACCGCGGCACAGCAGTCACTGCCATTAGAAAAATTAAACGGCCTCCAAGATCAATTCTGTGCGAGTGCTCGTCCCGGAGGTTATATTTCGATTTTTTAATGCGTTGCTTGCATGCAACGAGTAGCTTCGTGTAAGCTGTACCGCCAGAGCAGCAAGCCCACGATGCCACTGTTTGTTTATGCAGACATTTTAAATAAACATGATAAGTGTCGGAAGAGACGAAACATTTTATTTTCAAGTCATATTCTCATTAAGCACATGCACACTTTTTTCGCAACGTTCGATGAACGCAAACACAGAAAGATGGTTGCATTGCAAAGTGCAAGACATGCCAATACAGCTGCCATATGTTTTGACAAAAGGAATAAACAGGCGATATAGCATTAAAGAGGAAAACAACGCTCGTCCTTTGAAGGCTAACCTTTCTTATTAAGTGGTAGTTTGGGGCTGCATAGCAAACAAGGAATGAAGACTGATCACTGCAGTTGTCAGCCAACCACGCTCTCTCCCTGTCCTGCCGTTGTTACTGCACCACGCAACACAGCAGTATTTCCTGTAGTCCTTGACTATGGTCGGCATCACCTGAAAAAAAAAGTAGTAGTTATGTCTTCCCTCCCGCCTTCGCATCAATTTGCACCTACGCACTTCAGATCGCCCTTTCGCGAAAAGCGTCACGTGCAATTGTCGCAGCTAAAAAAAAACAACCTTCGGTGCCATGCATGCGTTACTGAGGCAAGAGTGTTTCTTCAGAATACGTCGTAGCCACAGCTTAGAAACATTCTTCTCAATTCCCAAGTTCTCTCTAATTGCGCTCGTAACAAAGCTTCGAACAATCTGCGCACGCCACGAATAACGACCCTAAGCATAAGTGCATTCTTTCACACAAGTGCACACGTGCATTGAATTTAGACTACGCATACCGCGGCGTGTGCCGACTCTACTTTCTCGCGCCTAAAAAAAAACGATTTTCTCGCAAACGTGCTGCGCAGCATTCCAAACTGCTTTCTTACGTAATGTGAAGCAATCCACGAATATCATGCGCGAAGTGAAGAACACAAAAAATGCTCTCT
This sequence comes from Dermacentor silvarum, assembly GCF_013339745.2. NCBI lineage: Eukaryota > Metazoa > Arthropoda > Arachnida > Ixodida > Ixodidae > Dermacentor > Dermacentor silvarum. The sequence continues at coordinate 72,337,748 of NC_051163.1, forward strand.
GCGCCGAACAGCACAAGGCGAAAAATGTCAACTTACGACTGAAGTGACAAATACATAAGCAATTTGCAAAGTAATGAAGGGAAAAAAGAACGTAATGAAGGCCTTTTTACCAAGCAGCAGCCAAGCAGATAGACATTCTGGCAGACGAACCCAGCAAAGACGACGCAAACGTTATCGCACATCTTTTTTAGCGTCGCCTTACCTGATCACACCATGGACCATATTCTGTAGCGATGCGTTATGCTTTATTCTATATACTAGTCTTATCATCCACCGCTCATGGCCGGCTGATCCTGTTGATAACGCCTACGTCTACAGCCACATATAGAAGCAGATCTATAGTGTACTAGAAAAGTTACTCAGTAGATAACTAGTATGCGCGTTCCCTTGGAGACAGGGAGTGTTGTATTGCCCTCTAGCGGGTGGCATGAAGCTGCGTAGCTCGGCCGCTTTTAGGCTGGAGTGGCCGCTTTTGTAATCCGTATGTTACTCTATGGTCAAGCTTCTAGAGCAAAAAGCTATCGGATAATCTTCGCCCTTCATGCGATGGGGCAGCACTGCGACCAAGCCGACCGATGACGCATTGCATTCCAGTCAAAGGGCTTCTCGCGGGTCATAGTGGACAAGACATTTTGCCTTGCCTAAGGTACCCTTTGCTTCTTGAAATTCGTGGTCCTAGGACGGCCCCCATTGCCACAGCACCCCATTTGCAGCAAGCGATATAAGGGAGGCAGCGTCGTTGACAAGTTGAGCAAGAATTTAGCATAATATGTAACCAAGCCCAAGGAAGATTTCAGCTATCTTACCGATGTTGGTATCGACGCGGCAAGTACCGCCTCAAGGTTATCTTGCAGAGGACGAAGACGTTTGACATTGATGCGGTGCCCAGAAACGACACGTGCGCTTCCCTAAACCGTCACTTCGCTTTTTGTCAATTTCAAGGTTGTTTTCACAAAGCCGCTGAAACACCTGCCGCAGTACAGAGGTGTCGTTTTCCTTTTACATCACAATTATGTCCTCAAGGGACGCTTGAACATTCGGTAAACCTTGCAAAAGCGACTCAACGCGTCACTAGAAAAAGGTGGGGGTTGAAGCAATTCCAAATGCTAGACGACTGTAGCAGTAAAGGCCCGGGTGGGTGTTGAGTACTGCTGTCTTTCTGAGGATGCCTTCATTAAAGTTCTTCGTAAATGTATCTAGCTTCATCGTCCAGCGGAAGCTGATTGTACGGGTTGCGCAAGTCCACAATGCTGAAGAGTTCGCCTCGAGAAAGTGCCTCAAGTACGTCAACTTTGGACAGGGGATACTGTTCCAAGTGCGACGCCGGGTTGACGTAACTTGAAGTCGCCGCACAGTCGTATATCGCCGTTCTTTTTTGCTTGCGGCACCACCGGTGTCGCCCAATCCGAAAGGCTTATCGAAGAAAGCAGTTTGCTAGAAACTCGCCGCTATTGAGTTACCTTGAGGATTGTAATGTTCCTTGAATTATTCAAGGACTTCATCGCAAGTCAAGCTGTTAACCGACATGGCTGGAAGGCGCCCTTGCAACATGCGCAAGACATTACCACTCAATGAAGACACCAGCAGAGCTCGGCGTCTTGCCGTGTCGGTAATTCCATTGCCCTCAAAATAAGCTTCCAGCCGTATCTTGTACGTGCTCCAGCTGCTCACCGTCTCGTCGAAAACCAGTGGGCGAGATGCCATCCTTCGATTCTGAGACCACGCACACAGGCGGTCCCACCCTCATAACCACTGCAGTAGCGCGACTAGGAGCAGACTCAGTAGGAGTCAATGAGTAAAAGCTTGAATGAAAATAAATAAGTGAAGGCAGGATGGTTGTGGGCCATATTCTAGGGCTCCACTGGCACGAGCAGCTCGCTGGGCTTGGTCCAGAAGAGCCAATTGGCTCTCCCGGTCCTCGTCCGCAAGCCATGCCTCCCACTACCTATACCTCATGAGTGCATGCTTTGAGTACTATTAGGCTGTCTATGTGCGGAGGCCTCTTCGGACACTCTCATGTGATGTGTTTTAGTGTGGGTGTGTCTGCGCACCACGGGCACTCGTTAATGAACCTCGCGAGGTGTGTTCTGTGTAGCTGGTGTAGGTTGGGGTATGTATTCGTCTGAATACGACGCCAGTCCCTCTCCTGTTGGCTGTTTAAATTCGAGTGAGGATGTCCAAAACGTCTCCACTCGTGCCTTTGTTGTAAAACAACGTCATGAGAATTAGGTGGAAGGTCGTCGCTGTGGCCTGCCGCTGTTCGGACGTTTAATCATCGAGCAATATGGTCTCCCCTCGCGTTCCCTGCCAGTCCCTCGTGTGCCGGACACCATATCATAGTGTGGTGCCCTTCTTGTTGATTGCCAAAATTTTTTATTATTGGTTTGGCGCTCGGCGTCCTGAATGGCCAATGCGATGGCTGCAGCCTCTGCCGCGCATGCCAAAGAGGCTTTGAAGGATGCCGTTGTTCCATTGTTCTGACACTAGAGACTACGTAGAACGTGTCCATGCTGGTCCGACTAGCATCTGCGTAATACACTCCCGGTCCCATGCTGAAATGTTTGTGAAGACTTTTTGCTTGGTACTTGGGGTGCATGTTTTTGGTGCAAGCAACGGAGTGGTTTATGAATATAGCGTGACTGCTTTTATTCTGTGTCGCTATACGCCACAACGTTCCATGACTCATCTGTAAAAGACGACGCGCTTGACCGGCTGATCAGATTTTCGACGGTCGTCGCTGTGTTCGCCGCTATGGTTGTTTTTTGAGTGTCACCTGCTTTTGTGGGCCTTAATTCTTCAGCCTTAATGAGAGGGTGGCAGTAGTCGTCGTAATCAAGCTACATAGGAGGTATAGCATTTAGGTAGTACAAGCCTACGCTCCAACCTCCACTCACGATGAAGAAGAAATGCAATAGTTTTGTGAAGGTGTTCAATTAGCGATGAGAAAGGTGTAAACTCATACATTGCAGTCATGGTTGACTTCAATGCGAAAGTGAGGAAAAAGCAGGCTAGAGAGCAGGCAATTGGCAACTATGGCATCGATTCTAAGAACAGTAAAGGAGAGATGTTGGTAGAATTCGTGCAAAGGAATACGCTCTGAATAATGAATACCTTTTCAGGAAGCGTAGCAATACAAAGTTGACCTGGGAAATCCCTAAGGGAAAATCAAGGAATGAAATAGATTTCATATTCTCGGCCGATCCCAGCATAGTGCCGGATGTAGAAGTGGTAGGTAGGGTAAAGTGCAGTCCCCATAGGTTAGTGAGGTCTAGGATATCTCTGAATATCTCTAAAAAAAGAGAACGAGTAAAATTAGTCAAGAAGAAACAGGCCAACGTAGACGAAGTAAGGGTAAAAGCAGACAAATTCAGGCTGGTGCTCACAAACAAATATGCAGCTTTAGAACAGAAAGATGGAGATAAAATAGAGGCAATGTATAAAACCGCAACTAGGTTGCTCTCAGAAGCAGGAATTGAAGTGGGAAGTAATGCACCAAGGTAAGAAGAAGTATTCAAGCTCTTAGACTGGGAAGGCTTAGGAGTGAGGATCAACGGCGAATATTTCGGCAACCTTTGGTTTGCAGCTGACATTTGCCTGTTGAGCGACAACGGGGACAAATTGCAACAAATGTCTGAGGACCTTAACCGAGAAAGTGTAAGAGTGGGTTTGAAGATTGATATGCAGAATAAAAGATAACGTTGAACAGCCTGGCAAGAGAACCAGAATTCAGGATCGCCACTCAGCCACTAGAGTATGTACAGGAGTGTGTTTATCTAGGTATATTAATGACAGGGAACCCCAATCATGCAATGGAAATCTACAGAATAAAATTGGTTGGAGTGCATACGGCAGGCATTGCCAAATCCTGACTGGGAGCTTACCACTGTCATTGAAAAGAAAAGTGTACAATGATTGCCTTCTACCGGTGCTAGCATATGGGGCAGAAACATGGAGGTTAACAAAGAATCTCGAGAACAAGTTAAGGGTCGCACAAAGAACGATGGAACGAATTATGTAAGGCGCAAATTTAAGAGACAGGAAGAGAGCAGTTTGGATCAGAGAAACGGGCATAGTGGATATTCTAGTTGACATTAAGAGAAACAAATGGACCTGGGGTAGATGTAATGCGTAGGGTAGATAAGCGGTGGACCATTAGGGTTGCAGAATAGGTACCAAAAGAAGGGAAGCGCAGTTGAAGAAGGCAGCAACCTAGGTGGGGTGATGAAATTAATAAATTTGCGGGTGGAAATTGGAATCAGCTAGCGCAAGAGAGGGGTAATTGGAGATCTCAGGGAGAGGCTTTCGTCCCGTAGTGGACAATAAAATAGGCTGAAGGTGACGATGTTTTTTCTAGGCACAGGTTCACCCAATAAAGCGCTGGTTTCAACATTTACAGTTTTGCAACTGTGCTCTTCACCGTGACTGAAACGTGACAATATCGGTAATCGCTTTACGCATCCTGGAGCGCACCAGCCCCTTACCTGAACTGTACATAGCCTGCACTCTGGCACAGTCGTCCATACACTCAACGAAGTTGCCTACGCTGCTGTCCGGGAACATGCTTTCCGGACAGCCTCGCTATTATACCGAGTAACGGTCCCTCCAGGTGAACCCGTACCGCGCAGATACATGGACATACTCGCACACCACAAACTGGGGAGTAGAATATATGCCCCACTACAGCGGATTCTCTCGAAAAAGCGCGCCGTTGCCTAAAAACAACGACAAACCAACAATTTCCCGCACGGCACAAAATACCATCTCATTTACCCCGCACTTTATGAATGCTGCTGCAGGTCTGCACATGCGAAACACTCTGTACATGGTAAGGGAAAGCTTGTCAAACACCGACATCCCCTTATCCCCCGCCCCATACCGCAGCGGTGGGAGGATCATGTCACCAGCAACAACCCTGATGACCAGTAATAGCTGGTGGACAGGGTGAGGCAGGCGGCCAAGTTACCTGGTTTCCAGGACTGAGGAGGCCATCCCCAAGGAAGGTGTACGAACAATTTCGGCTGGTCTCAATAACGTTCAGTCATCATCGCCATCATATTTGCACAAGCCCTCTCCTGCTGAATTTTGTTGCCTATAGCAATTTTGATGCTTTCACCATCCGAAATCCGCAAGTATAGGCATTACCGCTAGTGTAGTGGAAGTAGGCGGAACGACAGACAAAGGCTAATATTCCGCCCTGTGGTTCAGTGGCCCGCACTACTACACAGAATTCGCAGCGATTAAGAAATTTTCTGTGTGCGCAGACAAGGCATACAGTCACAAGAAGCATTTGACTTGGTGCGGCGTATGTTTGGCGTCTGTCAAAGTTATGAGAACCAAAGGAGGCTGATCGGCTCCACTCTGAAGCAAGTACCATACAAGCTCACTTCTGCACAAAGAACTCTAACCACCTAGTGCCTCTCACAACCGAAGATATATGTTCCAAATCTTATATATTATCTGCTCTAAACGCAAAAATGGTACTATGCATACTTCTTAAATTCTGTAACGGAGGAAGGAGACACAGAGACAGCACCCGTTCCTGGCCCAGCAGTTCCATTATCTGCCCACCTTCTCTTTCTCTACTTCGCTCCTCGCGCAAGCATCCGAGCCCCGGTGCCGTTCTTCCACATCACAATTCATTCAATATAAGAAAACGAAGGCTCAAAAAGTAACACAACAAATAAATACCTTACAAACCAATTTCAACGAAGATGTCTGAATTGCACAAGAACATTTTACTCGGAGTAATCAAGTGATAGGGCAGAAAACGCTAAAATATTTGTTGAGAAGCCCTCCCAACGTCGCAACTATCGTTCGTAATGAAAATATATCAATTTTAGGGGCGAAGCTCCTTAGGGTCGAGCCTTGTCCCTTTTCGCGCCGTCGTAGCAACGCTAGTACTTGCGGCTCCCGCTAGAGGCGCAGCTGTGCTCTCTTTCTCTCTCGTCCGCAGCTAGGGGCGCTGTGGTGCACAAGGGCTATATAAGCACTGTATATACTGTACACATGTCAGTTTATATATATATATATATATATATATATATATTGCAACGTAATTTATTCACGTGTAAACGTCAATGAAGCCGAGAAACGTCAGGCGAACGTCAAGAAGCGGCGAGGCGACCAGCAGCCAAAATCAGGGCAAGCGCAAGCTCGGGGCGCGTGGCTAGCACCAACACTGTGGTTTGCTTGTTGACTGCTTCGTCGTCGTCTTGTCTTCTTCATTACATTGGCCCCCGGGAAATAGCGTAGCCATCCTGGCGACTTAAGACGTTGACAATATAGAGGGGTCATAATAGGGCTTGAGGCGACTCACGTGAACGATTTCTCGACCACGATGACGTAAGTCTTGGGACGGTGTCAAAGGCTCAACGTCATAATTGACTGGAGATGTCCGAGCGAGGATGCGGTAGGGCCCATGATATCGGGCCAATTATTTAGACGAAAGGCCAGGCGTACTCGGAGGAATCTAAAGCCAAACTAGGGCACCGGTCGCGAAAGTAGTGAGAGATCGCTCGATGTCGCGCCTGAGCTTCTGGTGACCTTGGTCCTCGGTTGTCAATGAACGGGCCAATTGTCGACAATCTTCGGCGTACTTGGCGACATCAGAAATTGCAGTGTACTCAGACGAGTCAGGTGTGGTGGGAAGCATAGTGTCCAGCGTGCATGATGGCTCACGTCCGTACAAGAGAAAGAACGGCGAGAATCCTGTGGTCGCGTGCGTAGCAGTGTTGTACGCATATGTGACGAATGGAAGGACGGTGTCCCAATTGGTCTGGTCTGACGCCGTGTACATCGTCAGCATATCCCCCAGAGTGCGATTAAATCGCTCAGTGAGGCCATTAGTTTGCGGATGATATGCACTTGTCATGCGATGAACGATGGTACACTGAACGAGCAAGGCTTCAATAGCACCAGACAGGAAAACACGTCCCCTGTCGCTTAAACGTTCACGGGGAGCACCGTGGCGCAGTACGAAGTTGCGTAAGATGAAAAACGCAACGTCTCTGCCTGTGGCTGTGGGAAAAGCTGCAGTGTAGGCGTACCGCGTGAGGTGGTCCACGCCGACAATTATACACCTATTCCCAGAGGTGGTCTAGGGAAGCGGGCAATATAAGTCGATACCGACGCGGTCGAATGGACGGGCCGGGCAAGGGAGAGGCTGAAGTGTACCGGCCGGGCGTTGAGGTGGGGTCTTGCGCCGCTGACAGGCAGTGCAAGCACGTATGTGCTTGCACACAAATGCATACATTTCGCGCCAGTAGAATCGCTGCCGCAGGCGATTGTAGGTAATGAGAACGCCGACGTGAGCGCTTTGTGGGTCAGTGTGGAAAGCAGCGAATTTTGTCCGTGAGCATGTGGCGAGGTACAACTAGAAGCCACCTCCGGCCATCAGACGCGTAATTCCGGCGATAAAGGAGATCGTCGCGAATAGTGAAATGGACTGCTTGGCGACATAGAGTTCTTGAGCTGGGATAAGTGGATGGGTCAGTAAGAAAGTCAAGGAGTTGACAAATCCACGCATCCTTGCGTTGCTCTGACGACATGTCTGCAAAGTCAATAGGCGACAAGGCAGCCTTAGAGGCTGACGGAAAAGCCGTGTCAGACGCTAGCGGCGAGTGGGAAAGTGCATCAGCGTCCAAGTGTTTGCGGCCGAATCGGTACACAACACGGATGTCGTAATCTTGCAGGCGAAGCGCCCAACGACCGAGGCGTCCCGAGGGACCTTTCAGCGATGAGAGCCAGCATAGAGCATGACGGTCCCTGACGACGTCGAAAGGGCGGCCATAAAGGTACGGACGACACTTATCCAAAGCCCAAATTATGGCGAGGCACTCTTTTTCGGTGACAGAATAATTACACTCGGCTTTCTTGAGCGTTCGACTCGCGTAGGACGCGACGTATTCTTGGTATCCTGGTGTTTTTTGAGCCAATACCGCACCAAGGCCAACACCGCTGGCGTCAGTATGGATCTCCGTAGGCGCATTAGGGTCAAAGTGACGAAGTATTGGTGGCGACGTTAGTAAGCGCCGTAGCGTTCGAAAAGATTCGTCGCATTCTGTCGCAGAAGGCTGGGAAGAGGCGCGATGATGGTAGCAAAGTCCCGGACAAATCGACGAAAATACAAGCACAGCCCAATGAAACTTCTAAGTGTTTTCAAGGAATTGTGCTTGGGATATTCGGCTATGGCACGGAGCTTCGCGGAGTCCGGAAGAACGCCCTCCTTGCAGACGACGTGGCCTAGTATCGTCAACTGGCATGCAGAAAAGTGGCACTTCTTTACGTTAAGTAAAAGGCCAGCAGAGGTGAGGTGCGTGAGAATAGCACGAAGACGAACAAGGTGAGTTGGAAAATCGCGAGAAAAAACTACGATGTCGTCAAGGTAGCAGAGCCAGGTATTCCACTTGTAGCCACGAAGGATGTTATCCATAATCCGTTCGAAAGTGGCTGGGGCGTTGCACAATCCGAACGGCATGACGTTAAACTCATATAGTCCGTCAGTAGTGACAAAAGGCGTCTTAGGTCGGTCAGGGTCGGCCATGGAAACTGGCCAGTAACCCGAGCGCAAATCCAGTGACGAGAAATATTCTGCCCCTTGCAAACAATCGAGAGCATCATCGATGCGGGGCAACGGGTATACATCCTTCCGAGTTATCTTATTGAGGCGGCGTTAGTCAACACAGAATCTGATAGATCCATACTTTTTGCGCACAAGTACAACAGGACCGGACCAGGGGTTCTGGGACGGCTGAATGACACCACGCGTAAGTATATAATCCACTTGTTCATTTATAATACGCCGTTCTGCCGCTGAAACTCGATATGGTCGTTGGCGTAAGGGCGCATGGGAACCGGTGTCAATGTGGTGTGTGACGCTTGTTGTACGACCTAAAGATGGTTGAGCGCAATCGAAGGAGGAGCGGAAGTCTCGAATAAGGGCCAGGAGTTCGAGGCGTTGTGTTGACGATAGATCGGCAGCAATAGAAGGGTGGAAACTGTCTGGACCCGAAGGTTTGGTAACAGGTGATGTCATGGCATTCAGTTGAAGATGGGATTGCTCCTCTGCAAACTCGAGGGAGCACAGGAGATCAGCACCTTGAATGTGACCCAAAGATTCCCCACGAAGTAATGTAACGGAGGATGGGAGGCAGTTGCAAACTAACATAGGAGTAGCACCCGATTCAAACGTACGTACAGAAAACGGCAGTCATAGGCAGCGACGGCGGAGATGTGCCTCCGATGGGGCAAACAGAACAGTTCCGTCAGGGGCCGCCGTACAGGACAGAGGCACGAGGGTCGACGTTTCAGGGGCAATATCTGCGTCCGCAGCAATGACAAGTTTGTGAGCGTCGGGATGATTATTCACCAAAACAGAGGTTTGCAGTGGCTTAAGGGCCACTTCTGCACGGGAGCAGTCTATGACGGCGCGATGACGTGAAAGGAAGCCCCATCCGAGAATAACGTCGTGGGAGCATGACGGCAGCACGAAAAACTCGATGACATAAAGTTCACCTTGAATAGCGACACGTGCGGTGCAAACAGCTGAAGGCGCATTGCACTGTGAGCTGGCAGTGCGAAGCAATAGTACCGAGAGCGACGTGGTCACTTTTTTGATCTTGCGGCATAGGTTTTCGCAGTTAACCGAAACAGCGGCCCCCGTGTGAATAAGCGCTAATGCGGCGGTTCCTTCAACGTCGACGTCGATAATGTTTTGCGGCGAAATAGATGGAGGCCTTGGGCAGTTCGACGCGCATGCAGCTCTTGCCTCCGGAACTGCAGCGATCAGTTTCCCTCCTCCGTAGGAGGTCGGCGACGCATGGGTGATAGAGAGCGTCGTCGCGGAGACAGGGACAGGCGGTTAGCAGAGGCTGGGTGATCGTCAGGGACATACCTTGGTAGCGACCGGGCAGACGAAGGAACAGGCCTGCCCATGACGTCAAATGGCGAAGGTTGACATCGGCGACAGTGGCGGGCAACGTGTCCAGCGACACCACAGGCGAAGCAGATGGGCCTGTTGTCTGGCGTTCGCCACGCGTCGGGGCAGCGGAGGAACGGAGCCGAAGGTCTCGCGAAGGCGAGCGGCGCAGCATTCGCGGTCGTCAACCAGGCATGGGTCAGCATCGCAGGTCGAGCATACGGCGCAGGATGTTGAGGGGGCCGAGCCGCGACGGAAGCGTAAGTAAGTGGTGCAGTGTCGGGTGGTTGGTGAGTCACAGGCGGGAGGGCCTCAGCAACCTGGGTCCGAAAGACGTGTTGAAGGTCTGGAGCCAAAGACTGCGAAGGCTCGTGCGTGAGAGGTAGCAATGAAAGTGTGTCTGGCGTCATGAGGGCTTGGCGGGTGATCGTGCGCTGCCTACGCAACTCGTCAAAGCTTTGACACAAGGAGACGAGTGTCACGACCGTGGTGGGATTTCTCGCGAGCAGCATCTGAAAAGCATCGTCCTCGATGCCCTTTAGTATGTGCTTGGTTTTCTCCCCCTCTGTCATGGTGGGGTTGACGCGGTTGCAGAGATTCAGCACATCCTCGATGTAGCCCGTGTAATTCTCCCCTGGATGTTGCGCACGTTCACGCAAGCGCTGCTCTGCGCGCAGCTTGCGGGCCGTAGGCCGACCAAAGACGTCCGAAATGGAAGTCTTGAAAACGGACCAAGTGGGAATGTCGGTCTCGTGGTTGCGATACCACAGTTGCGCGATGTCCGCGAGATAAAACATGACGTGATTCAACTTCGTTGAATCGTCCCATTTGTTATTGGCGCTGACCCGTTCGTATGTCGACAACCAGTCTTCAACATCGGAGTCACCTGAGCCGTTGAAGATGGGCGGATCCCGCTCACGGTACACGGCGCTGCAGGTGGCAGGCGCTGCCGAAGGGTCAGTCTGAGTCGAGGTGTCGTTGACCATAATGGGTGTAGGAACCGAAGGGAGCGTCCCGGAGCGGAGTTCCAGGTTGTAGCGGCGGACCCACGCAGCCTCCACCAAATGCAACGTAATTTATTCACGTGTAAACGTCAACGAAGGCGAGAAACGTCAGGCGAACGTCAAAAAGCGGCGAGGCGACTGGCAGCCAAAATCCGGGCAAGCGCAAGCTCGGGGTGCGTGGTTAGCACCAACACTGCCTTGCTTGCTGACTGCTTCGTCGTCTTGTCTTCTTCATTACAGTATATATATATATATATATATATATATATATATATATATTGTCACGGTAATGACAGCACAGACAACAACCGGTCACACAGCAGAACAGCTCCGATCGAGCAGAACGTCTTCTTCGTCGTCTTCGTCTCTCCCGCCCGAATCCTTCGCGGCACGCAAAATAAAGCGCAAGCAAACTACAACTGCACAACACACGGAAATGTACTGAATTGACGTGTCATTATCCCCCCCCCCCCCCGGAAAAGCCTCGTCTCGATGCCTTCGAAGTAGGGAGGTAGGTGGTCAGCGTGCGTAATATGGCTTCATCCTAGCCACGTGGATGATGTCCGGTTGTGGTGTACGGCGGGAGCTTCGCGTGGTGCTCTCTGGAACAACTGTGTAGTTGACGTCGTTGAGGCGTTGAAGAACCCGGTAAGGCCCGAAATAACGCCGGAGAAGTTTCTCCGACCTCCCGCGCTGGCGGACGGGACTCCAGATCCATACTTTGTCTCCGGGGTGGTAGGTAACTTCTCTGTGTCGGAGGTTGTACCTGTGAGCATCGTAGTGTTGCTGAGAGCGAATGCGCAGGCGAGCTAGCTGACGAGCTTCCTCGGCACACTGAGCATAGTGGGCAGCATTCCCTGTGGTAGATGCGAACGCGTCGGGCACGAGCATTACGTCTAACATTGTGGTAACCTCGCGGCCGTGAAGCAAGCGGAAAGGAGTAAATCCTGTGGTTTCTTGAACGGCGGTATTATAGGCGAAGGTTACGAAAGGAAGGACGCTGTCCCAGTTCTTGTGATCCACGTCAACATACATTGAAAGCATGTCAGCGATGGTCTTGTTGACCCGTTCGGTTAGGCCATTTGTCTGTGGATGATAAACTGTTGCCCGACGATGAACAGTGCCGCTGAGGGTCATCACTTCATCCAGGAGTTGGGCTGTGAAAGCGGTCCCTCTGTCGGTAATAACCACTGCTGGTGCGCCATGGCGGAGGACGATATCATGCATGAAGAAATTGGCGACGTCGTTAGCAGTAGCTCGTTGAAGTGGTCTTGTTTCACAGTAACGAGTGAGATAATCTGTCGCAACTATTATTCATCGGTTGCCAGCCGAAGATTTAGGAAATGGTCCAAGCAAGTCCATTCCGACTTGTTGAAAGGGTGCCCGAGGTGGTTCTACAGGTTGTAACAAGCCAGCTGGTTTTATAGGCGGCGTCTTGCGCCACTGGCAGTCTCAGCAAGTCTTCACGTATTGCTTAACGGTACGGGACAGTTTAGGCCAGTAGTACTTGTGGCGGATACGCCCGAGAGTACGCGTGAACCCCAAATGGCCAGAGGACGGTTCGTCGTGACAAGCATGCAGGATCTCTACTAGCATCGCAGATGGTACAGCCAGAAGATCGGCTTGAGAGCTGGAGTCAAAGCTTTGCTTGTACAAGACGTTGTTGCTGAGAAAGAACGACGAAATTATGCGTCGGAATGGACGTGGTGGCTATGTAACTTGGCCCTCAAGGTAGTCGATGAGCGGGCGAAGCTCCAGGTCATCACGCTGTTGCTGAGCCAAGTCAGACGCTGTGACGGCGCAGAGGAAACTGTCGTCTTCAGCTAACTCAGGCGAAGTCGTTTCTACAGGAGCGCGGGACAGACAGCCGGCATCTGTGTGCTTGCGTCCCGACTTATAGACAACCGTAACGTCGAACTCCTGAAGGCAAAGACTCCATCGAGCAAGGCGGCCTGAGGGGTCTTTGAGACCGGCAAGCCAACACAACGAATGGTGGTCACTGACTACTTTGAAAGGTCTTCCGTACAAATATGGTCGGACCTTGGATATCGCCCACACAACAGCTAGACATTCTTTTTCTGTAGTCGAGTAGTTCGATTCGGCCGATGACAAGGCACGGCTAGCGTAGGCGATCACTCTTTCTATACCTTCTTGCCGCTGCACAAGGACGGCGCCGAGACCGACATTGCTCGCGTCTATGTGTACTTCAGTGTCGGCGTCTTCGTCGAAGTGACCTAGGATTGGAGGAGTTTGAACTCGTTGTTGTAGGTCACAAAAAGCGCGATGTTGCTCGGGGTTCCAAACGAAAGCGACATTGTCTCTTGTGAGGTTATGCAAGGGCTCAGCTATTTTCGAAAAATTTGGTACGAAGCGACGGTAATACGCGCAAAGTCCCAAAAAACGGCGAACCTCGCGTTTGTTCGTAGGCGATGGGAAGGCTGCAACAGCTCGCGTTTTTTCAAGATCCGGGCGAATTCCATCGCAGCTTATGACATGACCAAGGAATTTCAGTTCCTCGTAACCGAAGTGGCATTTTTCGGGCTTGAGTGACAGGCCTGCAGTTCGGAGCGCATCAAGCACTGCACGAAGACGCTGAAGATGCTGCTCGAAAGTCTCCGAAAAAACGACGACGTCGTCCAAATAAACAAGACACGTTTGCCACTTAAGACCGGATAAAACAGTGTCCATCATTCTTTGAAAAGTCGCAGGAGCAGAGCACAGACCAAAAGGAAGAACCTTGAATTCAAAAAGTCCGTCAGGAGTAATAAATGCGGTCTTTTCCCGGTCACGCTCATCGACCTCTATTTGCCAATAACCACTACGCAGATCCATGGATGAAAAATATCTGGAGTGTCGAAGTCGGTCCAGCGAGTCGTCGATGCGAGGTAGCGGATAGACGTCTCTCTTTGTAACGTTGTTGAATTTGCGATAATCAACGCAGAAACGTAGTGTGCCGTCTTTCTTTTTAACTAGCACCACTGGTGACGCCCATGGACTTGTAGATGGCTGAATGATGTCGTCAGCAAGCATTTGCTTGACTTGTTCACGAATGGCGTCTTGTTCTCTTCGAGACACACGGTAGGCATGCTGTCGGATGGGTCTTTCGGTGGGTTCGGTTATAATTATGTGCTTCGCAACGGGTGTCTTGCTTGATTTTTGACGTCGTGGCAAATCAGTCGCCAAAGGAAAGCAAAAGAGAGCGAAGACTATCTTGTTGTTGAGCCAATAGTTTAGAATTCACATCGAGTTGAATTGTAAACTGCTTCTCATCATGTTGGACGGAAGAAAGTTCTGCGAGTGACAGGCTGGTTCTCGCGTCGCCGATTTCTTCGAAGTAAGCGACAACAGCGTGCCTCGTGAAGGGCTGGTATTCGCGACTGAAGTTCGTGATTAGGATTTCAGCAGGCTGTTTGGTCAGTTCGAGGAGGCCGCGGGCGACGCATACTTGACGAGAGAAGAGGATGGACACATTGGTTTCAACAACTCCAAGGGCATTCGGTCCTTGTCGCTCACTACGGTAAACAGTACACTGGAACGAGGTGGTATGGTCACGGAATCATGAGAGACACGCAAAGCTATCGTGTGCAATTTGCATTCGTGCGAGATTGCGTTACGATAAAATGTTACCAACAGCTCTCGAAGATTTATAATGGCCCCATATTCTCTAAGAAAGTCCATTCCTAAGATGAGCTGCCTGGAGCATTCCCGCAGTATGACGAAGGATCCAATGAAGGCAGAGCCGCAGATATGCACTCGGGCAGTGCACCTTCCAACCGGCGTCACGAGATGACCACCCGCAGTACGGAGTTGGGGACAATTCCATGGTGTGGTCACCTTTCGGAGAGTAGCCACCAATTCACCACTCATAACGGAGTAGTCGGCGCCGGTATCAACGAGGACGGTGACCTGGTAATTGTCGACGGTTACTGTAATATCCGCGGAAAAATCTGCGTCGTTTTCAGAACATAGCGTGGCGGATAAATCGTCGTCGTGAACTTTTCGTGTCGGAGGGTGTTTGTCAGGACGATCAGCAGCGGCCTCACCCCCGGAGGTCGCTGTCCACAGTTTTCCTGGCGTGGGCGTGGACTTGGGGACCTGTTGCGAACATCAGAAAATGTAGAGTAAGGCTAGGCGAGATGATGCGCCGAGGAGATGGTGAACGTGATTGGCGTCTTTGTGCGGGAGAACAGGGCTGTTGAGAGGCCAGGAACTGCTCAGTCTCGCGTGGGCGCTTACCATTACTTGGTCGACGCGCGTTAGGGTGAAATCCCTGAAGGCCCATCCTCCGATAAGGGCACTGACGATACAGATGGTCCGCTTCGCCGCAGTGGTAGCAAAGTGGCCGATTATCCGAGGTGCGCCACACGTTTCATTTCCGTGTGATATCTCGCGGGCCTACGTACTCATACGAGTTTACATTTGTAGCGGGAAATTGACGTGGCGGCAGAGCTGAAACAGGGGAAGGCAAACGTCGTACCGTAGATGGTTGAGGGCCCCGTAAGGCTTCGGCATATGTCAGGACTGGAGCTTCCGCTCGCGTTGGTGCCAATGGTTGGGTCACGGTCCTGATTTCGTCACGAATGACGTCACGAATGATGGGAAGGCTTAGGAGTGAGGATCAACGGTGAATATCTCAGCAACCTTAGATTTGCAGATGACATTGTCCTATTCAGCAACAATGGAGACGAATTACAACATATGATTGAGGACCTTTATCGAGAAAGTGTAAGAATTGGGTTGAAGATGAATATGCAGAAGACAAAGATAATGTTCAATAACCTGGCAAGGGAACAAGAATTCAGGATCGCCAGTCAACCTCTAGAGTCTGTAAAGGAGTACGTTTATCTAGGTCAATTACTCACAGGGGACCCTGATCACGAGAAAGAAATTTACAGATGAATAAAATTGGGTTGGAGTGCATACGGCAGGCATTACCAAATCCTGACTGGGAGCTTACCACTGTCGTTGAAAAGAAAAGTGTACAATCATTGCATTCTACCGGTGCTAACATATGGGGCAGAAACTTGGAGGTTAACGAAGAAGCTCGACAACAAGTTAAGGACCGCACAAAGAGCGATGGAACGAAAAATCTTAGGACTAACGTTAAGAGACAGGAAGAGAGCGGTGTGGATCAGAGAACAAACGGGGATAGCCGATATTCTAGGTGACATTAAGCGGAAGAAATGGAGCTGGGCAGGCCATGTAATGCGTAGGATGGATAACCGGTGGACCATAGGGTTACAGAATGGATACCAAAAGAAGGGAAGCGCAGTCGAGGTCGGCAGAAAACCAGATGGGATGATGAAGTTAGGAAATTTGCAGGCGCAAGTTGGAGTACGCTAGCGCAAGACAGGGGTAATTGGAGATCGCAGGCAGAGGCCTTCGTCCTGCAGTGGACATAAAATATAAGCTGATGATGATGATGATGATGATGTCGCCAAGCGCAGTAAGAGTCGGCTGACAAGCAGTTTTGCGAACTTCCTCAAGCTCTTCGCGCACAACGCTTCGCACAAGCTCTCGGAGTGCTGTTAAATCATGTCCGCAGGTGAAACATGACACGGCGGCGACGGTGCTTTGGCGATCGTACTGTTGGGATCGTTGCTGCAGCGCTCGCTCCATTGTCGTCGCTTACGTTATGAACTCGGCGACGGTAGCTGGAGGGTTGCACATGAGCCCAGCGAAGAGTTGTTCTTTCACCCCTCGCATTGAGAGGCGAACTTTCTTTGTCTCGGCCATACCTGGATCAGCACGTCGGAACAAGCGGGACATGTCCTCGACAAACATGGCCACGCTTTCATTTGGCTTCTGAAACCGACTCTGCAGAGCCTGTTCGGCCTTTTCTTTCCTTTCGGGGCTGCTGTACGTCTCGCGAAGCTGTCGTCGGAAATCTTGCCAGCTAGTGATGGAGCCCTCATGATTCTCGAACCATGTGCGAGCGTAGTCTTCAAGGGCAAAGTAAACGTAGCGCAGTTTCTTAGAGTCGTCCCATTCATTGACTGCAGCGACTCGGCCGAAGTGCTCAAGCCAATCCTCCACGTCCTCGAACACGTCACCATGAAATGACTTTGGAACGTGGGCTGGATAGACGACACTTGGGGTAGAAGTGGATTGGACTGTGTCGCTCTCTTGCGTTTGACTCGTACTTGCCCCTGTGGTTGACATTCTTACTGGGCTCAATGGGCCGTATTCAGGAGGTAGTCCTTGCAAGCGGCGGCTGTGGCGAAGTGCCCGGTTTTCCTCCGGAATCGCGGGAATGGTGGTAGGGACTTGAAGCGTCGGGAGATCAAATTAGGGCATAGGATGATACCGAGCACGTCCACCAATTTGTCACGGTAATAACAGCACAGACAACAACCGGTCACACAGCAGAACAGCTCCGATCCAGCAGAACGTCTTCTTCGTCGCCTTCGTCTCTCCCGCCCGAATCCTTCGCGGCGCGCAAAATAAAGCGCAAGCAAACTACACCTGCACAACACACGGAAATGTACTGAATTGACGTGTCAATATTTATGTGTATATGTACAGTATATGTACGCCACGCTCCGTCTTCCGGAAGCCGGCTTCCGGAGAACGCTTCCGGCGTTTTGCCCGAATGATCCCCCGGCCGGTGCTTCGCCCACTCATCATCATTCACGTTGTGGATATGCGGTGATTTTTTCTAGTTTTGCTTTCTCAAAGTATAATCGCTGCGAAATAGATTTCATGGAATTTCGCCACAACAAATAATGAAACAGACACACAGAGCTATTCACAAGATACATTTACACTGTCAGTGGGAGATCAAAATGCCGATCGACAGAGACTGGTACCACCTCGTCTTCCTCCTGTTCACTGAAACCACGGTATGGTATGGTATGGTAAAACTTTATTATTGTCCGTCGGAACGTGCGTCAGCACGTAGCGGGCCGCTCCCAAATCGGCATAGAAAGGCCGAGCCTCTCTGCTGCGTCGCGGGCCCGGTGAGGTGGCATTTATTAGCGGTGGTGCCGTGTCCATGTTACCTGCTATTTCTCCGCCCACCACCTGTTCGAAAAAAAGTAGTAAAGGCTGAAATTTTTTGTAGGTTGAAAGAGAATTCAAAATTGCCAAAAGTGAAAATACAATAATACAAGATCTTAATTCCGAGCCCATTTGATGAGAAGTAGGATTACTGATTCCAGAGGTGACCAGTATTTCGATTTTATCGGTAGAAATAGCCTCATCGTTCTAAAGAATCAAGATTGTATCCCAACTTCTGAATCGCAGAATAGCTTTATTCATGGTTAATAACAAGGTACCAAGTACCAGAGAAGATCCAAAAATGAGACGTCTTAGCGGAAAAGTCTGAAAGTGAAAAGAGATATAAATCAATTACATCAGCTATAAAAATTTTGTCAAAGACTGAACAAATAAAGGAGAATACAATGTTTTAAAAAGGTAAATGTGAACCCATTTCAATTCCGGTCAGCTAGAAACCATAATAAAACGGTGTTACAAATAGTTTGAGAAAAAGTATGTCGAAGTTTCACGCGAAAGGCGAAGCATCAATTGCGACAGCAAATTAGTAGAGAGCTATGCAGTGTAAAGATAGTAGTTTTATCACCTGTATAAACATGGACATGCAGCAGCACCAGCAACGCACAGAACTGTTGTTGACGCCGTCGGCGTTTTGCCCGCGTTCGCAAAGAAGGCGCGCGGCATTGGTGACTTGCCGGTGCCTCTGGGGGCGGCTCGGAGGTTTTCAACGAGATCAGAATGGAACTTTCGTCGAGGAGCGTCGGAAATGTGACCCACCTTCTCGCCTCGTAACGTTTTTATATAAATACGCATTTCGTCGCCTAAACGTCGCCTAAAGCTAAACGTCGCCTCCCCTCCCTCCCGTCCCCCACGGCCTTTCGCGCGACGGAGTAAGTCGCGTTTGTTCTCTATATATGGGAGTTGTAAAGGAGGAAAGAGACGCTTAATTCTGCAGCCCTTCAGGGAGCACGGCACAGAACGCGTGTTCGCTCCCCGTGAAAGCGCGCGCCCCTCGCGCCCTTTCACTCGCACATACAGCGTCCGGAGTGCGGCGACGTTTTTATCGCCGTTGATGTCATACGGAACCTCACGGCGACGACGACGCCGACGGCAGAAGTCCGCTTTGGAGTGTCCACATAATTGCTATCGCAATAATAATAACAAATAACGGGGTGTGAAACCGGCACTGCGGAAGCGATTCCCTTCGCGTGGTTTTACTGCTTTTGCAGGTCAGTGGAATACTGTATATACAAAGTTCTGGAGGCAACTGGAAATCTGCTGCTCTTTTTCGCAAGGACGGACCGGAAAACCTCACCGCGGCGATTTTCGACGCTGATCAATCGACATGCACTGCTACCGGTTGCGACGAATGTGCAACACCAGCTTACGAACACTGGTTGGACTGCGACCTTATCGTCTGGCTACAAAAGCCGAGAACGGTCACTGGCACAGTGGGGCGTGGAACCAGCACTGTGGAAGCGATGTCCTTCACGGGGTATTACTGCTTTTGCGGGTTGGTAATTTCAACTTTTCATCTCGCTCTTTCAATTATGTCTTGCCGGTTCCACGCCAAATGCTGTTTGAATGTGCGTTGTCGAACTCTAGATCTGGAAGAATGTCGCGTCATCCCTCGAGTTTTCGCTTCCTTCGACGTTTCTAATTTTATTTTTTGTTGCTTTTCGTGAGTGGTGACGTCGAACTACATCCGAGACGCTTGTTTGAGGCATCACTTACTCAGCTTCTGGAGGACCAAGCAGTAATTACGGAGAAGCTTACAGCTATCGAGGAAGCACAGACAGAGCAGACGCTTACCATAAGTGACCTCGGTTCCCGAATCCAGTCTTGAAATCAAAGTTTCAATGCCTTGATGAATTACCGGCCTCAGTCTGAGAATGCAAAAATAAAATTGAAAGACAAGAACAGGCACTGCAGTCACTTCTGTCAACAATTGACGACCTCGAGAACCGCAGCCGATGCTGCAATCTACTCTTTTACGGAATGGACGACAAGGAGGCTCACAAGTCTAGTGAAGAATCCGAAGGTCACTTCCGCGATGTTTGTCAGACTAAATTGGGAATACAGTCGGTTTCTATCGAACGAGCTCATAGATTTGGAAAGTTTCAGCCAGGAAAATGCCGTCCTTTGATTCCTAATTTCACCCTGTTTAAAGAAAAGCAACAGATTCTGAGCAACGCTAAAAAGCTCAAAGGAAGTAACATCAGCGTTTTGGAGGACTTTTACGAAATAATAAGGATGAAACGAAAATTTTTAAGGGAGTACGTCAAGTCCCGAAAGGAAGAAGGCGATAAAGTGAGCCTTCGATATGATACTCTAATCATGAATGGGCCGAAGTATATGTATGACGATGGCGTGAAACAAGTAGTATCGCTGACTTGACCATCCCAAGTAAGCGACGCAGGGCTTTGCTTTCTTCTGGTCAACTGCAGAAGTATTAAAAATAAGGTAGATCATTTTACTTCTTTGATTGGAACAGTCAAGACAACTGTTATCTTGGGGACTGAGTCGTGGTTAGATGACGACATTGCTGACAATTAAGTATTTCCTGACGGTTTCACCGCCTATAGAAGGAACAGAAATTATCACTGTGGAGGTGTGTTCATTTTAGTAAATAGCAGTCTTTCGTCAAGCACGGTCAACGTTGACGTAGGCGCTTGTGAGGCGGTGTTCTGCAGGCTGATACTACTTATAACAAAGCGTTCCTTGTGGGCAGTTTTTACCGGCCACCGGGCTCCTCCTTGAGCGCGCAGTTACAGCTTACGAAATTACTTGAAACGCTGCAGACAAACAGGTTAGTAATGGCCACGTGATGTCTTTAACTTGTCTTCCTTCGACTGGCACCAACAGCCTAATATTGTCACCACAGCGGATAGCTGTAGTCAAGAAATGAAAAACTTAATCGACCTTTTTGCGCTTCACCAAATGGTGTTGGAACCAACACGTGGAGAAAATATTTTAGATTTAATATTACAAATCAACCTGAACTAGTTTTCTCCAGTGTTGTCATACCTGGTATAAGCGATCACAGCGCCGGGGTTTGCGAGATGCATATTAGTTGCTTAAAAATAGTAACTGCTCCTAATAGGCGGGTTTTCAACGTTGAGAAGGCTAATGTGGCTGAGATTAACGGGGCCTTAAATTCCTAGCTGTTTTTGAAACACCAGCTGAG
This sequence comes from Dermacentor silvarum, assembly GCF_013339745.2. Lineage (NCBI taxonomy): Eukaryota > Metazoa > Arthropoda > Arachnida > Ixodida > Ixodidae > Dermacentor > Dermacentor silvarum. The sequence continues at coordinate 72,358,851 of NC_051163.1, forward strand.
ACTAAAAGTGTAGCTCATAGGTGGAAATTATTTAAACAAAAATGGTGCAACTAAATCATAGGTTTGTTCATTCCTGGGTGTTAACCCCCATATTGGCTAAGTCTATAGCGCAATTCAAAAACGACAGGGACGTGACAGAGACACAGGACGTCCCTGTCTTTTTTGAATTGCGCTATAGGCTTAGCCAATATGAGGAAACCGTACCAACTAGCCCAAGAATCAGCCTTGTTAACCCCCAGGTGCGCAAAATGTAAACCCTGGTTTACAAAACTGTTCTACAGACTAACACAGAAAAGACAGAGATGCTATCGCAATTTTCGAGAGGTACTTACAGAAGAGAATAAAAGAAAATTGCAGGATATAACACGTGAAGTGATAGTTGCTACTCGTAATGCAAAGGATTGTTCTTCCGACTCTATGAACTTTAGATTAAAACGAAATCCCAAATAATTTTGGAAGCAGGCTAAAAGAAATGGTAAGGACAAAGTAGCTGTTCCGTCGTTGGCGGTAACACGGTACATGACGACATTGCCAAGGCCGAAATTTTTAAGCAATACTTCATCTCTGTCTTCACCCCAGTGGCAAGAACTGATGGGAAGACACAGGGCCCTCGAAGCGAAATAGGCGAGATGGATAACATTAACGTTTCCGCAGGTGGTATTGAGGTGTTGTTGCTGGGATTAAATGCCTCAAAGGCTTTTGGCCCTGACGGCTTGCCAAACAGACTTCTTCAACTCTGTGCAACATCAGTCGCACCATATTTAAATATAATTTATGACAAATCTCTAGAGCAGTGCTGCCTTCCGGATGAGTGGAAAGTTGGGGGCGTTGTGCCGATCTATAAGTCGGGAGCACGTAGTGAAGTAGCGAATTACCGGCCAGTGTTCTTGACATGAATTTCTTGAAAGATTTTAAAGCATATCTTGTTTACTACAGTTGTAGCGCATATTAATGAACATTGTTTAAGCTAGCTCAGCACGGGTTTTTGAAAGGCCTTTCCTGCGTTACACAATTTAAACACGACATAGCAGAATCCCTCGATCATCGACTCTCAGTAGACTGTGCTTTTTTGGACTTCCAGAAGGCATTTGAAACTTTGCCCCACGCTTCCTTAATTGAAAAACTTGGAGCTTATAATACACATCCGCAGGTTATTTCTTCGATAAGATCATATCTCGCATCACGAAAGCAGTTTGTCTTTGTTAACGGGGCTCAATCTCACGTCGTGAGTGTCACGTCCGCTGTACCTCAAGGATCTGTGTTGGGTCCACCGTTATTTCTATTATACATAATTGATACAACTGATGGTATCCAGTATAACATGCGTTTATTCGCCGATGATTGCGTGCTATACAGGGAAGTAAAATGCGTTGATGATGTGGCTGTTCTCCAACAAGATCTAGACAAAATCAACGAGTGGTGTGTAAAGTGTCATATGAAGTTAAATGAAAAAAAACTGTGTACATGACATTTACCAGAAAAAAGTTACCACCCACGAGCAGTTATAATCTGAACAGCATACGTTTAAAACAAGTATCAGATTACAAATGCCGAGGTGTTTATTTTACATCTTCGCTAAGGTGGCAGAGACACGTTGATTACGTTGCAGCTGAAGCTGGGAAAGTGTCGGGCATTTTGCGTCGGAATGCCAGAACTTTTTCTGTACCTAACGAATTATTGTAACAGACCAATGTTAGACCACTTCTTCAATATGCCTGCACAGTCTGGGACCCTCCAGCAAAGCGAAACAATGGTAAATTGGAAAGGATTCAAAATTTTGCTGCTCGGTTTGTGTCAGGCAATTACCGCATGACTATTGGGGCGGAAAATGTAAAAGAAACACTGAATTGGGAGCATTTAGATAATCGTCCAGTTGACGTAAGTTGCGAATGAAATTCTTTCATGCTGTTTACCATGGTTCTGTCGGGATTGAAAATACAAAATGTTTGCTTGCACCTCACTATGTTTCAAACCGAGTTGATCATACGTTCAAGGTACGGGAAATTGCATGCAATACTGATTTTGTTCAATTGTCTTTCGTTCCTAGAACAATCCGCGAATGAAATGAATTGCCGTCAAACATTGCCTCTATCATGTCCAATGATGTTTTCTTTTCGATGTTAGCATAAGCGCATTTTGTTCCAATGATGTGTATTTTTGTGACGGATTGTGATTAGTGCTTATATTATTATTTGTGTGACTGACACTATGTATTTTTTATGTTTTGGGCGGTGCCGCCGCCTATGAGCAGAAAAGAGAAGTACTGCATTATGACACTAAAGCCCGGGATACATGGAGCGAACTTTCTCGACGAACTTCACGCGTCAACTAACGACGCGGCGACACGACGCAGGATGTTTGCTGTGTTGCAATACATGCGGCGAACGCCGCCGCGCGTTGGCCGCCGTGTTGGCGGCGGTCCCGGCCGCCCGCTTCGAACTGAATTTGGCGTTGTCCTTGTAGAATTCACTTAGTTGGAAGCAAATGACTGCGTAAACGGCTTTCGCTTAGTCTCAGGCCGCTTCGACGACAGAGTATTATGGATAACCTTGAGTAGTTTTCGAGATCGCTTCTCGTTTCGAACGCGTCTAAGCCTAGCGAAAGAAATATCCGATGCCAACGCCATCTATCGGGGAAGTCGGGAGATAGGCATGACGACAGCATGTGGCCTCTGAGATCAGAAGATTTCTGTTGAAGGTTGTTGTAGAGAGCTTGCACTGCTTGTCTGTTTCCTCGCAGATCAGCGGATATGGGATGTACAAATACAACGCGATTCCTGAGAGATCATACTAGGAACTACTCAATCGGTGCAGAGACATGCAGACACGGCAACACCAACGCGATTGCAGACGACGCGAAAAGGCGCGCGCGCGCGAAACACCAGCATGCATTGCGACCGGAACTAGTGCCTCCTGATTGGCTGTCGTCCACCGCTGCGCGCTAGACGCTTCCGGCGGCGGCGTTCGCCCGACGAAAATGTTTGGACAGGCAGATCGGCTGCGGACGGCAAATTTCTTGACGCCGGCCGTCGGACGTTCGCCGCCCGACGAAGTTCTTCGCTCGGACGCCGGTTATTCGCTCCATGTATTCCGGCCTTAACGCGCACCGACAGTGAACGCTTCGGTGGTCTCAGTACTACGACGCCTCGATGCCAGCATTCGAAGGGACGCTGGCATCAAGAAGCACTACCAACGCCACCTAGGTGGCGTTCACCGTACTCAGCACAGCGGAGCGTGGCCTCCGCAATTAGCTCTGAAAATGTTTCTGAAGTTGATCGCGGAGGCTGCAATTACGACGCGCTGTACGCGCTGATTTGACTCGGTGACGATTCAGTTACGTGCTTTGTCTTGCGCGTTGTATTAGTGTGTCAGTTACGTGCTTCGTCTTTCGCGTTGTGCTAGCGTGTGCAGCGTAGTGCAGCTTCCATATGCACGACGGTTGCTTATGGTCATCGACGTTGGTAGTCGTGATGGAGGAGACGTGCCACCAGGCGTCAGCGTGGGTGCATCAACGCCTAAGGGCGCTTTAGCCACAAAACACCAATAGACATTATATATCAATGTGCAATAAACATTACACTACTTCTGTGAAGACACGTTTCACTTTCGTGTTCTATACCGATTCCTATATAAGAGGGATCAACCACATTTTTTTGTACACCCCCCCCCCCTCATACTGTAATGCCTGTGAAGGCACTGTGGGTAATAAAGAAAAAAAATGTGGTTGATCCCTCTTATATAGGAATCGGTATAGAACACGAAAGTGAAACGTGTCTTCACAGAAGTAGTGTAATGTTTATTGCACATTGATATATAATGTCTATTGGTGTTTTGTGGCTAAAGCGCCCTTAGGCGTTGATGCACCCACGCTGACGCCTGGTGGCACGTCTCCTCCATCACGACTACCAACGTCGATGACCATAAGCAACCGTCGTGCATATGGAAGCTGCACTACGCTGCACACGCTAGCACAACGCGAAAGACGAAGCACGTAACTGACACACTAATACAACGCGCAAGACAAAGCACGTAACTGAATCGTCACCGAGTCAAATCAGCGCGTACAGCGCGTCGTAATTGCAGCCTCCGCGATCAACTTCAGAAACATTTTCAGAGCTAATTGCGGAGGCCACGCTCCGCTGTGCTGAGTACGGTGAACGCCACCTAGGTGGCGTTGGTAGTGCTTCTTGATGCCAGCGTCCCTTCGAATGCTGGCATCGAGGCGTCGTAGTACTGAGACCACCGAAGCGTTCACTGTCGGTGCGCGTTAAGGCCGGAATACATGGAGCGAATAACCGGCGTCCGAGCGAAGAACTTCGTCGGGCGGCGAACGTCCGACGGCCGGCGTCAAGAAATTTGCCGTCCGCAGCCGATCTGCCTGTCCAAACATTTTCGTCGGGCGAACGCCGCCGCCGGAAGCGTCTAGCGCGCAGCGGTGGACGACAGCCAATCAGGAGGCACTAGTTCCGGTCGCAATGCATGCTGGTGTTTCGCGCGCGCGCGCCTTTTCGCGTCGTCTGCAATCGCGTTGGTGTTGCCGTGTCTGCATGTCTCTGCACCGATTGAGTAGTTCCTAGTATGATCTCTCAGGAATCGCGTTGTATTTGTACATCCCATATCCGCTGATCTGCGAGGAAACAGACAAGCAGTGCAAGCTCTCTACAACAACCTTCAACAGAAATCTTCTGATCTCAGAGGCCACATGCTGTCGTCATGCCTATCTCCCGACTTCCCCGATAGATGGCGTTGGCATCGGATATTTCTTTCGCTAGGCTTAGACGCGTTCGAAACGAGAAGCGATCTCGAAAACTACTCAAGGTTATCCATAATACTCTGTCGTCGAAGCGGCCTGAGACTAAGCGAAAGCCGTTTACGCAGTCATTTGCTTCCAACTAAGTGAATTCTACAAGGACAACGCCAAATTCAGTTCGAAGCGGGCGGCCGGGACCGCCGCCAACACGGCGGCCAACGCGCGGCGGCGTTCGCCGCATGTATTGCAACACAGCAAACATCCTGCGTCGTGTCGCCGCGTCGTTACTTGACGCGTGAAGTTCGTCGAGAAAGTTCGCTCCATGTATCCCGGGCTTTAGTGTCATAATGCAGTACTTCTCTTTTCTGCTCATAGGCGGCGGCACCGCCCCGAGCAAGAGCGCGGGTACACGGAGGAGTGTTAGATATATAAGGCGCGTCTGTGTAGCTCTCTGCGAATGCGTTTGTGGCGCAATGGGTTAAACGCTCGGCGATCTATCGTAAATGAGACTGCACTGTCGCTTTTTTCTTCCTGCCCCTTTGGTTTTCATTTTTTGCGCTCTTTAACGCCTTACCGAAGCTTTTGCCATCAAACCTAACCCCTTAAGATTTCCTCGTCTAGCACGCGCTTCAGTAAACTAAAGAAACACGACAGCTAAACTATAGTGGAAATAAATTTAGAGGTAGAACGACGAAAGGTAAGGGCTGAGTGCGAATTTGAGAGCAGAAGCAAGGATCACGATTACCGTGTGGCTGCTGCAGCAGTCTGTTTTGTTCGTACAGCCATCATGCGCTATCGGTTCCCTTACAACGACAGCCTTGTTGTGCGCATGTTTCTTTTCTTACATTTATTTATTATTAAATGCGAAGCATTTCTTGGCGAACATTTGCTACCTTGACACTATCTATCTATCTATCTAGCCGCCTACGTCTTTGTGCTCTCAAGGTCGTTTCGTTAACTTGGTATGTACCAAAATTGGCATACTATGACGAGAGTATATGACGAACATAAATGATATGTCATGACATGCGTGTCATGTGGGTCATGTGGTTCATGAAACTGCCGCCTACCTCTTGGTGCTCTCATCGTCATTTAGTTAACTTGGTAGGCACCGAAATTGGCATAGTATGAAAAGAGTGTATGACGAACATAAGTGACATAAATGACACAAATCTCATGACATGCGTGTCATGTAGGTCATGACAATGACCCAGCGAAAGAGATTAACGCTCAAATGCCACTCAAATGGGTTCGCACGTAGGTACTAAGGGAAGGAAACACTAAAGGGTAGTGGTAGAAGCCATAGTAATGAGCACGACTCAGCAAAAACGTCAATGACTCAGCAAAAAAAAAATTACACTCAAAAGCCACTGAAATGGGTTCGGATGTGGGTACTAAGTGAGGGAAACACTAAAGGAAGTTGGTAGTAGTCATAGTCATGACCATGACTAAGCAAAAATGACAATGACTCAGCGAAAAAAGATTCGCACTCAAAAAGCACTGAAATGGGTTCGGACGTGGGCACTAAGGGAAGGAAACACTAAAGTATGACAGTAGAAGTTATAGTCATGAACATGACTGAGCAAAAATGACAATGACTCAGCGAAAAAAGATTAACACTCACAAGCCATCGAAATTGGTTCGGACGTGGGCACTAAGTGAAAGAAAAGGCTAAAGGTTCATGGTCCAGTCCTATTCATGAGCATGACAATCTTTCCCCTTAATTTCTCTTAGGTGCAGCTAAAGGGACTCCTGAGGACTCTTGACATGAATGTCATGACATGCATGCCATGTAGGTCATGAAAGAGCCGCCTTCATCTTGGTGCTCTCAGGGTCGTTTCGTTAATTTGGTAGGCTCCCCGCACACTGCTTCGCATAACATCGATTCCCACAGGCCGTGGGATCTGCCGGCTTTTTTAGGCAGCACAGAGGCCTACTCACTCACAATATGTTGGCCGAAATTTCTTGCTGTATAGACCGGAGCTCCAGTGGCACATTCAAAGTTCCTCAATAATGGCGTGCATTCCTTTTAGTGGATCAAATGATCTATGTGCTCAAATGCAAACAATCAAACCAGAATCCAATTCATTAACATTCTCGTTTTAGCATGTACTGCTTAGACGATAAGACTTGTAAAGGCTTTATATAGTGATATATACATGCCCTCATACATGCCTGATACACAGACGGCGATTAGGCGTCGCTTTCGCGTGCAAATACTTGCACATCATTGGACGGACAGACTCCCCGGACTGTTCAGTGTGTGGTGTTGTAGAGACAATACACCATGTGCTCGTGGTGTGCCCTGAGTACGCGCACGAAAGACTGACACTGGCAGCTACCTTGAGGCCTTTACACAATAGACCGCTCTCGGAGGACCTCTTGCTAGGCGCCGGGTCACAGAGTTGGCAGACGATAGAGGCAATGCGTGCTTTTTCACGTTTCTTAGGCGACACGGGCCTGGACTCACGCTTGTGATAACATTCATGCAATGTGTCCTTTCACCTAGTTCCTCCCATTATCATCCCCCATTGTGACCCCATTTCTTCCCCTCTTCCCCTTCCCTTACCTAGAGTAGCAGGCCAGATGCTACATTTTCCGGCCGACCTCTCTACATTTTCCAATCATTAAACTTATTGTTTCTTTACCCTGAAAAGAGCACTGCTCACGGGCGCTATTTCGTTGGTCAAGATTAAATAATACTGCCATGCCAGCCATACGGAGAAATTTTGTGATGATTCGCTGTAATGATACGCATCAGAATATGCATCGTAATAAAGAGTACTTATAGGCAGGTTTCTACTTATTTAGTGCTGTTACTCCTAGACCTTTTCTTGTTTCAGTGCGGCTGTAATTATTGACAGGAAAGAAGTTACACCCAAAGTGAGCCGTGCGCAGTGTAGTTTTATGTTCCTTGTGATGGGCTCGCGGATTGAAAATCAGCAACCAAAACTGAAAACTTTTTTTGCTCCTATAGTGACACCCATTCGTGCCAAAAATTTCACCTTGTCTAAGTGGTACTATGCTCATGACATCACAGCGGTGTGTTTCTTTTTCTGAAGGAGGCTTCACCACCGATATTTGTATATTCATTCACTGTTTCTGCAACTTTTTATATGTATAACACTAAATCGCTGGAGAACTAAAGTAGATTTACTGCTTAGCGCTTTAGTTCTCAAATCAAATCAACTGAGACAATTTCTTATCAGTCTATAAATCAAGATGTCTTAGTTGAAGCTATCTGAGATACGGTAAGCATGATATTAGTTCTGAGACGATGTCTTCCAATAGCACTTGAAACAGCTGTACGTTCGCCTCCTGATGGCCTAATTTTGTATGATTTGCAGTGAGCTGATCTGAGTATTAGATTATAGCAGTGAAAATGGCAGTAGCTCCGGAGCCTCTTGCGTCGAAGTGGGCCGCCGCTCTGCGCAGCTCCAACCTGAGTACTGACCACGGAGTAAGATAAGACAGGAGCGCCGACTCCGCCACCGCGCAACGCATTCGCTCAGGACAAAGCGTGCAACGCAAATTATACATCTCGTAGCGCCATCTGTCGAGGCGCGTGGAAAACACTCAACAGCTTGCTTCCATGTGCGCATGCGCTGAGTGGCGGAGACCGGCGGCGACGGCGGCGACGGCGGCGACGGCGGCGCAGAGTGGACAGCGCGGCACCCGCTGAGCGTGTCGTCTGCTACAAACGTGAACCGTCGGCCGTCTCAATTTGACAGCAATCAAACACAAAAAATATATGCGCACAAATAATAAAGCGCAAGTAAACACGCGGTTGCGCTTTTATGCACGCATACGAAACATTTTTAGATGTCTAGAGGAAACAGACGATAAATGATGCTGTACAAAAAGACACAACAGAAGTACCTGTCTTTCACTCCTGTACGTCTGCGCGGAAGCGAAGGTGCGAAATTTTCGTGCTCCTCACTTTGTTTACCATCTCTGTAGTAAATGTATTCATGCCTGACGTTACAAGCTATCTTGTTGCTTGTGTGTGAAGAGACGGGACAGCAGGTCAGGAAACGATGAAGTGTTTTGTTCCCGGCTGTAAATCTGGCTACGGCAAAGGACGGGAGAAGTTCTGTCTCTTCGCGGCAACATCTGATCCGCAGCTACTGCACCAGTGGCGACAAAAAATTCCTGAAAGTAAGCGCCCGCTTAAAGCGAAGGACAAGATATGTGCGGGACACTTTGAGAAGCACCTTATTTCTGATAGGTACTTCAGTGAACACCAAGGTATTGTCCTATTAGATGTAAAGAAAAAGCCTGGACTTCGAAAGGGAGCCGTTCCAACGATTTTTGAGGGGAGCCTGGCGCATGTCAATAATGCTGAATGCCAAGACGAACCAGAAGACGCCGCTGCGGATGGACAGGAGGAAGTCAATGTGGCTACAACTACGCACAGTGTAGGCGCCTTTGATTATCCAGAGACATGCCGTGATGAAAATTCTAAGCCTTTCCTCCGACAAGATTCCTTCAGTTGGCGGCCTGGCAAGGATCTGTTAAGCAAAGACAATAGTTTGAGTGTGCCTTCCAAGGAAGAATCTGCCGAAAAAAGCGGCGAAAGCAGGTCCAGTGATCAAAACGGCAACACACGCTCCCTGAGCGCAGATGGAAATTCGTTTTCGCAGGATCTCTTGCTCCATCCAGAAAAAGTCAAGCTTCCGCCTTCATGGGGTCACCACAAGGTACGAAAATTTTCAAATACAAATAGTTGGGTGCTGCTCCCAAAGCAACACGCGGGCTATAGGATCCTTCCCCCCCCCCCCGCCCCTTCCTCCCTCTCTTATGTGATCCGGTTCGGAATCGACCCCGCCGCTTTGAGCGCAGTCCCGAAGGCTGTAGCCACGTAGCCACCGCTGCATGTACGGGAAATCTTACGACTTGCTTATAATAAAAGAAACTTCCTAGGTACGATGTTATAATACAGTATAAATTTGCAGTTTCATGATAAGCCAGCAAATGAGATTATTTTGGAACACAATTCGCAAAGAAAATACTGCTCTCAATTGATGTCGCTAGGCAAAAGTTTTTTTCTTTTTCATTTTTAGTAACAGCTAATTTTGCCTGCAATTCGCGGACTTGCTATGAAGGAAACAAAATTACCTGCTACGAGGGCAGGCACTCTAACGCGAATCAAGTAGGAGACGAAAATTTTTTTCTAATAAGGTTGCTAATACTTTTTGTTGATAAGTTTATTGGGAGCAACTGCTGAAAACGTTTTTAGCACAGATCCGATGCAGATGCTATGGAGAGACATATTTCGGTTTATATATACGTGTCCTTCCTGGCCATTGAAAAAGAATCACCTGATTTTTCGTGTCTCGAACATTGCAGGTGGACACGTTTCATGGACCACGTATTGTATACAGCACAATGGCAATAGTTAGTGAAGACACAGTTCCTTCTGTAACGAAGTGCATCTACGTCACGGAAGGCCTTTATGGGAAAACTTTCGAGGCATTTATTCTAAACTGCAATTTGAGTAACATTATTGACTTTGAAGAAAAACTGACAACCATCGAAGACTTCGAGCGCATGGTAGAGACTATTGACAAGATGTGCAGGGGTGGTCCCGCAAAGCAAAAGTACCCAGGTGTGAACCCTCAGTGTGCCTATACATTGACTCCTTGGGTGTGCGGAGGCACAGAAGGTGCGCTATCTACGGCACTGAACAGTGTGCGCACTGCAAAAGACTTGGGGGCACATTGCGTTGTCATGCGATGCGCCAAAAGAAAAGAATGCAGACTTCCAGGACTACAGTAGTTGAGCCTACGATTAAGAAGCCCAAGTTTTGCGACGACGGCAAAGGTACCTCTACAAGAAATCTTGGTCATCTCGCCGAAGGATGAGAGAGCTTCAAAAGGAACTTAAGTTGTACAAAGGAAGAATGAGCCAGCTAAACCAGGGAGACTGGAGTCAATTCTCCAGCGACTACCTGAAGGTCAACGCCTTGTCGTGGAGGAGTGCATAAAACTGGACACATACATTTCGTCAAAAGGCCGCCGCTACTCACACAAGTTTTTGACCATGTGCCTTTTGCTACACATTCGAAGTCCCGCTGCATACGACTTTCTGAGGCGAAACGACCTGATGCCCCTTCCTGCAGTGTCTACTGTGAGGAAATACATATCACTTGTGAGACCGGAGTGCGGCTTCGACGACAGGTTTTTTGAAGCCTTCAAGAAAAGACTCCTGAGCAAGAAGGACATCCAAAGGCACGGAATGCTTGTATTTGATGAAATCCAGGTGAGCTCATCCTCGCCATTCCTTGCCTGGGACGAACGAGGAGGGTACCAATGCACCTGATTTTTGTTAGTCACAGCCTGGTCACAGCCGTATGACTCCAACATATTGTTACAGTGCGTCAAAGGTAGTGGAGCGGCAGCATCAGCAGCAACAACATTAGGAGAGCAGCGAGGAAGAGAAGGACGACGTGTAGTATCGGCACCCACTTGCCCTACGGCTTTCTGCAATAAACGCCTTCTACACACCCCGTAACAGAGTGGTGGAAGGTGCTGGGTATCTAAGCACCCAACGACGGAATCGCTACCCCCTGAACCTCGTCGCAGCCGTCGACTGGCGGGACTTCCACCATCCTCAGCAGCAGGCATGTCCCGAGAAACTGAAGCTCCGAGACCGACGGGTTCTTCGCAACCGTACAAGGAGCCACCCAGCTTTGCCGGGACTGGCGGTGAGGATGTGGATGAGTGGTTGAAGGAGTACCGACGGGTGAGCAAACATAACGGCTGGGACTCCACCTCTCAGCTGTCAAATGTTGTGTTCTCGCTCACGAACACTGCTCTCATGTGGTACGACAACCACGAGAACACTCTTACGACCTGGGATACATTTGTCCAAGAACTGAAAAGGTGCTTTGGGGACTCCGCAGCGAAGAAGAAGCGAGCTGAACAGACTCTGTCCCAAAGGGCCCAACTCTCTGGCGAGACATGTACCATGTACATAGAAGAGGTCCTCAAGCTATGTAGACTCGTGGATTCAAGCATGTCTGATGAAGATAAGGTGGGTCATCTTCTCAAGGGCATAGCTGAAGATGTATATCAGTTCTTGATTGCTAAAGAAAACCTGACATCTGTGGCCGACGTCATCCAACATTGTCGCACGTTTGAAGCACTGAAGATGCGTCGCGTGGCACCGAAATTTGGCCGTTTGGCTAATGTGCCGACATTGGCCTGCGTTGACGCGAGCACACCATCCGATCTGTCGTCTACAATACGACAGATAGTTCGGGAAGAGCTCCTCCGGTGCCACGAAATCGGCCGTTATGGTAGCGGCGACGCACGAGGCAACGAACCCGGACTACCAGCTACGTCGTGGCAACCCTCTATTAATGCGGCGAACGTGGACGATTATAGAGCTGTGCTTCCATCTGCACCCACCAACCGGCCACGCTTCAACAACGAGCAGCAGCACCGCACTTCTTATCCGGCGCAGCGGTACCGTACCACTTATTCGGGGTACAGAGAATACGACGATCATGACCGATACCCCATGCTCGGTGGCGGAAATGAAGGCTTTGAGCAGCACCGTGAATTTCGGCCTCCTCGTGTGTGCTATAGTTGCGGGGTCCCTGGCCACATCGCCAGGTTTTGTGACCGCCGCCGACCTTTCCGAGAACCTTCACGAGCGACGTACCAGTCAAATTATCAACCCTTTTCCGCGTCATGGCCTCCACGCCCGCCAACCAATCGTGGAATTCGCCAAGGTAGCTTCCGGAACCCGTCACCAGCCTCCGATCGCAGCTTAACGCCACCGCCTGCTCCACGTACTCGGCGGTCTCCATCACCGCGGCGTCGCCGGCTATCCCCACCACCGGAAAACTAGGCAGTGCGGCCGATGGGGGTGAGGTCGCTGGATACCGTTCGCTGCCAACCGACATTCCTCCGCCAGTTTTCATGCTGAAAAACAAAGTGCACGTGCTTGTTGACGATATACCTACAATGGCTCTTGTGGATACTGGGGCAACAATTTCCGTGATGAGCTTAAATTTTAAAGCCCTACTGGGACAAAAAGTGATGTTTTCGTGGGACAATATTTCCACGTTTCGTAGTGTTAGTGGTGACACGCTGTGCCCGATTGGTGTTTGTACTGCGGATGTGTGTTTGTGTGGCAAAGTATTTACCACTGAATTCGCCGTTATTCCTCGATCCACGCATGATGTTATTTTAGGCATCGATTTCTTGCAGGAGTGTGGTGCAACCGTTGACTGTCGAAGTGGGGAGCTTTCGGTACAGCGCGAGGTTATAACAGGACTCATGGAGAACTCGCCACGTGAAGAAGGTGCCTTTTGTGTTTCGGAGGACATCGTCATTCCCCCACTATGCGCTGTATGCGTTCCGGTCATTTGCTTTGGTGCCAACCCCGCCACATTTGATGCCGCGACGGAGCCGCTTCATTCGGCCTGTGTAAAGAAGAACGTTTTGGTTCCGCATTGTTTAGTAACGGTAGTTGAAGGACACTCTGGATTATGGGCAATGAACTATACGGCCCAGCCCATACTTCTCCCTTCTGGCATGAAGCTCGCTCTCTTCAAAGAAGAGACACCGGCGTTACTGGCTGTACTCGGAGCTGTAGACGAGTCCCTCGATCCCTGCCCATCGGACTCGAAACTACTTCAGATGGTAAGCAAGTCGCTCAGCACGAGTGAGCGCTACACGTTACTGGATGTTCTATCCAAGCACTCGCAAGTGTTCGACTTTTCGCAGACTGACACGACGTCCCAAATTCCGACATCTCGAGTACGCCATCGTATAAATACCGGATCAGCGCACCCTATACGACAGAAGCCGTACAGAGTATCCCCGACTGAGCGCAAGATAATTGGCGAGCAAGTTCAGGAAATGCTGAACAGAGGGATAATTCAGGAGTCCGCGAGTCCCTGGGCTGCACCTGTCATCCTCGTTAAAAATAAAGATGGCAGTTGGCGATTCTGTGTTGATTATCGGTGGCTAAACAATGTTACCAAGAAAGATGTCTACCCACTTCCGCGTATAGATGATGCCTTAGACTGCCTTCATTCGGCTTCTTACTTTTCTTCTGTAGACTTGAGATCCGGCTACTGGCAAATCCCGATCCATGCCGAGGATAAGGAAAAAACAGCGTTCGTAACACCCGATGGACTTTTTGAATTCAATGTCATGCCGTTCGGCTTGTGCAACGCACCCGCCACCTTCGAACGACTCATGGATACTATTCTGCGAGGTCTAAAGTGGGAAATATGCATGTGCTACCTCGACGATGTTATTATTTTTGGACGCACATTTCACGAGCACAACACGCGTCTTGGTATTGTACTCAGCTGCATACAGAAGGCTTGTCTTGTGCTCAACTCTAAAAAGTGTCATTTTGGTGAGCGCCAAGCCTTGGTGTTGGGACATCTTGTGGACAAAGACGGCGTCAGGCCTGACCCTGCGAAGACAGAGGCTGTTGAAGCATTTGAACCACCTCAGTCCGTCAAACAACTTCGCAGCTTTTTAGGACTCTGCTCCTATTTTCGACGGTTCATTCCTCGATTTGCTGACGTCGCTTATCCCTTGACCAGCCTCCTGCACAAGAACGCCGCTTTCGAGTGGACGCCTGATTGTTCTGCTTTCTTTCGACAGCTGAAGTTTCTGCTGACGTCGCGACCAATCCTCCGACACTTCAATCCTTCCGCGCCAACAGAAGTCCACACAGATGCGAGTGGTGTAGGTCTTGGTGCTGTTCTGATTCAGCGCGTGGATGACAAAGAGCACGTCATCGCCTACGCAAGTCGGTCATTAAGCAAACCCGAGCGTAACTACACGGTGACTGAGCAGGAATGTCTTGCTGTCATTTTCGCGGTGCAGCGATTTCGGTCGTACCTGTATGGGCGTCACTTTACGATCGTTACAGACCATCATTCTTTGTGCTGGCTCGTGAATCTTCGCGATCCATCTGGACGCCTTGCACGATGGGCCCTGCGTCTGCAAGAGTACAGCTTCACTGTATCCTACAAGAGCGGCCGACGACATGCTGATGCCGATTGCCTTTCCCGGATGCCTCTTAGTACAACGGAATGCGACGCCGAAAGTTTCGACCACCTCATCGCATCCGTACACCGTGATTTCCCAGATGCCACAACCTTCGCAAGAGAGCAACGTGATGACCCGAGTTTAGAGCCACTTTTCTCTGCAGCGAAAGAGTCGACATCATGTAGTTTTTGTGTGCGGGATGGACTGTTGTATAAGAAGAATTTTTCCGCGATAGGTGCACAGTTTCTTCTGGTGGTGCCAGAAGCCCTCCGCTCTTCTGTTTTGCGCGTCGTGCACGATGATCCAACTTCAGGTCATTTAGGCTCCACGCGGACACTCCATCGAGCCAAAGAAAGGTTTTACTGGCCTCAAATGCGCAAGACCACGGAGACATACGTAGCCACTTGCGCCGAGTGTCAAAGTCACAAGAGACCTACTGCAGCTCCAGCCGGTTTCTTACAGCCTGTGGTGCCACCCAGTTCCCCCTTTGAGCAAGTCGGCATCGATCTCATAGGACCGTTCCCACGTTCTTCCACAGGCAACCGCTGGATCATAGTATGTGCCGACTACCTGACTCGGTTCTGCGAGACGGCAGCACTACCCTCTGGAACTGCAGGCGAGGTTTCCCAGTTTATGCTACATTGCATTATACTTCGGCATGGTCCCCCTCGAGTGATCATTAGCGACCGTGGCCGTCAGTTCACAGCTGATGTTGTTGAAGAACTTCTACGTTTGTGCGCCTCCAACCTGCGACACTCAACGCCTTACCACCCGCAAACTAATGGGCTGACAGAACGCACGAACAGAACACTTGTGAACATGATTTCCATGTACGTAAGCTCGGACCATAAGAACTGGGACGAAGTATTGCCGTTCGTCACATACGCATACAACACCGCGCAACATGAGACCACTGGATACAGTCCGTTTTTCCTGCTCTACGCTCGTCCGCCGAGGTACACTTTGGACACTATCTTCCCTTTTGGCAGTCACGACGACGCTTGTATCGCGGAAACTCTCTGCCGAGCAGAGGAGGCTCGGCGCATCGCTCGATTACGTACTCTGGCTTCGCAAAAGCAGTACAAATCCCTATACGATAGTCGACATCGGCAAGTCACTTACGAACCGGGTGACCTAGTGTGGCTATGGACTCCCGTGCGTAAACGCGGTCTATGTCAAAAACTGCTCGCTGACTATGGTGGACCGTTTATTGTGCTTGAACGTCTCAGCGAGGTGAATTATAGAATTGCGCGCCTCACTTCCAGTGGGAGACGGTCATCCAGGACCGACATCACGCATGTAGCCCGCCTGAAGCTGTTTATTCAACGAAAGCCCCACTGACTACTCGCCCGGAGGGCTTCGTCTGCGAGAGGAGCCATGTTACAGTGCGTCAAAGGTAGTGGAGCGGCAGCATCAGCAGCAACAACATTAGGAGAGCAGCGAGGAAGAGAAGGACGACGTGTAGTATCGGCACCCACTTGCCCTACGGCTTTCTGCAATAAACGCCTTCTACACACCCCGTAACAATATTATGAAGACTATGAAAGCACAGGGGAAGTTATTTGCAGTTTTTAATTGAAATGCAGAAATGATAAGTAAAATGTAAGTGAAGGTGGACAAAGTAACAGCTTGCCGTAGGTGGGAGCCGAACCCACAATCCCTTGCATTGCGCGTACATTGCTCTACCAGGTGTGCATGACGGCTGTTTCATCGTGAACATTTTTATATTTTTATGTATGCGTACAAGATCTAGCCCGGGTGGTGTTAGCTAGCGCCACGTGAACATTCGGAGCAGGCTTCTGACGAATAAATCTGCCTGCTACCTGAAGGTATCAAATCTGCCGGAGTCGAGAATCTCGCTATAAAGTGCACGTAAAGAAAGGAAAGCGAGGGGCCAAATTTTGTTAAAACATCAGAATTCAACAGATAATGAAAATTAGTTGAATTATAAACAACAGAGCACTAATGGTTTAGTTCAGATGTGTACTTACTAAGCAGCAAATGTGCTCCTTCAATTGGGACATTTTGTTCCAAAGCATCGCGGCTCCATTAATAATCGGACAGAAAGCCTACAATTTACGATTCCAGCAACCACATCTATCTATTTTATGTTCCACACGACAACAACCCGCACGATGTATGCTATTTCTTCCAGGTGCGACAAGGCAGAGAGGTAAACGCGAAGACATTCTCCTACATTGGTCAAGTGCAACATCACGACACCAGTGAACCTCCGCTGGCACACCATGCTTTGGTCTTCATGTTTGTGCCGTTTGCAGACAGCTACACTCAGCCTGTTGGTGTTTTTGCGTCCAAAGGGCCAACCAAGGGTAGGTGCTTGTCGTGGCTGGTACATAACAAAAGGTCACTGGATTTCTTGAAAGACTAGCGCGAGCAAGAATTAACGGAGAACACTTTACCAAAAGAAAAAAAGACAGGCCTGGAAATAAAGTCCGAACACGCTTCCATCTTCGCCGTGCGCCGTACGCTGCATGTGCGAGTGAAAGCTTGCGAGGTTCAGCCAACGGTCGCGGCTCTTTCTCGCGCACGTGAGGTACGAAGGCGGGGCGGGACTGCGTCGTCTTCTGAGGTGCGCGAGGCACAGGGGGGGGGGGGGGTTGCTTAGCAATATTTTATTTAGATACCAGACCATGGAAGAGCTAGCTGGAACCGTGGAAACGTAGTCCATCTGCGTCACAATACCGGGCATCAGTACCCTTCTGAGCGAGAATACCGAGTGCAAATATTTAAAAAAATTTACGCAAACCACCAAAAAGCACCATCGTCGGAGCATATTTTATATTACAAGGAGTAATCCAAGTATGCGATGGTAACCAAATAAATACTAGTTTTGTTTAGAAGTGTTTAATAAAAAAGGATAGTTAATCACCAATTTCTTTTGCTACTGAAAGCATAGCTTCGGTAACGGCATGGCTTTCTATTCTATTGTGGTAAATATGGGCAGCAGGAAGAGAGCGAGATATTAAAGAAATGAAAGCCCGTGAGGCTACTGAGAACAAAAACCCGGTTTGCTACCTTACCCTGGGGAGAGGGGGGCGTAGAAAGATAACAAGAGAAATAGAGAGGGAGAGAAAAAGTGCACGCGCACACAATCACTGCTGCCAGCAGCACGAGATAACAGTTAACAAAAATGCCGATGTAATATTGACGTTATTAAAGGCACAATATGTTCTCTGTTATATTTCATAGAGAGCAAATGTTAGATTTGTTCGCCTTCACCTTTCAGCCGCCGTGAAGGCTTAGCGGCTATCGTGTCGCGCTACTAAACACGAAGTCGCAGGATCAAATCCCGGCTCCGGCGGCCGCATTTCGATGGGGGCGAAACGCCCGTGTCCCGTGCGTTGGGTGCGCGTTAAAGAACCGTAGGTGGTCAAAATTAATACGGAGTCCCCCTCTACGGCGTGCCTCTTAATCAGATTGTGGTCGTGGGATTTAAAACACGAGGATTTCATTTTTTTTTCACTTTCAGGTATTGAGCTTGCAAAGCTCTTGCTGGAAGCCATCACCTTACTGGAACAGGCTGGTGCAGCAGTGGATGGTGTCGTCTGTGATGGTGCGAGCACGAATCGCTCGTTTTGGCACTACATTGGTGTCTCTGGCAAAGTGGACAACCCTCAATGCTCGTTTCAGCACCCTCTTGAAGAAGAAAGGAGGATCTTTGTCTTTTCCAATGCCCTTCATTTGCTCAAATGCATTCGCAACAGATTGGTAAAAAAGAGAGTCTTAAAAGTTGGCGGTGAGCTGATACGGTGGAATGATTACGTTGCCCTTTTTAACACCGATAACAATGGCCCAGGATTTCTGAAAATCTGCCCAAAAATCACAAGGTCAAATGTAAACCCGAGTCAAACAGAAAAAATGAGGGTGAAATATGCCGCACAAGTGTTCAGTAATGCTGTTGCAGATGGCTTAAAATACTTGCAAGAGAAAGAACTGCAAGCATTTCAGCAGTGTGATGGCACCATCCATTTCACGAGGCTGATGAATGATATCTTCGGTGCCTTAAACAGAAAGCTTCCGCACGACGGTGTTCGTTTGGACGGGAAAGATTTTGCTGTCTTGGAGGGAGCATTACCTTTTTTGGATGCATGGGAAAAAGAACTTGATGACGGGAAAATATCAAAAGATATGTTTCTCACTAAAAGCACGAGCGAGGGTCTTCGAGTAACCCTACACTCAACGATTGGTTTGTGCAGGTATTTATTGACTACATGTGGATTTTCCTATGTTTTGACAAGCAAATTCAACCAAGATCCGTTAGAGCGGTTTTTCGGAACCATTCGCCAAGCAGGTGTACAAAATGATCACCCATGATGCCAACGTTCCTTCAGCTTTATCGCCTTCTTTCCGTACCAAAGCTTATACAACCTCCAAAATGCGGTAACTGCGAAATCACCGAGAGCGCAGAGAAGCCTTCCTTGACTGTCGAAGACATTAAATCAATTTTCGCCTCGGATGCAATACCAGATGGCAAGATCAGTAACCTGACCACAAAACTAGACGGCCTATTAAAACAGACCGATGGGAGTGTGTGAGTGTGAGGGGAAGCAAATTCAACCAAGATCCGTTAGAGCGGTTTTCGGAACCATTCGCCAAGCAGGTGTACAAAATGATCACCCCACGATGCCAACGTTCCTTCAGCTTTATCGCCTTCTTTCCGTACAAAAGCTGATACAACCTCCAAAATGCGGTAACTGCGAAATCACCGAGAGCGCAGAGAAGCCTTCCTTGACTGTCGAAGACATTAAATCAATTTTCGCCTCGGATGCAATACCAGATGGCAAGATCAGTAACCTGACCACAAAACTAGACGGCCTATTAAAACAGACCGATGGGAGTGTGAGGATATTTTTCCTGAAACAGAGGATGATCCCGCGATCATCGATTGCGTTATATACTTTGTTGCTGGGTTCGTGGCGCGAAAATTCCGGCAAAAATCTAATTGTGTGACATGCAGGGACGCACTCGGTTCCACATTCCAAGACGTTCAAGAAAACCTTTCAAATCTCATTACCACTAAAACACGTGGCCGATTAACCTATTCAAACGTGCATCTTTATAGATTATTGCACGCGGCCGAGGACTACTTTTCTACCCATGCAAAGTCGACGCATGTCTACGAAGCAACAATTGACCATGTGCTGGATACACATAATCTCAGCTTCCCTTGTGAAGTTCATAAACAAGAAACACTTGCAATTCTGCATTATTATGTTTTAACGAGAATGCGGCAATTTCGCTCGCAAGAAAACCGGGCAACACAGAATGCATCGCGAGAAAAAAAAAGCAAGCGAAGCATCTTTGCACTTGATGGATACTAAGATGAAAAGAGTGATGAAAGTCACCTTTGTATTAAAAACTTATTTCTGCTGTTATCCGTCATTGCTTGAGACCGCACGAACGGCCGTTATATGTCCTTCCCATTTTCCTAGTTTTTCTTTCCGACTTAGTTTCTGTCATTTGTTTATTTTCTGTTCCTGTGCCATGTGGCCCACCTGACAAATGCCCTGTATTTGGCCTGTATAAAATAAATTAAATAAAATGATACATGACTTGTTTCTCCTACTAACGTCACTCAGTGAACCGCAAGAGATATGCGCGCTACAGTCGTCAGGGCGTGCGCGGAGCAGACGACAAAACGGATAGGCAAGCAGGCGCCGCGAGAGAGTCCCCGCTATTTGCTCCTCTCCGCTGCAGAGTTTTTCTTAAGTCGTAGCGCCGTCTGGCGAACACGCTGTGAAGCAGGGGCCGGCGTTGCAGAATGTGCCCCTTCCAGACGAGCGGAGTCGGCGCTCCTGTCTTATCTTACTCCGCGGTACTGACCGATGTCAAATCCCCACAAGCAAGTGCATGCAAGCGCTGCTGCAACAAAGCCACATGCCCACAGACACACACATGAAAGCTTTCATGCGTAAGCTTCCACAAAAAAAAACAAAAACGTCGACGTACCCACAGATAGCAAAAATCCAAAATAATCCCTAAAGTAAATCTAAATCTACCCAAACCAATCCTTCAACTTAAAGTATGCAAGCCGAATCCCAAAAGCTAACCTAAAGTAGGCAAACAATCAATTAAAGCAGTTTCACTCAACGGGAAAGCCGTCGAAAGTGCGAAGCAAAGATTCCCCCAGTGTTTCCCTTGTGTTGTGCTTTTGTTTATCTCGTGTTTCTGTTTGTTTTGCTTTTGTTTGTGTTATATTTATCTTTGTCTTGCTTGTATTTATGCGTGTTTTGCATTTGTTTTTCTGTGTTTTGCGCCCGCTTGCGTTCAGCTTGAGCTTGCTTGACTTTAACCGCAGGATTCACTTGCCTTTTCTGCCGTTTCGCTTGAGCTTCTTTAACTTTAACCGCAGGATTCGCTTGCCTTTTCTGCCGTTTCGCTTGAGCTTCTTTAACTTTAACCGCAGGATTCGCTTGCCTTCGCTGCCGTTGAGCCTTGACTGCTGCCTGACGAAGCAGGGAATTTTCCTCTCTTTGACGCATTGCTTGTGCCTCACGTTGTCGCAAAGCCGAGTCCGCCCTCCTGCACCGCTGTCTTTCGCGAGCAAGCGCCTGCTGTTGCTCCATGCGTGCCACCTTTTCGGCGTCCATGGTGGGAAAGAGCACTTCTTTGCTCGTGGGGTCTAAAGGCCAAACTACACGGGCGCGTGCAAGTGCGTAAGAAAACTCGCGCGCACACGCCTCATGCATGTGCAGATGGTCCAGGACCGATTTTTCTGCACCATCTTTCGCGCCGGCACGCGTCCTTGTGCTGTGCGTGACACCCACCGACGAGGGACGACATCCCGGGCCCCTAAAGTGACCTGCACTTAAAACGCACGCGCGTTCACGCAGGCGTACATACACTCAAGCAACGTGCGCACGCACTCCGTGCTCCCGCGCACACACCCAAGCACAGACACGCGATTTCTTCGCCATAAACTCTGCCCGCTTTGTAGTAGTCTCATGGCATACTCAACTTGAATCGCATTGCTAAAGCAAGCGGTAGCACCACATTAAGGGAACCTCCTCCACTCTGTGTAGCATGTAATGTGACGGACGAAACGTTCAGGCTCGCCTGGTTCATGCAACATGGCCCGCCATTCCCGAACAATACTGCCGCACCCATGTCTGCATCGAGCCATGATGGCGACAACAAAGACGATCTGTTCGAGAGTGCGCATAGGCTCAATCAGGGGCGGATCCAGGTTTTTTCTGAGGGGGGGTCAGCTTCTGTCAATGATGATGATGATGATGATAGTAGCCTTTCTTATTTACCGAAATTCACCGTTTCTGCTCACGATAAATCCGCGTTTTATACGGCTAGAGCAACACCTGTAGCCCACCGTGGTGGCTCAGACAGTGTTGCGCTGCTGAGCACGAGATCACGGGATTCGCGGCGGCCGCATTTCGATGGAGGCGAAATGCAAAAACGCCCGTGTGCTTCTGTTGTAGTGCACGTTAAAAAACCCCAGGTGGTCAAAATTATCCGGAGCCTTCCACTGCGGCGTGCCTCATAATCAGAACTGGTTTTGGCACGTAAAACCCCAGAAGGAGGAGGAAGACCTGTAGCGAAGCCAGATATCGGTTTCTCCGAGCTTATAGGACAAGGACGTTAACCAACACAGCCATGTGCTTGGCGGCTGTGCCTGATAATACCGGGTGTTCAAAACTAAGCTTTATGCTTTTCTTAAAATTAGGCACCGGGACGCACACGAAGACCACCTGTGCAAATAAGTTATTTGGCCAGGGGGGCACAAAGTGAGATGATAATTATCGCTGTGAGCAGCACAATTACCTAAAATAGAACAATTATTTTTCTCGACTGCAGTAAGTGGGTATGTTTGTATTGAACACTTAGAGGCATTCGTGCTTATTACTGCAGTCAATAAAAAGTTAATTATTCAATTTTAGTCAATTCGGCTGCTGACAGCGATAATTATGATCTCACTTTGTGTCCCCTGGCCACATGACTTATTTGCGCAGGTGGTCTTCACGTGTCTCCCAGTGCCTAATTTTAAGAAAACCATGACGCTTAATTTTGAACACCTGGTATATCTAGCCTGTATTGTTTCTTAAAATTTGGGATGATCTGTTGCAGGTTCCTTATAAATGCGTAAGCACGGGTCCGTCTTCGGAGTTCTGTTGGGACACCTTGTTTTCTTTAAGGAGATTCTATGTGTTCGACTGAGACACATGTGCTTGCTTTGGAGCTCCAACGCGGCAACCACTACGCTAGTTGTTTACGATATGCGAATCACCGCGTATGAAGACTCACGACGCCACCTACAAGAAGAACGATGCGGCGTAGTAGCCGAGAGCGCGAGCCAGCGTCTTGATGTTTTGTTTCCCACGCGACGCCATCCTTTTACACAAGTCGCGCATCTCCTCCCGTTTCTCTAACCTCGCGACGCCATCCTAGGCCCGCGCGCTGGCGTTGGCCGTCAAACTCCCCCAATTCGCAGCCGCTGCTCGAGGCTTCACCCCGCTCCGCAAAAACGCCTACTCAGATAAACGGATCCGGCAGCTTTGAGCCTCCTATGCTTAATGTACGACAATAAAACTGCGAAGTTACAATGAAAAACTTGTAGCGTACTGCGCTCGTACTGGATATTGTCAACGTGTAACTGTGATCACAATGAATGGTACAGTTAAAAAAAGTTGCCCATGCGTAGTTCTTAGTTTAGCTGTTAGTTGTTATTTAGACAGGGTTTGTCCGAAAAGTAATGTCAGTGAGTCGATTAAAAAGAAACTATTGATGAGATCGGTACAACACAATAAAGTGTTTCAAAATAGGCTCCTCATGCGTCGTTACATTGCTTCTAGCGAGATTTCCAACCATCGAAGGCGTCACTGACGGTAGGCCTCCTTAGGAATGTCCTTTATAGCCTTGGTGCAAGCCCCTTCGACTTTGCCAACTGTCGCGAAATGTTGTCCTTTCATGGGAATTTTCAAGGGCAGAAAGAAGAAGCCTGGGAGAGCCACGTCAGGTCTGTAGGGCGGCTGGCGAACCGTTGGCATCTTTCATTCGCCCAGGACGCGGGTCACGAGGAAGGCGGTGCACGCTGCGTGGTGCTTTGTCATGGTGAAGTTTCCAATCACCCCCGATATCAGGCCGGGTGCGATGAATCCTTTGTTTGAGTCGCTTGAGCACTTTCACGTAGAATTTGGTGTTCACGGTTGTGCCATGGGGTACAAACTCATGGTGGACAAGGCCACTGATGTCAAAGAACACAATCAACATGGTCTTGACCTTTGACTTGCTAATTCTGGCCTTCTTGGGGCGAGGGGACGCCGAGCTGTGCCACTTGGCACTTAGCCTTTTTGTTTCGGGGTCGTATTCAAACACCCAAGTCTTGTCACCTGTGATGACATTGTGCAAAACGTGGGGGTCACTTTCGCACAAGTTCCAAACCTCCTGGCACGTTTCAACTCGGTTCGATTGTTGGTCGTCCATTAACATTTTGCGCAAGATCTTCGCGCACACTTTTCGCATCTGAAAATTATTCGTCGAAGTCTTGTGAACGGTACTTTTTGGAATATTTTGGAACTACGGCTGTCACATTCGCTCCCACTGCAACGTGCCCGACGCGGCCTGCTTCGGACTCCGTCGCGCGTGCAAGCCGACGCGTTCCATCGCCGGCGGCATCATCGCGACCTGAACGGCTATTGGAATCAGCCCATAACAGCTTACGCTGTAAAACCTTGTCCTTACTCTCCAGATGGTCGCAGACGACTGAGTGACCGCGCGTGCGTAAGCTAACTTCCCCCTACACCAATCCCAACTGGTCTTAGCGCGCTGCGACGTATAGTCGCTCCACAATATAATCACTGACATTACTTTTAGGACAAACCCTGTATATGAACACTTCAGCAAGTGATCTCTTTCATCAAGCAGGTTGGTCGCGCGACCGATGACAGCCAATGAGGCAACCGATGACACCCCAAGGGGCAACTAAGTTGATCAGGCGTGAAGGCACTAGCGCGGACATCGGCGTGCTTGGCAAAAGGGACGTCCCCTCGTTCAATCGACGCCACCGACGAGACGAGTAAGGCACCGCAGGCGCCAGGAGGTCGAGGTGTTCATGAGAAAAAAAAAATTGCAGCGTATCTGCGTGCTTCGCTGCAAATGTCGTCGAAAGACGATAGTCTTCTGCCGGCCGTACTACATGAGTGCTGGTCTGATCCGCGGCCACCCGTGATGCTGTTCTCGTACCATTTCCGTCCTGGCATGAAGGTTTGTTTGAACAGATTTCATTTTACCGCATTATTTCATCAAGCGGCCATTCATGTTTTGCCCTGCCTCAGACAGCGCTTCCTTTATGTTGAATCGGTCGCATCTGGCTGGCATTGATAAAATTGAGGAGGCGCTGCGTGAGACATGGACGCCATCTGGCAATACATCTGGAAACATTAGCTTGTGCAGAGGGTTTCCTTCCTCCGTGGCAGAGGGCGCTCGTCGGCGCGCAGTCGGGGAACGTCGTTCGTCGGCACGCATAGCATGGCATTTTCAGCGCAGCTTAAGAAACTAGGGTCTTTAGAGTTACGTATCTATGTATTTTCTATTAAAGGAACACACCTCCTAATACTTACCTAGTGATGTTGCGCCTCAGATATGCGTAATATTTACTTTGTGATCGATAACGTTCACAAGTATGAACAGCCGTACCAGTTGAAGTAGTGTGGGCGGTAAGCAAGTGGTCCAACTTTGGCCGGGTGGCTGAATCGGGTGACAGACAGACAAACAGACAGACCAAATTTTCAGCGTTTGAGTTCCCCAAGACAGACTATCGTCTTTAAAAATAACTACGGCAACTTCGCAACACCACACCCCGACGGAATACAACTAAGCTTGTGAGCGAGCTAGCTTTACTTCCACATTGCTGATATCACTGGTACTCGCGAAAAATAGTTTTGCAGAATGCTAGTGGCCATATTTTTTTGCGACCAAGGCCGTCCCCCTGTCAGCGAGGGGGCGATGCGGAAATCTGAGGTGGTGCTGGGGGGGGGGGGGGGGGTCAGGACATCCGGACATCCCCCCTGGATCCGCGCCTGGGCTCAATAGAAGAAGACTGCGTTCTTTATTCTCTGTTGTGCCGATAGAGCTCCACTGGACGACCTCTCGCAATTAAACCTCCTATTTTCATTTAACCGCAACAATAATATTTCACGCTGGGGCCAAGGCGTCTGTAAGAGCACAAGTAAACGCCACAACGCCGAACGCCGGTACCACTAGCTATAGTCATCACGTTTCACCTGCAGAGGTCCCTGATGCGAAGTTGGCTCTAGGGAGCCTACATGCGAGCGCTGTGCATGTAGGCTCCCTAGTTGGCTCCGCTGGACGAGACTCCTCGGGCGTGCATGATTGGCATTGCTACTGTCCGGCCTAGAGGAGGTGTGAATGAATGTTAGGCCTAAAATTGAGTCTTCATGCCGTCAACGAGGAGGCTGTAGAAATCTCCATCGTGGGCGGTGTGCGGGGGAAGACATCGAGATTTCGTTGCTGTCATAGTGATGCCAAAGGCACTTGTAGAAACGACCATTGATTATCCAAAGTAGTATCCAAGAGTTGAATTAAGAGCACGAATGAGGAAACAATTGTAGAGCCCTAAAGGACCTGACTTTCCCTAGCTTATGTGACTGCCGCACTAGCATCTATTTTACTCCATTTACGTATGAGATTTCTCGTGAAGGAAAAAAAACTCCACTTTACAACCGACTTTACTACTTCTGAGAGTATTGGGAATGAATTCACGTTTTTAACAGCGAAGCTGTTTAAGCCAGCCGTAATTTGTGGTGCATAGCCGTGGTAGCCATGACCACCCAGAAAAGGAGGAGGAGGACCCCGCGTGCATGCGCACGCGGTTTCCTCCTCGCCAGCTCTATGCCTTCCCTACCCCAGCCTCTCTTCTCTGCGCGGCGCGATGAGCCAGGAAAAAAAAAGGCGAAAGCTTGCACTAGGCCGCGCAAAGCTCAAGACACAGTGAAGCTGGCCGATTGATAGCGAGCGGCTAGCCTCCAACGCGTTCGGCGTCGGCAAGCAGCAGCGTTCTTGGCAGTTAAACCAAGTTAAGACCTAGCAGCAACGAAGTTCATACCTAGCAGTAGCAGCCAGTAAGCTTCGCTGTGCCTAAGCTTTTATATTAAACATTGAAATTTGTTGCCGAGGAGTACAAGACATAGAGTTCTTTATAACCGCTAGTGACAAACATTGATCATAACGAAGGGGTTACAGAACCGAAAGAATAACAGGGCAAAAGTGCATACAATAAAATTCAAAAAAAAAACGAAATGGCCTAAAAAACTCGAGTTAGTGGTCTTAGTAATATCCTATCCTATGAAGCACGATGCTCTAGGGAGCCTACGTGCGAGCGCTGTGCATGTAGGCTCCCTAGTTGGCGCTGTGCAAGTAGGCTCCCTAGTTGGCTCCGCTGGACGAGGCTCGTCGGGCCTCGTCCTATATCAAGGGCTAAAACTGTCAAGGTCTAGAAACGCTTCTGTAAAAAACAGTAAAACCAGTAAGACTGGCCAATATCGCCTCTCTAAATGCGGGTCGAGGAGCAGATCACGTGACTAAAACACAGCCTTTTTATTGCCCGCAGGTATTGCAGGCTACAAATGCAGCGGGGGACGCGATCGTTAGCCCGATCCCACGTGCCCAGGCAGCCCACGACGATGGCATCAACCGTCACTCGCTGGAATCGCCAGAGATGTCGCTGTACAGGGGCACGGCCACTACATGTGACAGGGGCGTACTACTCCTCCTTGACTCTCCGGGCTTGCTGGATCACCTGCAGCTGGTTTTCGAACGGACACCAGACGTCTAGGATGATGACTTCCTTTATAAGGTCCAGCACCAGGTCGGGCTTGAGGGAAGCAGTGCCGACGACCTCGTTCCCTGCTATTACCGTGAACTTTGCCAGGGCAGCCTTCTTGATGCGTGTGACGATGACATTGTGGTGCTCCGTCATTACCCGGCTCTGCTGCATGCAATGGCATAGGACATGCGGCAGCGTCTCCTCTCCGTAACCGCAGCGCCTGCATCACTTGTCGGCTGTGGGTGCTCATATGCGCGTTCTGTTCAAGGGGAGGAGGTAGAGCTGGGTTCGATTGATGAATCGCCCTATAAGGGCTGCAGAAACATGCATCTTTTCTCTTTTCCTCAACCTCTACTACTACTACTACTGAATCGAGTGTAGCGGCCGGACCTCATGAAGTGGGCGTCAGTCGGGTCTGCCGCGACCCGTTGCTTTGCCGTTCTTTGGAAAAGAAGGCCCAGGTGGTCTTGATGAGTTTGTGGCGGTTCTGTGCTGACACGGAGTCCTCTCCACATGTGATGCGGGTCCCCAGGTGGTCAAAATTAACCCGGAGCCCTCCACTACGGCGTGCCTCATAATCAGAACTGGTTTTGGAACGTAAAACCCCAGAAAGAAGATGTGATGTGGGTGCAAGTATTCGTTCGAAACTCTCGCTGGAGCATACAGGGTCTTCTTGATCAGCGGGCGGAGGTCCTTGTCTGAGCGCTGCCACTCTCCTTTGCTGGCGACGCCCACCCTCATGGCAAAGTTCAAGGCTGGATACAGGAACGTTTGAACAGCTACAGCCTTTGCCATGGGGCGACCATAGAGGAGAGAACCTTTCTACTCAGCTCGATGGCCTCGTCGACTGTGGTGCAGTCTGTAAGCACCCTGAATCCGACAGGCCGGCCCAGGAACCTGCGCCCCTAAAAGTCTCCAAGCGCTCGAATGAAGTCGCCACCAACGATGATGGTGGTGGGCCGTGTGCCCATCGCCTCCCTGTACTGTGCGGATAACCGGGCCCACCACCAAGTTGAATAGCAGGCCGCTTAAAGGGCAGCCTTGTCTCAGCCCATCCCCGATGGCGATATGCTCCGTAGTGCCTGCTGCCACGACACAGGTGGTGTTGGCGCGGTACAGGTCCTCCACGATGTTGGCAAAGGCCTCCCCCGCGCCGGTGCTGCGGACAAGGTCAACGAGGGCCTCATGGGCGACCGATCCAAAGGCGTTTGCAAAGTCGAAAAACCCCACCCACAGCTCCCCACCTCCTGTTCTGACATCGTCCAGGAGTCTCTGCAGCACGAAGTTGTGTTGAAACACGCAGTCATGCGGCAGGGAGCCCTTCTGACACCCGGACAGTCGTGCTTGGTCACCAACCACCTCTGCAGCCGGGTGGTGAGACACCCGCCATACAGTTTGGCAGTCGTTCGACCAAGGGCAATGGGGGCCAGTTTGCGAGGTCCTCGCGGTCACCCTTCTTGTAAATCAGGATTTTCCTCGTTGACTTCCAGCTCAGGGGCGTGCGGCGGTACAGGAGGCATACGTTGAATATCGCATCTAGGAACCTGCCCTCAGGGTCCACCTGACTCCAGTGATGGTACGTGAGGCTGTCCTCCCCTGAAGCTGTACTCTCGCACTTACGGAGCTTGGCTGTGACATCTTGTGGAGAAAGGGGGTATATGTCTATTTCCTCTTTTGTCGGGGCTCTCGACCGGAGAATGCTTTTATCTACTACGGTGTCCCACCAGACGTTCATGAAGTGGTCCTGTAGAGCACCTGGGTCTATTGGGCAGAGCTGTGATGGGCCCTCGGGGATTAGCCGCACTGCCCGGCGCCGGTTCCTCCCCTCACGCCACCGAGATAGGCGCGAGCACTCCTCTGGCAGCCGCAGGTGGTTAGTTGCGGCTGCAATGGCACGGGCCAGGATGTTTTCGAAGCGCGCCCAAGCCTCAGCGGACTCGGGTAACCGGCTCAATGCCCACAGCTCTGCCGTCTGCTCTGTCAGGACCCAGCTGCTGTCCTCCTGCGTTCCAAAGATCTCGCTGCTACCGTCCACGGTCTGTGAACCCGCTACGTCGGTGGAAGGCTCCTGGGCGACCACTGGTCTATCTGTACTTGCCACATGGCTTCCAGGACTGTCCTGGGATAGTGACGTTGATGGCGCTGCCGGAGATGGACTCTGGGCCACGGTCACCCCGGTCAGTGCTGGTGCCTGCCGCATAGAGCCATCCGCCAGTTTGTCTTAGCTCCCCCGCTCAGAAGACGCCTCGGAGAGCGGCCTCCGGTTGGCGGCCTGCATGGTATCCACTCCCGCATGCCTCGTCGAGCCCTCGGCAGGGTCCTCGGTGCTGTCCTGCTAAGGCGGAGAGGGGGTCATCCTGCATAGTCATCCTGCTCAGACGCCCCATCGCTTCCATCAGCTGTTGCCCCTGCGGCGAGATTGCGCCTGGGCTCCACTGTAGCTTGCCTCCTGTGCCACAGGTCATGGTTGCTCAAGCCCCTCCTTGTGGGGAAGGACATCGAGCACCAACCGCATTGGTGTGGCTGGGCAACAGGAGGTTCGGCAACGTTGTAGGCAGTCAGGCATGTATGTGATGTGTAGAGACCTGATTTTAGGCAAATGCTTTTTTGTTCCTTGCGCTCCTATCGTCCCACTTTGATATATGAGCATGAATTAGAGGTTAAGAAGGGCTTTTATAGTGTCATTATAGTGCCTATAAATGCCTATTTTGGAGTTTGTGCCTAAATGCCTATAAATGCCTATTTTCGATATCGGCGCCTATATGAACACGATTTAGCCTCAATTTTCGCTTTCGAGTGCAGTTAGAGACCGTTATTCATGTTACCGGGCAACATTGGCTCTTCGGAAGTTTATGGGATTCAACGTAGTCATCTAGTTCAACGAACTTTGGGGAAACAACCGATAGCAGCAGTTGCGGAGTGGTTGCCAAATGCGAAACCGCGGATATCCGTCAGGAGAAAGGAGAGTAAAGAGCAAAAGAGCAAATTCTTAGACT
This sequence comes from Dermacentor silvarum, assembly GCF_013339745.2. Lineage (NCBI taxonomy): Eukaryota > Metazoa > Arthropoda > Arachnida > Ixodida > Ixodidae > Dermacentor > Dermacentor silvarum. The sequence continues at coordinate 72,389,438 of NC_051163.1, forward strand.
ACGCTCCGCGTGCTCTCCAAACAGATTTCTTCAAACACGTGCACTTCAAATGGGCGGAAGTGTATTTGGCAGTGTTGGCGTGTTTTTCCTGTACAATTCCAATAATGTCATTGTATATGAGAAATTGCCAGAGTTGTACCTAACAGTCCTCATGTAACAACATGTTAATTTCTTAATAAATTGTAGTCTCTCTCGCATTTATTATTTGTCTGTTTTTGGTGTGTCTTAATTTAATTGTGTCACGCAGACATAAAGTAGCACTTTTTTTAATCAGTATTCCCAGCTTTCAAATATTCTTTTTCATGCTTGTTTCACTTAATGCAACGCTCGAGTGCAGTGGCCATTGAACATGAGTATGAGCAGTGTGCTTGTTGAATTACGCCAAATGATCGTTATTAGTCCAGCAGCTTTATGGTACAATTGCATGGCAATGTTCAACTGTTGGCGCCTTTGTATAAACAATAAGATGGCACCATGATAAACAATAACATTTCGTGTTTTCCTGTCGTAGATACAGGTCCTGCACGTCTTCGTTTGAAATGATTTGCATTTATGTAAACATGTATTGTGCCTATATTGACGACGTTGGAGGCCTAAAACGTTGCTTTGCCTGCCTATTTTTGGCGCCTAAAACGCGCTTTTTTAATGCCTAAAGATCCGGCCTCTAGTGATGTGGGTCTCTTGACCAATGTCTCGCCGCAGATGGTGCATACTTGGACGGTGCGCAGCATCCTGGTGCCATGTTGTTCGAGGTGCCGCTGGAGGGACTGCCGCCGCGCTGTTCATTGGGCTGCAGCGTAGGCAGCTCGGCTTCCCTCCTCGCAGCACCAGTCCATGCGGCGCACGGGAAAGTACACCGCGAGGGTGCCGTCCTCAAGGGTCGCCGCTCCTGCCCAGGATAAGGGTCAGGATCGCCATCGTCCTCGTTGTTGTCATGGGTCCTATGACCGGGGTCCCTAAAGTCCATTGGATGGAATTGCCTCCCGGACCATGATGCTTTTCTTGAAGGAGACCAGGTTCGTGGAGGCTAGGGGACCTCCGAGAGTGGCTGCATGGAGGCCAGGCCCATGGTGGACGATAGCGGGAGCAGGGGCCAGCCGGTTCTGCCCCAGCACAGCACCAGGAACAGTTGAAGCAGCAGAACAGCAGGTCCCCCGAGACCAGCACCCGGCGAAGGGCTGCGAGGCAGAGGTAGGCAGGGCCGCGAGACTGAGCTGGAGAAGGTCAGGCAGGAGGCTCCAGATGGCTACCCCCTGCCTGCAGTAGGGGGCAGCAGGTACCGGCAGGAACGGTAGGCTGGACCTGGCTGGAACGCACAGGACTCACCAGATGGCAGCAGCAGTAGATCCAGGAAGCGGTGCAATAGGGGTCCGTTCTGGTCCACTGGAGAAGTGGGGTGGGTAGAGTGGGGAAAAGGCACTGCTATAACGGGGCACGTACCGGGTGCTCCTTCGAAGATCAAGGTAGCAAAAGCCGGGCAAGCCAGGTGCATATGCTGGGACAAGACGAGATTAAGATTCCTTTTGATTTCCTTCCACGTCTCTCTAGCACGCAATAGGGCACGCTGGAGTGAATGACCTCTGCAGTGAGTGTAACAGCGATGAGGGTGGCATTTCTTCTTAAGTAAAGCCTGCCCCCCCCCCCCCCGTGCCTTCCAGAGAAGTTTGCACCCCATTGTAGTAAGAAAGTAGTGTCGCAACTTGGAAGAAGCCAACGGAAGCCACGACGAAGAAGAGAATGCGCGAGCTCGGGACGAACGTGCATGGGAGCTCGGGCCCTTCGGAACGAAAATGGCTGAGCTAGCGCTGCCAAGCTAGCCAGGGTGTGTACAGCTTCAACCTGAGGCCCAACACGGACCCAGCTGGTGCTACCAGACCAGCCGGGACGAGACTGGCGTGTCCCACGGTGAACCTGTGTTCCGGCCAGAGCTGAGATGCAGACCAGGCTGAACAGGTCGGTGCTGTTCCTGCGGTGAACGAGCGCTCGAGCCCAGCGGTAGCAGATGGCCTTGGTCGAGAGTGCGAAGTTCGGGCGAGCCACGTGAAAGGGTCCGGCACAACCACCTGCTGGGGTCGCGGCCACGGTGCCGCGTTGCTGACCGCGTGGGCCTGCCGTGCTGTCACGCGAGCAGTTCGTCTGCACGTTTGCTGGTCGCCTGTACGATCCCGTCGTACAAACAGCGCTTCAAATCTACAAGCGCCGACGCCTCCGACATCAAGTACTGTGAGTGACCTTACGAAGATACTCAGACTCATCGTATCGTCAGTGAGACACGCGCGGTGACAACTCGCGTGAGTCATGGACTGCGTGGACCGTTATAGAAATAGCCACCGTGTCTTGTTAACTCATCGTAAATGTAAGTGTTGCCGTCTGTCGTCGATAAATGTTTGTCCTGTCTATGACTTTGCTTCCTGTATCTGAGTCCCTTGGCCCACGAACCACCACAATTTGCGAGCCTGCCAGAATCGCTTATTAACATCCAAAGCCATTACTCAGATACGGAGCTGGGTCATGGAAAAGGAAAAACTTTTTGCACTTGGCCGAGAGCTAGTGCTTGGGAATGCTGAGCTCAGACACTGAGTAGAGCGAGAGTGCGTGCAAGCTCGCGACGAGTGCGCTAAGAAACGCGAGGTCGCGAAGGAAAGCGCAGAGCGACAACAGAGACTTTTAGAGCAGCAACAGAAAGTTCAAGAGCAGGAGCTGAAGATACTAGAGCTGAAGCTTCGGCTTCAGGAAAGTACGAACAGGTCACAGTCTACTGAGGCTGATGAACCAGGAGGATCTCGTATTAACACCACAGGTGTATGGGATGGCTGCAGTCCTCCCTCCCTTCAATGAGGCACGCGACGACCTCGACGCGTACCTGCAGCGGTCCGAACGAGTCGCGACGTGTCAAGTGTGGCCCCGTGAGAAGTGGGCCCTTTCAGTGATCCTATGCATGACCGGAGAGGCACTAACCGTGATAGGCCGGTTAGATACGACAGCTGCGCTGAATTATGATCAGCAAAGAGTGGCGTTACTGCAGCGGTTCCGGTACACCGCGGAAGGTTATCGGGAGAAATTTCGCCAAGTCAAGCCAGATGACAACGAGTTAGTCCTGCAGTTTGCTTCTAGACTTTCCGGCTATTTTGACCATTGGCTAGAAATGGGCAAGACGGAGAAAAGCTATTCTAGCTTGAGAGAATTAATAATAAGCGAGCAGTTTATGAAAGGCTGTTCTCCAGCACTCAGAATATTTCTCAAGGAAAGAAACTTGAAGACGCTGAGTTCGCTGTGTGAGACCGCTGACAGCTTTATGGAAGCGCAGGCGCTCTCGAACCTAAGTAAAGAACGTATTCCCAAGGAAACAGGGCCGTCAGCATCGAAGCTGGAGCCGGCGAGCAAAACAGAGACCACTAGCCGTTGTTTTTTGTGTGAGAAGAAAGGTCATAGAGCAGCTGACTGCTGGTCGCGCACCAAAAGAGGTTTTCCAGTGCATGACCGAAATGACACGTGGCCTCAATGCAGTGATAAATCTTCCACCGGAAGGGTAGATAAGAAGGAAGCATCATTTATGGTCTCTGTAGACAAAACATGTGCAAGCTCAATAGACAACGAGGGTCACGTAGTTGTACAAGATGGAGAGAAGATTCCCGTCGTGAACATTACGATGGGCCGAGGTGTTACAGCTGGTGGAAACGGGAACTTGCCCGTTGCCAAAGGGTTTTTGGAAAATAGCCCAGTTAGAGTGCTACGGGACACTGGCTGTAATACGGTTGTCGTGCGACAAGTATTAGTTCCTAAGGAAACATTTACTGCAACAACAAGCCCAGTGTATTTACCGGAGCATATATACTGTGCGGTACCTCCCGGAAGCCAAAGACTTTTTACGGAGCCCGTTTTTTGTAGGTGAGGCACTTGTGAAATGCATGGAAGACCCAATGTATGACGTGATTTTGGGAAACATCAAAGGCGCGGCATTACCGGATACGTTACTTCTCGATGAGCCAGAACTTCACTTCAATGCTCGCATGAAGATCGAGCAAAGACAGAAAATTAACTGCATGAAAGATGATCGCGATAACGGGGCGCAGAGAGTATCCGGTGATCGTACAGCGACCCAAGCAAAACCCAAGGAGTTGCTACAAGATGACGCGTTAAAAACGATTGCCGAACCAGAGATAACATACGGAGGGGCAGCGGGCACAAAGGACATGGACGACACAACCTTACCTGTGATGTCACTGCCTCATTTCCTTGTAGGAAGCGAGGCGCTTAAAATATCAGGTGGACGATGAAACGCTCCGAAATTGTTTCGAGGCGGTTGGGAAGAAAATCGTGTCAAACCATCGGGAAACGGTGTTCTTCCTTCGTGACGGGATGCTATTCCGGAAACACAAATTACCGTGTCAGAACGAACTGGAGCAAATCGTGGTGCCACAGCAACTAAGAGAAATAGTGCTGAAATTAGCACATGAAGGCATCCTAGCCGGTCACCAGGGCATCACGAAAACAGTAGGCAGGGTAACCGGAGACTTCTACTGGCCCGGTGTTCAGTCCGACACAAAGCGGTTCGTGAAGTCTTGTGACGTATGCCAACGGACGGTTCCTCGTCACCTAGTGGGACGCGCTCTTTTGAGCACCATACCTATCATCGACATACCCTTCAAGCGAGTTGGTATCGACATCATCGGTCCATTGTCCCCAACCTGTGACAAAGGGAATCGTTATATACTGACTATGGTAGATTTTGCAACGTGATACCCCGACGCAGTTGCACTACCCACAATTGAATCGAGGCAGGTTGCAGAGGGCCTCCTAGAAATGTTCTCCCGCGTTGGCATACCAAGGGAGATCATCAGTGTTCGCGGCTCTTCTTTCATGTCGACAGTCATCAAAGAATTTAGTCGACTACTGTCGTTGAAGCAACTGCCTACGACACCCTTCCATCCGATGGCTAATGGTCTGGTCGAGCGCTTTAATGGCACATTAAAACGCATGATAGGGCGCATGTGTCAAGAGCGTCCAACAAGCTGGGATCGCTACCTTGGGCCATTACTGTTCGCCTATAGAGAGCTTCCGCAATATAGCACTGGGTTCTCTCCGTTTGAGCAACTATATGGCCGACATGTTCGAGGGCCCATGGCTGTTCTCAAGGAGCTGTGGACGAACGCTTGCCCGGACGAAGAGACAAAGACGACATATACCTACATGATGGAGCTTCGGCGACGTCTGGAACGCACATGTGCAGTTGCACACGAAGAACTAGAGAAGGCGGGAAAGCTGCAGAAAGGCTATTATGAAAAGAAGGCGAAGAAGCGAGAACTCTTTCCAGGTGACCGGGTGTTAGTCTTATTACCAGCCGATAAGAACAAACTGGTACTCTCTTGGAAAGGCCCATTTCCAGTTATCGAGAAACGTAGTGAACTCGATTACCTCATCAGCATTGGAAATAAGGTCACGCTCTTTCATATAAATATATTAAAGAAATATGAAGAGCGCAAGCCACTAAGCCAACACATGGTCGCAGGCACTATCAAAGCTCAGCCGACTGATATTGCAACAAACCTGGATTTTCCCAGAGACGTACCGCATGTAACACCAGGAAAGACGCAGCCTGTGCTGAAATCCACAAACTTACACAAGCCATTTGTTTTACATACAGATGTGTTTTCGCGAAGCTTAGGGGCAGGACTGCTCCAGGAACATGAAGGTCGTCTGCACCGAGTGTCTCATACAAGCCGGAATGTAACCCGGTGTGAACAATGTCGGCGCTGACTATATGAGTCGCGCGGAATTCACTGAACAGTCGTGACGTACTGCCCGTTGTACACACACCGTCTTGTTTCTCTCACATGATCGTGATGTGCTGATTTGCCCCATGTAATATGTTAGTTTGTGTTGGAACTTGTGTCTCACGTCCAGGAACTGTTAGATGTGTGTACGACGTACTGAAGTTGGGGGAGGTGTAGTAAGAAAGTAGTATTGCAACTTGGATGAAGCCAACGGAAGCCACGACGAAGAAGAGAATGCGCGAGCTCGTGAGGAACGTTCATGGGAGCTCGGGCCCTTCGGAACGAAAACGGCTGAGCTAGCGCTGCCAAACTAGCCAGGGCGTGTACAGGTTCGGCCTGAGGCACAACACGGACCGAGCCGGTGCTACCAGACCAGCCGGGACGAGACTGGCGTGTCCCACGGTGAACCTGTGTTCCGGCCAGAGCTGAGATGCAGACTAGGCTGAACGGGTCGGTGCTGTTCCTGCGGTGAACGAGCGTTCGAGCCGAGCGGTAGGAGATGGCCTTGGTCGAGAGTGCGAAGTTCGGGCGAGCCACGTGAAAGGGTCCGGCACAACCGCCTGCTGGGGTCGTGGCCACGGTGCCGCGTTGTTGACCGCGTGGGCCTGCCGTGCTGTCACGCGAGCCGTTCATCTGCACGTTTGCTGGTCGCCTGTACGATCCCGTCGTACAAACAGCGCTTCAAGTCTACAAGCGCCGACGCCTTCGACATCAAGTACTGTGAGTGACCTTACGAAGATACTCATACTCATCGTATCGTCACTGAGACACGCGCGGTGACAACTTGCGTGAGTCATGGACTGCGTGGACCGTTATACAAATAGCCACAGTGTCATGTTAACTCATCGTAAATGTAATTGTTGCCGTCTGTCGTCGATAAATGTTTGTCCTGTCTATGACTTTGCTTCCTGTATCTGAGGCCCTGGGCCCGCGAACCACCACACCCATAAATGAACAAGAAGCATCTTGGTTGCGTCGAGTCTAGGCTTGCTCAACTCGTGCAGGATATGCGTGGTCACAGAAGAAGCTGATGCGTCAGAGATAACTTCGACGTCGAGGAACGCATCCGTCGGTTGGCCATTGACATCAAGATAGCGTTTGCAGTGACATGGCAGTGAGGCGCTTCTTGGGGCTGTGCGCCTATCCCCGACGATTTATTGTGAACTTTCCATGTATTGCTGCCCCATCAGCACGCCTTACGCGAGACGATATTCCTTTTCTGTGGGGTGAAAATGAGCAAGTAGCATTTAACAAACTACGCCAGCGCCTGCAAATGCATCCAGTTCTTGCGCACTTGACCTGGGAGCCCCTGCATAACTTCACACCGATGCGAGCAATGTTGGTCTGGTGGCCGTACTGGTGCAGTGGCAAGACGGCTCCGAAAAAGTAATCACCTACGCGAGCCGAACTCTCTCTCGCACGGAGGAAAATTGCTCGACTACCCAGAAGGAATTCCTCGCCGTAATGTGGGTGGTTATCAAATTCCGCCCGTATTTGTACGGCCATTCATTCAAAGTTGTCAGCGATCATCATTCTCTTTGTTGGCTGACTAACTTGAAAGACCCATCTGGCCGTCTGTAGCGCTGGAGTCCTAGGCTTCAGTAGTTCGACAGGACCATAATTTACAAATCAGGGAAGAGGCACACCGATGCCGACTGCCTTTCGCTGTCACCCGTCGAGCGCGCAGGTACCAATGAGGTGGACGTGGACGCTGCGTTTTTGGGAGTTGACGCCGTCACCATTTCACAGGAGCAGCGCCACGACCCAGAAGTGCTCCCACTCATTAATTTCTTGGAAGGCCGAAATAACGATGTCCCGCGACTTTATGCCACGGGACGGCCGTCATCTTGTCTGCGGAATGATGTTCTCTATACGAACTTTTCTGCCAGTGGCAGCACATACCTTCTTGTCGCACCTGCATCACTTCGACAAGAAATACTAAAAGCCTGCCACGATAAAGCCACCGCAGGTCACCTAGGCTACACGAGAAGATTGTCCCAACTCCGACGCAGATACAATTTACCAAAGCTACCCGCTGCTGTGAAATATCACGTACAAACATATGCCGACTGCCAAAAACGCAAAGCACCTCCCGGCGAGCCGGCAGGTCTCTTACATCCAGTCGAGGTACCAGGACATCCTTTCGTTCAAGTTGGAATAGATTTCCTGGGCCCATTTTCAACTTATACAGCCGGCAACAAATGGATCATTTTCACAACCGATTACCTGACGCGCTACGCAGAGACTAAAGCTACGCAGCGGGCCACAGCAGCCGAAGCAGTTTATTTTTTCCTCGAAAACATCGTCCTTAGGCACGGCGCCCTAAAACTAGTCATCACAGACAGGGGAACTGCCTTCACTGCAGAATGGAAGGGCGCTACGAACGGACAAGTGGTGTCACGTGGTAGGTGCGGCACCGTTCTATGTGTAGAAGTAATTTATGCGAATACAAAAGTGGCACGACTAAGGAACGTGAGTGTTGCGCCGAAACTGCACGGTAAAGTTGCGGCAACAAACAGCAATATGTTGGCCCTACCAGTGGCCCCAAATTTCGCACATTTGCGATAGTCTCTGTTAAGGAGTTTCGGCCTTTGACATCGTTGCGTTGTTTGCCTTCCTTTGGCGGGAGAGAGACAAGGTGACGTGACAAGGGCAGAAAACACTGGTACTAGACATGACAGTGGTAGCGGACCAACTGAAGGTATAGTAAGGTACGTCTCTGTTATTTCTTAAAAATAAACACCCTGCAAATTTGTCAAGAGGACAACTGACGCAGGGCATGTAGACGCTACGCCGCATTAAAGTACCGTAGCGTCTAGGTGACACTATGGAAGCGGTCCCACGGTAAATTGACACTTCTGTGCCCGCTGCAGTAACATTGCGGCTATGACTCTGAATGAGGTCGTGGGTACACAAGGCAACGTTTAGCATCACCTCACCTATCTCGTATTACACTAAATGATGAGTAAATTGAACGTTCTCCGTTATCACTGGTAATAATCATCAATCAAAGCAAACAGCACAGAAAAATCCGCTTACATCGATTCCCACAGTGGGTGAGATCCACATCATTTTAAAGATGATAGTCTTTATTGGGCTACCTAAACGCGAAAAAATTTGTCTGTCGGTCTGTCTGTCACTCGATTCAACCGCCCCGCCAAAACCAACCAAACTACTAGCACTGGTGGCACGGGTTCATACACGTCAACATTATACAGCGCAAAGGAAACCTCAGGCCTGTTTGACGCAATATATATATGCACATCATCGTCATCCGCAGCGTTCCTTTAATTATTAATACACATTGAACTGGTTTTTACGTTCGTAAATGAAAAATCAACGCGTTAGAAATTATGTCGAAGAGGCGCTAACCTTTAAAAACAAGCCAACTGACGCCATGGCTCTGTAGCCGGCTTTAAGCCAACAGTAATAAAAGGTCCCAACCAATGACGCGGCAGCAGGGCGAACGTGGGAAATTTGAATTCACCAGAACCTCCAATGCATCCATCATGGGAGGAGTGAGAGGGGAGAGGAAGAGCGTGACGGGTGGGACGGGGAGATGAGAGGGTGTTACGGATCAGGCGCGGCGTTTCGACGACATTTGCAGCGAAGCAAGCCGATATGAGGACATTTTTGAGGACTTCTATTATGTGAGCTATCTCACTCAGACCTATCTCTGCGTACTTTTGTTCTTTTGTTCAATTTCTGTATTTTAACAGAACTTTTCTCTTGGCATTGCACTGATTTATTCATTAATATCGTCAAGCTCTTTGTCGGAGTCATGAGGGAGGTAGCGGCCGAATACTGCACCAGGGAGGCGAATTACTGTTCTGGTTTTTCGTTCCATCGCACAAAGAGCGATGGAACGAAAAATGGTAGGCGTAACGTTAAGAGACAGGAAGAGAGCGAGGTGGATCAGAGAACAAACGGGGATAGCCGATATTCTAGTTGACATTAAGCGCAAGAAATGGAGCTGGGCAGGCCATGTAATGTGTAGGATGAATAACCGGTGGACCATTAGGGTTACAGAATGGATACCAAGAGAAGGGAAGCGCAGTCGAGGTCGGCAGAAAACCAGATGGGATGATGAAGTTAGGAAATTTGCAGGAGCAAGTTGGAATAGGCTAGTGCAAGACAGGGGTAATTGGAGATCGCAGGGAGAGGCCTTCGTCCTGCAGTGAACATAAAATATAGGCTGATGATGATGATGATGATGATGATGATGATGATGATCGCCAAGCGTCAACGCTTTGTTTGGCAAATGTGGCCATCATTTTACAGTCACTGCAGGTGTGCCAATGGTCGAGCTTGTAGCATTGTCAAGCTCTGGCAACATTTTCTGCTTGCCTCATGCGCCCTGTATGAATCGGTATAAGATAATATGCAGTAATAATATATATATATATATAGCAAACCTCCGTTTGGACGCATATCGTAGACGGTGATTGTGTGGACGACACGAAGCTTTTACCACAGCTTTAGAGGACATCTGAGCTCATTACGCCTTGTCCAAACGGCGCGAGTAATAAAAGCGGGGCTAAATATGTATTCCAAGCTGTCCAAACTTTCCGCTTATAAATTAAATCAGGATCAGTGTGCTCTTCGTTCTTTATTTGGCAAACATTTTGAAGCAGCGGCTTCTCATGTTTCTGACTCAATAAAGTTCCGCGATGCGGCCACTGTTTGATTGATTATTTTCAGGCTAATCGCTCGCGGGTGTGCTCTGCTGTGGTATATTTGTTGTTGCTGCGCACAATGCTTGAAATATACATGTTATATACTTCGTGGTAGCTTGTAGCAAATACGCATTACTGCTACTTCCCTCGCTTACTCCGTGGAAAGTCACAAAACGTTCAGCTTCCAACATTAGTGTCTTGTCGGCGTAGTCGCTGTCACTCACGCTTCGGCACATTGATTCAAGTGTACGCCCATTCACTTATTATTGATACGTTGGCGATAGGTCGGGCGTAAGTTTGCGTGCAAGTAGGCGTGGGTGGATGTGTGTAGATAACACCCGCCGTGGTTGCTTAGTGGCGATGATGTTGGGCTGCTAACCACAAGGACGCGGGATCGAATCCTCGCCACGGCGGCCGCATTTCGATGGGGGCCAAATGCGAAAACACCCGTGTACTTAGATTTAGGTGCACGTTAGCCAACCCCAGGTGGTCGAAATTATTCCGTAGTCCCCCGTTACGGCGTGCCTCATAATCAGATCGTGGTTTTGGCAAGTTAAACCCCATAATTTAATCCTGTAGATAACGTACGAGAAATTTACTATGCCAGTAAGTAGCGCTATTTCCCTTTTGAATGAGCGGTGCTCACTCTTAAATACCGACGTTGTGGAGTTGAATTACTTTCTTTGGAGGTTAGCTATACAGCGCTGGCGGATGAATTAACTACTTTTATCCTCGAGGAAAGCCGTGCAGGACGATCCAGGTGTGGAAAGCCGTGCAGGTGTGGTGCAGGAGGATCCTCATCCTGCTCAGGGCTCCAGTCAGCATCTCCAGGTAAGTTTTTATTCATTTGCTGTTTCAGACGAAGCTTTAGCTTGGGGGCTTCTATCTAAATACATTAGAAAGGATAAATAATTTTTCTCGGCAACCACTGCACCAAATTTGATTAGGGTTATTGCATTTGAAAGAAACAGTGAAGAATCTAGTGACTGTTCGTTGCAAATTTTCGATTTATTTAGTCAATTTTAATAAACATTAACGAAAATCACAAATTTTCAGAAAACTACACTATAACATTTACAACTCTCTAAATCAGCAATAACAATAAAACCAATTGCACAGTTCTGTCACTTGCACCTAATAGTAAATATAAATCGGACAAAAGTGAAATAATAATCATGGCTCTAAAAAAACGACTTGTATGAGAATAGAGCTTCTGCAAAACCCTTGTAAACAATGTAACAAATTTACGTAAGATATAAATTGAAAAATCAAATTTGTCCGCTTTGGATGATCTAATGGATGCATTTGACAGAACTGCGATATCTGTTCTTGGTGTAAAGCTACAATTTTGTAAACTTCGTGCTTCTGTTGTTTTTCTCAAACTTAAGAAATTCTGAGAAATGCTTTTAAAAAATCTGGTCCTTAACCGATATTCTGCTTGCAACTGTCACTAGAATTGACGTTTCTCTCTCAAATCCAACAAATTTCATTAAAATCGGTCCTGAGGTTATCTCAGAAAAGGGTATCTGCGTTTTACGTGTATTTAAATAAGCGACATCGAAGTTGGACCCGAGTTAAAGATTCTATCCATCACTGCGTCATTTAATTGTAAAATCCAGTTTTTATTCGCTCGCGCAATAAATTCATCTGTTATTGCTGCTTCAATTGCATGCTGATTATGAGAATACAGACTGTTTTTGACTGAGCTAAGGAGCCACTTTGTTAGTGCCTAACTGGCCAATGGAGCATTAATTTAGTGACAGCGCTGCCTTAAAATCGTGCTGGAACCAGCCCTTACTCACTTGAAGCAAACGTACGGTCCGTTTGAACAAAGGTCGGTTATTATTTTGCTTTACGAACTCGATGTTCTCTTCTGTTCAGAGATTGCGATTCGATTTTCTTTCCATGCTGTGTTTCCCCTGTCCCCCACGTCCTCCTACGTCATCATCATCATCATCAGCCTATATTTTATGTCCACTGCAGGACGAAGGCCTCTCCCTGCGATCTCCAATTACCCCTGTCTTGCGCTAGCGTATTCCAACTTGCGCCTGCAAATTTCATAACTTCATCATCCCATCTGGTTTTCTGCCGACCTCGACTGTGCTTCCCTTCTCTTGGTATCCATTCTCTAACCCTAGTGGTCTACCGGTTATCCATCCTACGCATTACATGACCTGCCCAGCTCCATTTCTTCCGCTTAATGTCAACTGGAATATCGGCTATCCCCGTTTGTTCTCTGATCCACACCGCTCTCTTCCTGTCTCTTAACGTTAGTCCTAAAATTTTTCGTTCCATTGCTCTTTGTGCGGTCCTTAACTTGTCGAGCTTTTTGTTAACCTCCAAGTTTCTGCCCCATATGTTAGCACCGGTAGAATGCAATAATTGTACACTTTTCTTTTCAACGACAGTGGTAAGCTCCCAGTCAGGATTTGGCAATGCCTGCCGTATGCACTCCAACCTAATTTTATTCTTCTGTGAATTTCTTTCTCATGATCAGGGTCCCCTGTGAGTAATTGACATAGATAAACGTACTCCTTTACAGACTCTAGAGGCTGACTGGGCAACATTGATGAATTCTACAGCATTAATGAGAGGGTAGCAGTCGTCGTAATAAAGATGAATAGGAGGGACAAAATGAAGGTAGTACAAGCCTATGCCCCAACCTCTAGTCGTGATGATGAAGAAATAGAACAGTTTTATGAAGATGTTGAACTAGCAATGAGAAAGGTGTATACTTTAGTCATGGGCGACTTCAATGCAAAAGTGGGGAAAAAGCAGGTTGGTGAGCAAGCAATTGGCAACTACGGCATCGATTCTAGGAATGCAAGAGGGGAGATGCTAGTAGAATTCGCGGAAAGGAATAGGCTCCGAATAATGAATACCTTCTTCAGGAAGCGCAGCAACAGGAAGTGGACCTGGAAAAGCCCTAATGGAGAAACAAGGAATGAAATAGATTTCATACTCTCTGCCGATCCAAGCATAGTGCAGGATGTAGAAGTGTTAGGTAAGGTTAAGTGCAGTGACCATAGGTTAGTGAGGTCTAGGATTTCTCTCAATTTGAAGAGAGAGAGAGCGAAATTGGTCAAGAGGAAACAGGCCAACCTAGAGGCAGTAAGGGTAAAAGCAGACCAATTCAGGCTGGTGCTTGCAAACAAATATGCAGCTTTAGAAAACGAAGGTAAAGACAACATAGAGGTAATTATTGAAACCGTAAGTAGGTTGATCTCAGAAGCAGCAATTGAAGTGGGAGGTAGGGCACCAAGGCAACCAGTAGGTAAGCTCTCCCAAGAAACAAAGGACCTAATAAAGAAACGACTAAAGATGAAAATGTCCAACTCAAGAGATCAGATAGAATTCGCTGAACTGTCAAAACTAATCAATAAGAAAAAAGTAAGGGATATTCGAAATTATAACGTGGGAAAGATTGAGGAAGCCGTAAAATATGGACGCAGCATTAAATCAGTAAGAAGAAAGCTTGGCATAGGACAAGGCAAGATGTATGCACTGAAAGATAAGCATGGTAATATCATCAGCAATTTCGATGACATAGTAAAAGCAGCGGAAGAATTCTATACTGACCTGTACAGTGCCCAAAACAGCCAAGCTACTTTCATTCAAAATAGTGATGAACCGGATACAGAGGCTCCTTCTATAACTAGCGCTGAAGTTAGAAGGGCCTTGAAAGACATGACCAGGCGAAAAGCTGCTGGAGAAGATGGAATAACAGTAGATTTAATCAAAGATGGAGGAGATATCATGCTTGAAAAGCTTGCGGCCCTTTATACGCAATGCCTCACAACTTCATGTGTACCAGAGAGCTGGAAGAACACCAACATTATACTAATCCATAAGAAGGGAGACGTTAAACAACTGAAGAATTATAGGCTCATTAGCTTGCTTTAAGTATTGTATAAAATATTCACCAAGATAATTTCCAATAGAATCAGAGCAACACTTGACTTCAGCCACCGAAGAGAACAGGCTGGCTTCAGGCAGGGATATTCTACGATGGATCATATCCATGTCATAAATCAGGTAATCGAGAAATCTGCGGAGTACAATCAACCTCTCTACATGGCTTTCATAGATTATGAAAAGGCATTTGATTCAGTAGAGATACCAGCAGTCATAGAGGCATTGCGTAATCAAGGAGTACAGGAGGCATACGTGAATATCTTAGCAAACATCTACAAGGATTCCACAGCTACCTTGGTTCTCCCCAAGAAAAGTAGAAAGTTACCTATCAAGAAAGGGGTCAGGTAAGGAGACACAATCTCTCCAATGCTATTCACTGCATGCTTAGAAGACGTATTCAAGCTCTTAGACTGGGAAGGCTTAGGAGTGAGGATCAACGGTGAATATCTCAGCAACCTTCGGTTTGCAGATGACATTATCCTATTCAGCAACAATGGAGACGAATTACAACAAATGATTGAGGACATTAATCGAGAAAGTGTAAGAATTGGGTTGAAGATGAATATGCAGAATACAAAAATAATGTGGAATAGCCTGGCAAGGGAACAAGAATTCCTCCTACGGGAGCCTTTGCAAATAAATGTCGCATCTTTTCACAATATACGCTTCGTTTAATTTCACAGGTAGAAGAAAGTGCTGCTGGCAGTGGCAGCAACAACTGGGACTGCAACTAGAAAACCCGCTAATGCCGCTACTAGCCCTCGAGGCTCTTTTCCTTCCTCGTTTGCGGGACCCATGGAAAGTGCCTCTCCAGTGCTATTGTGTTTCCAAGTAAGTCTGTACTCGCGATCGGTGACTTTCGCAGAGCGAGAACAGGAGCTTGTCAATGGCTACGATGACGTGACTTTGTTAGTGTTTTTCAGGAGAAGCAGTCCGGGAAAAACATGCTACTGATGCTCTCGGATACATGATCGCGCACGATGACTTGCCTCTGAGCACGACCGAGAAGGGCGGCTTCAAGACGTTCGTGAAGGCATTGCAGCCACTCTACAATCCTCCCACTGAGCCTACTGCCACAAAGAGCCTCGAGGCGAAGTACGAGGAGCTCACGGCACATTATGGACGGCGAATTCAAGCAGCTGACCATTTGAACCTCACGGCTGATCTTTGTACGCATGGGAGTACAATGTGGCCGTATCTAGGCCTCACGATTTGCTTTAGAGAAGGTAAATATTTGCTGGAAAAAATTGAAAAATTGGAAACCGTTTTCCTTTGCCATGACCCGCAAGCATATTTTCTGTGCGTACCGCTAATAAACAATGTTTTACTGTTTTAGGTACCAAACTAGTGAATGTCGAAACTGCCATGAAGTACATGCAAGAAAGAATAACAAGTATTAATATTTACGTCGCAATGTGCGAATTGTGCGAGAAGTGTAATATTGACCACTAGAAGGTCCAAGCTGTCATAATAGATGGAGGGAAAAACATTAAGGCAGCTGTCCGCGAAAAATTTGGTGCGGATAAGCACATTTCCTGTGTAGCCCCGCTTCTAAATAAAGTAGGTCAAGCTGCCATTGGTCTAGCAGTGTCTAAAGCCCCTTCAGGACTTGAAGCACGTGAGGTTCTGGTGGTCTCGGAGAATGAACAAGATGCTGAGGCTGTGCTGGAGGACGTCCCTGATGCCGATGATGACGATGACAGCACACCCCTCGTCGAGAGAGAGAGAGAGAGAAAATGATTTAATGAAAGGCAGGGATCGTTCACTTCTTTCGCACCAGCGATGGTGCGTCACGAATAATGGTGGAAATGCAGCTCCTGAACGGCAAGCAGGAGCATGATATATTGAGACTAATCCAGGATGTCAGGAGCCAGTGGAACTCTTTCTATTACATGTAGGAGTGCTTCTCGAAGTTGTCCGAGCCTGTCAGCCGGGTGATCTTACTGCTGCAGAGGGAGAGAGGAGCCCTTCGGCGAAAGCCACCCAATGCAATCATTGGTGACCAGCTTGACGTACTTGGCGAAGGGAAGGACCTACTAATGCCGCTGGAGGAAGCCACACTTATGGTTGCGGAGAGTCGTTGCGTGACACTCAGCGATATAATCACGATGGTGTACGGCCTAAAGGAGGTGAATTATCTTTACTCTTTAATTTAGAGTTCGAGTGGCTACTCTGTAGTCACACACAAGCCGACAGTGCGCGTGTCGCAATGTCCGTTAAGCATTCCTGAATCTACAGTCGGAACATCATGCATGCTGAAAGAACAGTGGCATAATCAACACTATTGTCCTTGAAACGCGGCAAAAATTTCTTTTATTTTACCAGGGTATCCACAACTATCAGCCCAGTCACCCGTCATTCTCAATCTGCAGCAAAAGCTGCTCTCAGAAGTGAACAAGCGATTTAGTGGCATCGAATACCTGCGCCCGTACGCTGCCGCCACCATTTTGGACTGATGGTACAAGAAGTCTGTTTTTTAACATCATCAGGTGGTGACAATGATCGTCCGCCACTTAAGTTACCAACGTGATTTATTTATTTATTTATTTATTTATTTATTTATTTATTTATTTATTTATTTATTTATTTATTTATTTATAGCAAGGCAAGGCCATGATAAGAAAAACTTTTAAAAACTTTTACTAATAAAAACGTCGTGCATGTGGAAAGGTTGCTGAAAAGGTTTCTGCTGCCGGCCATTCTCCAGAAGAGGGTCTTGCTAGGCCGAATACGACGCCTCGTCTTTATGGCATCTAGACTGCCGTTGACCATGCACTTTGCCGTTACTGCACTGGTACAATGGATCGAGATTCGGAAAGCCAAATGACTTCATCATTGAAGGCATATTGTAACAACACAGTCGTTGATTGTCGCCCCAATCGCAGCCCACTGGAGACGTGGCACAGCATGCGCGTGGGTTTGGAGCACGTATTTGAAGTAGCGGTGGAGTTTTTGTCGATTCCAGCAACAGCTTTGGTGTCGGAGTGGCTATTCTCACACGCTGGTTGTGTGGCTAGTCAAAGAAGGTTCCAGTTGTCACCTAAGCTACTGAGCCAATAGACTTTCCTTCGCTCTGTGGAAAAAAGTATATGGTTCAATAACATGAACAATTAATTTTCTTCGCTCCCTATGCATATTGCAATTTTTTACATACTTTAGTTGGACCTCACCTATCACCTGTGCCATATTTCTGATTAACTGCCTTTTTTTCTATTCTTGTTTAATTCTTAAGTGTTTCACTCAGTAAGTGCCATTTTTAACATATATTATTTACTCCTTCACTAGTCACTAGAGGCAATTACAGTTGGCCTTTAACAAATTAAACATTGTGTTTTATCCCAAGTTTATGCGCTTGTATTTCTAATCCTGGTTCCACCTCTCAAACGCTAAGATAAGGACTTACGTGAGTAGGTAACTATGATACAGTCTTTTTTTGGAACACCGGAAAAAACTCCATTAATCGATAAAAAAGCCCTGCATCGAAAGCGATTATAGGCTAAACAGACGAATGATTAAACGTTGATCGATTAAAGAAAATTAATCGACCATCCCTAACACAGTCACAGCAAAATACTTCAATAATTAGCCGCAACGAATCTTTTTACCACGTTGCGCCATCTCCCGGTTGTTGACGCATTAAAAAAAATAAGACACGTTAGTCTTGAAAGATGGCGCTGCGTTCCAGCCCGAGCGTATGCATCGGTGAATCACTTCTAAGGAAGAAAACAAATTCGTCTCAAGGCTTTACAGACAAAGCGTATGTTATATACAGATATAGATAGAAGGGCCTTGGTAACTCATCGAGCCCCCAGCCCTCCACTGCGCTCCCAAGAAACTCTCCACCTGTGCATCATGCGGTGGGGACATACAGCAAAACTACTGAGCGCAGCGAACGTTTCTTTGTTGTGTCGAAAAATAACGTTACAGAACGTATATACCTTCTGGCGACCAGCTCGTGGTTCAAAGAATGGGTGCACGAATATTCTCGCTGCAACAAATATACCAGGCTTTAAGCGCATAATTTTTTCGGGAAGTTTATCTTGCTTTGCCGCCCGGGTTCTGGCCCGTCTGCTCGGTCACGTTCTTAATGAGTAATTTGGGCCCTATTGCAGAGACATTCAATAGTAACAAACTGCGATCACCATACCATGAAACTACAAAACATTTCAACGCGCAAAGAGTAAACACTGCATGGCGAGCCTTTCTTCCTCTGCCGCTTGTGCGAGCCGGCGAGGCGATTCTTGAATGTGTTGCTGTAACATGCTTGGGAATGATTTGGAGATGCTTTAACTCGCTGTCAATGAAATTTATGTAGTGTCAGTTCAACTGTATCGTCGGGCAACCACTTTGAAGTATTTTGGTGCAACAGTAACTACCATATACGGAATTTTCTCTTCGGTGCGCAGACAAACGACGTGCATTTTCAGCCGCAGAGTGTGTACCTGGGCCGCTATTTTGTAGCGATGCCTTTAAAGTAATAATGCCTTTTGCGCTTATCGCGCTTTGTCAGTGGTCAGAGCGACGGTCCGCTCACGGTATCAACGTTGATAACGCGAGCGGACCGTCGCTCTGACCACTGACAGAGCGCGATAAGCACCAAACGGCATTATTGCTTTAAAGGCATCGCCACAAAATAGCGGCCCTGTAAACAATTGTGACTGTATCGGTTTTTACTAGGGAAAGCAAACCGGTGTATGTGGGTTGCCAACGTGAATTTGAAAACCTTCTTATTGCTTGACATTGGAATTAAAACATTAAAGTATACGCTTGTGTACGGCAAACGCAACGTTACCCCGAAATATGAAAGCTCGAATTGTTATAAAATATTTGCCTAAACCATCGGCATTGATCTCTCAAGACTATGTCTACGCTAGCCTCCTGTATGAGGTCCATGGCTCACTGCGGTTGGTAAGCCAGTATGATGTATATAAGCTTTGGGCTTCGGCGTTGCCTTTTGCCCTGTCAAGCAGTAATGTCCAAAATCGATCGCAAGAAAAAAATCAGGTGTCCATTTACGAGCACACGAATTCGGTAAGATTGGTTAATGCGTTGTAGAGGACCGGACGAACAAGACCCCAAAAAAATGCTGCTCATCCTCTTTTGCGCGAAAAGGAAAACAAACTAACGCAGCAATAAGATGTCGCATGACCATGTCACATGTTTGGGCAATGCGCTTTGAAAACAAACAGATATTTAACCCAGCAACTAACTACAACTGCTTAGGACACTCCAGTAGTCTGCAGGCTGTTGCGATGTTGGGGGGTCCGAGCGGCCACAAAGGTTCCATGGATGGTGCCGTGCCAGGTACTGGGAGAAGGAGAGGTTCAGAGAGTTCAGAAAAGGGTCTTATATACAAATGTAAAAGGTATTTTGCACGAAGGGTTCCATGATTCTTGGAGCCGTCTACATGCCAACCTATTTGCACGTCCTAGCGTTTACATCTCCGAACGTCCACACAACACTGAAGTCCCGCTTTTTATCAGTTCATTTCCCCCTTCCACTAATGGAGGGATTTCACTGCGGTTCTTCTCGGCCATTCACAGTCGAAGACCGTTCGAAAAATTTCGCCCATCATATGGCGCCGTTTTGATGGCTCCGCCTCCAATGTTGCTCGATCACCCCCGCATACCAGGCAACGGGTGGCACCTTGGGAACCAATGTGGAAGCTGTTCCCACGGAACTGCCTGGGGTTGGCACCTTGGAAGACTCGGTGACCTCACCGTGACGGTCAGCTTGTCAATCAGGAGGCTGGCCACCGCAGAAGCTACCGCCGAGCCCCGTCGTAGTCCGGGCGGGTGCCGGTGCGTCACAGAAACACACCAAGTGCGACGTTGCCGTTTTAGCGATGCACGAGGCCAATTTCTCATTGGTCTAATTGCTCCTCTGTTAGTCCCGGGTAACGGTGACGCTTCCCGGCTTCGAGAAACGATGAAGCTTGAACAGCACTCCACAGCTGCATGTCTGTCGGTGAGGCATTCGGTGTTCTGAAGGAAACCTAGGCACAACAAGGCGGTTCCGCGACAACTCGACCATTGCAATTCACACTGTGTATATGCTGTTATTACTAATCGAAACGTTTTTTTTTTGTGGGCGGAAAATCTCGTCAACCAAATGAGGTATTCACTCAATGTATCCGCTCTAAACTATTTGAATGCCTGTCAAATTAAACAGCATTATTTCTTCAGTAGCAGAACAGTAGCCACGCTGTTGAGTTTGTCATATAACTCGGAAGAACTCATTGCTGCTAAGCCACAGCTTAATTACAACAAGGGTGAGAATGCTGCAATACTGTTATATTACTGAAACAAATTTTCAGAAATGAAAAATTGATCTCCGAGCCTGATTGTAAGTTGAAACATGCGCGCTCACATTGCCTACGCTGCTCCGTTCGCCTCAACGCCGCAGAAACTCCGGCTATGCTGACTTAATTCGGTTCAGTGTGCCCCACGGAACTCTTTCCCACATAAGGCACCACGTCATACTGATTGGACCGCGCGTATAGTATAGGGTACTACGTAAAAAAAAAAAAAACTGCGACGACAAGGATTAGTTTGTAAGTGACAGTCAGTCTAACTCTCTTGCAGTTGCTCTGGCGCCATATGAGTACGCCGGTTGAATAAACCTTTAGCAGCTGGGTCCTGTATCGATTCAGCAGTGTTTATGCTGTATATTTCGTGAATACTCCAGATGGCTGCTGATTATTTTAGCTTGTAATTGGAAAGGGTTTTCGAACTAACGACAAACAATGATGGGTATAACGAAAATGACGGTAATAAGGTTAATGATCCCTACGCGCATGAGATCGTGGTAAGCGTGGACAGCTGGGCTAGTTGGTTGTGATTATCATTATGAAACATCGTTCCAGCGCAAAAATAAGCACGGACGAGAAGAGAAAGGCAACAAGAGCGCCGGAGTTCAACAATTGTGGTAATTTTATGCGAACACCAGTCCACATCGGAATACACGTCACTGCTGGGCACTTCAAAGAGTTAGCGGCTCCTATAGGCATATCGCAGCTCTGATGAAAAAAAAAATGATGGGGCCATGTCGATTGAAGTGCTGCAGTCTTCGGTGACAAATGTGTTCGCATTCCTCACCTCAGCCGCAGAGAAACGCGAAAGAGATGGCATCGCCTACCGCAGCATCTAATACTTTAGACATAACTAGAGATATTGTATTTACAGAAATGACAGAGTAAAAGCTGAACTGGTGTGCCAAGTCTGCTGCAGAGCGAAAGGGAAAAGGGGAAGTACAGTTAAAGCGATGGATGGCTAATCAGGAGAAACGAAGCCGTAAGTTATTAATGTACGTTGCACGACACAAAGCCTTCGAGCGACAGCACGGGTGTCGGGTAACAAATGAGCGGATAAAAGATATACTTCCTTTCGATCTACGCAGATCCCACGCTCGATTAGTCATGCTAAACGAAGCTGCCGTGAGTCAGAAAGAACGAACGTCAGAAACGCAGCCCACATTCGTCAGCCGAGGTGGCGGAGAAAGTCGACACAGCCGCATCCCTCCGACAACATATTCTAATATATTCGGATGCTACAAAGCTATTGCGTGAGAGTGCGTGGGTCTCCATGTTGTAATGTGAATGCGTTGTATGCTACATTATGCGGAAATCCGTCGTAATCGGCGGCGTGGCCGAGTCATAATACCAAAAATGGCCGAAGGCGCAAAGAGTAAAAATGTCGCAGCTTCGCCCGAAAGGCGAAGCACCAATTGCGATCGCAAATTAGTAGAGAGCTATAAATAGTAGGGATAGTAGTTTGATCGGCTGCATGAACTTGGTACATTCGCTTACTAACTGAATGAACAAGCGTGGTGTCAGCGCGCACAAGCAAACATGAATAGACTCGATGACTGCAGACAACGACTGTGAAAACGCTGGCAGCAAGCGCATACGCCGCAGCGAGCGAAGGTTCGTGCGGTCATCGCTTTAACAGGAACTGAGCGGCGTACGCACAGCGCATACAAAAGTCAGAGCTGTGTGGTGATCGCTGTCAAGATACGGTTCGCGCGACAACACCGACAGCCGGCACAGGCGCAAAGTTCAAGGACGCATTTGTTGGCACTAGAACTAACCCTGGGAGTGTTAGCCAGCGCCACCACTCACAAACCTAGGGGCGGATGTGGAACATCCTTTCTGCCGCAGGCGTCACGAGCACGTGATCTTTTTTGGGTGATGGCAACTGGTCAATAAACCCACATATGCTA
The DNA here is from genome assembly GCF_013339745.2 of Dermacentor silvarum. Lineage (NCBI taxonomy): Eukaryota > Metazoa > Arthropoda > Arachnida > Ixodida > Ixodidae > Dermacentor > Dermacentor silvarum. The sequence goes on from NC_051163.1 coordinate 72,412,023, forward strand.
CCAGTTCTAGTTGTAAAACATAAATACCCCAGAAAGTGGATGGGAAAACGGTTCCGCGGTAGCTCAATGGTGAGAGCATCGCACGCGTAATGCGAAGACGTGGGTTCGTTCCCCACCTGCGGACAGTTGTTTTTTCATCCATTTTCATTTTCATTAATTTATCATTTCTTTAATTCAATTATTAAATACAAGTAATTTTCCCCGATGTCATCCTTAGAGTTATTGTTTGTTGGCTCATTATGATATGCTTATTAAAAATCGGGGCCCCTCGGTTCCCTTTCTTCTCGTTCACTACATAACGAGGGCTCGAATCTGGCAACAATGATGCCTTCAGGTAGCATATGTGGGTTTATTGACCAGTTGCCATCACCCAAAAAAGATCACGTGCTCGTGACGCCTGCGGCAGAAACGATGTTCCACATCCGCCCTATGGTTTCTGAGTGGTGGCGCTGGCTAACACTCCCAGGGTTAGTTCTAGTTGTAAAACATAATTACCCCAGAAAATGGATGGGAAAACGGTTCCGCGGTAGCTCAATGGTCAGAGCATCGCACGCGTAATGCGAAGACGTGCGTTGGTTCCCCACCTGCGGACAGTTGTTTTTTCATCCATTTTCATTTTCATTAATTTATCATTTCTTTAATTCAATTATTAAGTACAAGTAATTTTCCCCTATGTCGTCCTTGGTGTTATTGTTTGTTGGCTCATTATGATATGCTTATATATATATATATATATATATATATATATATATATATATATATATATACGTGAAATGTTTTTTTAGTATGTCGAAGAATAATGTTGCAGTGGGAAAATGTACCGTCTGGCGCCAGAGATGCGTCAGATAGGAAGCTCGGTGTTCAAACAATGGTTTCATAACTATTCTCGCAGCAACAAATATACGCACCTTCAAGGGCAAAATTCCTGTAAGCAAGCTTTTTTCTTCTTTTTCTTTTTTTAGGGGCGAAGCTCCTTAGGGTGTGGGTCGTTCCCTCCTCTCTAGTAGTAGTAGTAGTATGTAGCCACCTCTAGTTTATGAATTGCTCAATAGATGGCGTTGTGTGTCCGTACGTGAAAGAGACGCCGCATGTAGTCTTATGAAGTGTTCACTAGAAATCCGTAGCTCTGGTTGGCATGGAGACCGCTATGTATGTATGTATGTATGTATGTATGTATGTATGTATGTATGTATGTATGTATGTATGTATGTATGTATATGCATATATACATATATATTGTCACGAAGTAGTAACGATGAAGCAAACAGTCGTAAAACTGTGAATGACGAAACTGATTCTTTATTGGGCGAACCTGTGCCCACAAAAGCAACTTACACTTGAAGCACAACGATAGCGGCGAACACAGTCGGCGATCGTCGAAATCTGATCAGCGGCGAAACGCGTCGGCTTTTATACCTGAGTCATCGAAGGTTCCAGATTAATCCCTGATGCCCGCGTGTCTTCCAGAAAGTTCTAGACAATTCGCGTCGCTCATACAATCAGATTACATGGGCATCGGTGACCACAGACGACGGATAGAAGCATTGATAACGTCCGAGAAGCTTCCAATGCAGGCGTGTCCTGCGCGGAGCGATAACGTTTAACATTTGTCAGCCGGTGTTGAAAGCGGCCACCGGTGAAAGATAAACATGTGTACGTGTCAATACCCTCCCCTTAAAAAGCATCGTCCCGATGCTACAAACAAACACGAAAGCGAAAACAAAACCGTGCGTAATAAACAAAATAGCAAAAAAAAACAATAACAAAGTAACAAAGTACCTAAGTTTGTCAGCGGGCGTAGAAAGACTTAAGACGCACCACGTGGATGACTTCAGGTCGTGCCCGGCGCCGCTGTGATTGCGAAATGCCGTCTGGCACGACCTCATAGTCCAGTGCGCCAACACGTCGGGTAATCTTATATGGTCCGAAATAGCGACGTAACAGCTTCTCGCTAAGTCCTCGTCGGCGTATCGGAGTCCAGACCCAAACACGGTCACCGGGCTGGTACTCGACGTAGCGTCGTCGAAGGTTGTGGTGTCGGCTGTCGGTCCTCTGCTGGTTCTTGATGCGCAGTCGGCCGAGCTGTCGACCTTCTTCGGCACGCCGCAAATAGGTGGCAACGTCGAGATTTTCTTCGTCGGAGACGTCCGGTAGCATGGCGTCAAGCGTCGTTGCCGGGTTCCTTCCGTAGACCAGGTTGAACGGCGCCATGTGCGTCGTTTCTTGCACGGCCGTGTTGTATGCGAAGGTCACGTACGGAAGGATGGCATCCCACGTCTTGCGTTCGACGTCGACGTACATTGCCAGCATGTCGGCGATGGTCTTATTTAGGCGCTCGGTGAGGCCATTCGTCTGCGGGTTGTAGGCGGTGGTCCGGCGATGGCTTGTGTGGCTGTATCGCAGGATGGCTTGAGTTAGTTCTGCCGTAAACGCAGTACCTCTGTCGGTGATGAGGACTTCTGGGGCACCGTGACGCAGGAGGATGTTCTCAACGAAGAATCGGGCTACTTCGGCAGCACTGCCTTTGGGCAAGGCTTTTGTTTCGGCGTAGCGGGTGAGGTAGTCCGTAGCTACGACGATCCATTTATTCCCGGACGTCGACGTCGGAAAAGGCCCCAGTAAGTCCATCCCAATCTGCTGGAACGGTCGGCGAGGTGGCTCGATCGGCTGTAGAAGTCCGGCTGGCCTTGTCGGCGGTGTTTTGCGTCGCTGACAGTCTCGGCATGTCCTTACGTAATGGGCGACGTCGGCAGAGAGGCGAGGCCAGTAGTATTTTTCTTGTATCCTCGCGAGAGTGCGGGAAAAACCGAGATGTCCAGCTGTTGGGTCGTCATGGAGAGCTTGCAGAACCTCTGGACGCAATGCTGAGGGTACCACGAGGAGGTAGTTGGCTCGGAGAGGCGAGAAGTTCTTCTTTAGGAGAATGTCGTTTTGCAAGAAAAACGACGCCAATCCTCGCCTGAACACCTTCGGCACAATGACGGTCTTGCCTTCCAGGTAGTCTACAAGGCTCCTTAGTTCCGGGTCGGCTCGTTGTTGTTCGGCGAATTCGTCGGCACTGATGGGTCCCAAGAAAGTGTCGTCATCCTGGTCGTCTTGTGGCGGCGGTTCGAAGGGGCGCGAGACAAACAATCGGCGTCAGAGTGTTTCGCCCGGACTTGTAAACGACGGTGATGTCGAATGCTTGAAGTCTCAGACTCCATCGTGCGAGGCGACCTGAAGGATCCTTCAAGTTAGCTAGCCAACACAAGGCGTGGTGGTCGCTCACAACTTTGAAGGGCCTGCCATAGAGGTAGGGGCGAAACTTTGATGTAGCCCAGATGATGGCGAGGCACTCCTTTTCTGTTGTGGAATAATTTGATTCCGCCTTCGATAGCGACCGGCTAGCGTAACTTACAACCCTTTCTAGTCCGTCAGTCCTCTGCACAAGCACGGCGCCGAGTCCTACGCTGCTTGCGTCGGTGTGGACTTCGGTATCGGCGTTTTCGTCGAAATGCGCAAGGATGGACGGCGATTGTAGGCGTCGCTTCAGTTCTTCAAATGCTTCGATTTGCGGCGTCTCCCACTTGAACTCGACGTCGGCCTTCGTGAGGTACGTGAGTGGCTCGGCGATCCGTGAAAAATCCTTGACGAAGCGCCTGTAATAGGCGCACAGGCCAAGAAATCTACGCACTGCCTTCTTGTCGGCGGGCGGAGGAAAGTCAGTGATGGCCGCCGTTTTCTGTGGGTCAAAGCACACTCCAGACTTGTTGATGACATGGCCCAAAAACAAGAGCTCCTCGTATGCGAAGCGGCACTTTTCTGGCTTCAACGTGAGTCCGGAGGTCTTGATAGCTTGAAGAACTGTTTCAAGGCGCCGCAGGTGTTCTTCGAAGCTTGAGGCAAACACAACGACGTCGTCCAAATACACGAGGCAAGTCTGCCACTTCAAGCCTGCCAGTATTGTATCCATGACGCGTTGGAAAGTCGCAGGTGCCGAGCAAAGACCAAACGGCATGCCCTTGAACTCGAACAGTCTGTCTGGTGTTATAAAGGCAGTCTTCTCCCGGTCCCTCTCGTCGACTTCGATTTGCCAGTAGCCGGTTTTGAGGTCCATCGACGAAAAATACTTTGCGTTGTAGAGTCGATCCAAGGCGTCGTCAATCCGTGGGAGGGGGTATACGTCCTTCTTCGTGATCTTGTTGAGGCGACGATAATCGACGCAGAAACGTAGGGTTCCATCCTTCTTCTTCACTAACACCACGGGGGACGCCCACGGACTCTTGGACGGCTGGATGATGTCGTCGCGTAGCATTTCGTCGACTTGTTGCCTTATGGCTTCACGTTCCCGCGCCGAAACTCGGTACGGGCTCTGACGGAGTGGGCGGACATTTTCGTCGGTGATGATGCGGTGCTTGGCGACAGGGGTTTGTCGAACTTTTGACGACGACGAGAAGCAGTCCTTGTATTGCAGGAGCAGAGCTTTTAGTTGTTCTTTCTTATGCCTGGGAAGGTTCTGATTGACGTCGAAAGTTGGCTCAGGTATTATAGTCGTCGTTGCAGGTGCACTGGAATCCGTGAAGGTGAAAGCACTGCTGGCTTGTACTATTTCGTCGATGTAGGCGACCGTGGTGCCTTTGTTAATGTGCTTGTATTCGGGGCTGAAGTTCGTGAGCATCACCCTTGCTTTCCCTGCACGTAGCTCAGCTATGCCTCTAGCGACGCAAATTTCACGGTCGGTCGAGCAGTAAGTGATGATCACCCTCGATGACGCCCTCCATGTCTGCAGGCACTTCGGTACCGACGGAAATCATTACGCTGGAGCGAGGCGGAACGGTGACTTGTTCTTCTAGCACATTCAAGGCATGGTAACTGATGTCTGTATCCGGTGGTATTGCGTTGTGCGTTGAAAGCGTTACCGACTTGGACCTTAAGTCGATGACTGCACCGTGTTGGTTTAGAAAGTCCATGCCTAGGATGACATCCCTGGAGCAGTGCTGCAGGATTACGAAGCTCGCCGGGTAAGTGCGGTTGTTTACCGTGACTCGCGCTGTGCAGATTCCAGTCGGCGTTATTAGGTGGCCTCCCGCTGTCCGGATATCGGGTCCTTGCCAGGCTGTTTTCACCTTCTTCAACTTGGCGGCGAACGCGCCAGTGAAGACGGAATAGTCGGCGCCAGTGTCGACGAGAGCGGTGACGTTATGGCCATCGATGAGCACGTCTAGATCGGTAGACCGGCGTCTGGCGTTGCGGTTAATTCGTGGCGTCGGATCACGGCTGCGTCGGCTTGCTCTGCTGCTGGTACGTCGCGTCGGTAGGTCTTCTTTCGGCGGCGAAGTGTTGTCGTTAGGGCTCTTGCCAGGTTGTGTGCTGATACCTCGTCGTGGTGATTCGCGAATCTTCTTCGTCGGCGGCGGAGGATCTTCGGTATTGCGTCGTACAGCAACCGCACCTCCATCGGCTGCTGCCTTTAGTTTCCCGGGTAAGGACTTGGAGATCGGCCCCGAGTGGGACCGGTGTACTGACGGCGATGGGGCGAGATGTAGCGGCCTGGTGACGGCGAGCGTGAGGGTCGTCGTGGTTGCCACTGAGCTCCGGCGAGGTAGTCGGCGATGTCACGTGGTCGCTCACCAAGCTGTGGACGTGGCGCGTTGACGGCGAACCCTCGTAGGCCCATCTCGCGGTATGGGCATCGGCGGTAGACATGGCCGGCTTCCCCGCAGTGATAGCAGAGCGGGCGGAGGTCGGGGGCGCGCCAAATGTCCGTTTTTCTCGGGTAGCTGCGCTGGGCGACGGGCGGGCGTGCTGGCTGCGGCGGCGGCGCTGGGCGACGGAATTGCGGCGTTACGGGGCCCTGGCGCGAGCGCGGAGGGGGGCCTTGACGACGGGCGACGGCGGCGTATGTCATCGCTTCCGGCTGGGGTTGCGGCGATTCGGGAAGTCCTAGCGATTGCTGGATTTCCTCCCGCACGATATCGGCGATGGAAGCAACTTGAGGCTGCGACGACGGTAGCAACTTCCGCAGCTCTTCGCGTACTATCGCCCTGATGGTGTCTCGTAGGTCGTCGGAAAGTCCTTGGACTTCGACGTAGTGTGGCGTCGAACGGCGATTGTATTGCCGGTTGCGCATGTCCAGTGCTTTCTCGATCGTCGTAGCCTCCGAGAGAAAGTCTTGGACTGTTGTTGGTGGATTCCGTACCAGTCCGGCGAATAGCTCCTGCTTAACTCCCCGCATGAGCAAGCGAACTTTCTTGTCTTCGGGCATAGCTTGATCGGCGTGCCGGAACAATCGAGTCATTTCTTCAGTGTACATACCGATGCTCTCATTCGGGAGCTGTACACGGTTTTCCAGCAAGGCTGCAGCTCTTTCTTTACGGACGACGCTCGTGAAGGTGTCCAGGAAGGCGGCTCGGAAGAGGTCCCAGGTTGTTAGTGAACGTTCCCTATTCTCGAACCAGGTTCTGGCGCCGTCTTCAAGAGAGAAGTAAACATGGCGCAGCTTTTCGTCGCAGTCCCACTTGTTGAACGTAGCGACCCGGTCGTATGCCTCCAGCCAGCTTTCGGCGTCTTCACATGGCGAACCGCGGAAAGTCGGCGGCTCCCTGGATTGTTGCATCACGACCGCAGATGTTGGCACAGGGGCTGTCATGGTAGCTGCTGCCGAGGTCATGACTTTTGTCCTCTTGGTCTTCTCAGGTAGGGGTTCGTACTCCGGTGGCAGGTTCAGTAGCCTGCGACTAGCTCGCTGGTCGGGGTAGGCGTCGACGTCTTCTAGACGGTGTGGGCTTGGCTCACGGCTGGACGGGGGGGTCCGGTACAAGGACATAAAATCACCTCCACCAGATGTCACGTAGTAGTGACGATGAAGCAAACAGTCGTAAAACTGTGAATGACGAAACTGATTCTTTATTGGGCGAACCTGTGCCCACAAAAGCAACTTACACTTGAAGCACAACGATAGCGGCGAACACAGTCGGCGATCGTCGAAATCTGATCAGCGGCGAAACGCGTCGGCTTTTATACCTGAGTCATCGAAGGTTCCAGATTAATCCCTGATGCCCGCGTGTCTTCCAGAAAGTTCTAGACAATTCGCGTCGCTCATACAATCAGATTACATGGGCATCGGTGACCACAGACGACGGATAGAAGCATTGATAACGTCCGAGAAGCTTCCAATGCAGGCGCGTCCTGCGCGGAGCGATAACGTTTAACATTTGTCAGCCGGTGTTGAAAGCGGCCACCGGTGAAAGATAAACATGTGTACGTGTCAATATGTATATGTATAGTATAACCGGAAGCCGACTTCCGCTTCCGTTTCCACTTCCGGTTCCGCTTCCACTTCCGATCCGCTTTCGTTTCCACTTCCGGGGCCGCTTCCAGTTCCGGAAGCCAGCTTCCGGCTTCCGGAGAACGCTTCCGGCGTTTTTCTCTATCGTCCGTTGCTAGGTGCGCTGCGGTGCACAAGGGCGTTCGTTCCCGACGCGCGTTCTCTTTCTCTCGTTCCCGACGCGCGCTCTCTTTCTTTCTCGTCCGTAGCTAGGGGCGCTGTGGTGCATAAGGTTGTTCGTTCCCGACGCGCGCTCTTTTTTTTTCTCGTCCGTAGCTGGGGGCGCTGCGGTGCACAAGGGCGTTCGTTCCCGACGCGCGCTCTCTTTCTCGTCCGTAGCTAGGGGTGCTGCGGTGCACAAGGGCATTCGTTCCCGACGCGCGTTCTCTTTCTCTCGTTCCCAACGCGCGCTCTCTTTCTTTTTCGTCCGTAGCTAGGGGCGCTGCGGTGCACAAGGGCGTTCGTTCCCGACGCGCGCTCTCTTTCTTTCTCGTCCGTAGCTAGGGGCGCTGCGGTGCACAAGGGTATTCGTTCCCGACGCGCGTTCTCTTTCTCTCGTTCCCAACGCGCGCTCTCTTTCTTTCTCGTCCGTAGCTAGGGGCGCTGCGGTGCACAAGGGCGTTCGTTCCCGACGCGCGTTCTCTTTCTCTCGTTCCCGACGAGCGCTCTATTTCTTTCTCGTCCGTAGCTAGGGGCGCTGCGGTGCACAAGGGCGTTCGTTCCCGACGCGCGCTCTCTTTCTTTCTCGTCCGTAGTTAGGGGCGCTGCGGTGTACAAGGGCGTTCGTTCCCGACGCGCGTTCTCTTTCTCTCGTTCCCGACGCGCACTCTCTTTCTTTCTTGTCCGTAGCTAGGGGCGCTGCGGTGCACAAGGGCGTTCGTTCCCGACGCGCGTTCTCTTTCTCTCGTTCCCGACGCGCGCTCTCTTTCTTTCTCGTCCGTAGCTAGGGGTGCTGCGGTGCACAAGGGCGTTCGTTCCCGACGCGCGTTTTCTTTCTTTCGTTCCCGACGCGCGCTCTCTTTCTTTCTCGTCCGTAGCTAGGGGCGCTGCGGTGCACAAGGGCGTTCGTTCCCGACGCGCGTTCTCTTTCTCTTGTTCCCGACGCGCGCTCTCTTTCTTTCTCGTCCGTAGCTAGGGGCGCTGCGGTGCACAAGGGCGTTCGTTCCCGACGCGCGTTCTCTTTCTCTCGTTCCCGACGCGCGCTCTCTCTTTCTCGTCCGTAGCAAGGGGCGCTGCGGTGCACAAGGGCGTTCGTTTCCGACGCGCGTTCTCTTTCTCTCGTTCCCGACGCGCGCTCTTTTTTTTTCTCGTCCGTAGCTGGGGGCGCTGCGGTGCACAAGGGCGTTCGTTCCCGACGCGCGCTCTCTATCTTTCTCGTCCGTAGCTAGGGGCGCTGCGGTGCACAAGGGCGTTCGTTCCCGACGCGCGTTCTCTTGCTCTCGTTCCCGACGCGCGCTCTCTTTCTTTCTCGTCCGTAGCTAGGGGCGCTGCGGTGCACAAGGGCGTTCGTTCCCGACGCGCGTTCTGTTGCTCTCGTTCCCGACGCGCGCTCTCTTTCTTTCTCGTCCGTAGCTAGGGGCACTGCGGTGCTCAAGGGCGTTCGTTCCCGACGCGCGTTCTCTTTCTCTCGTTCCCGACGCGCGCTCTCTTTCTTTCTCGTCCGTAGCAAGGGGCGCTGCGGTGCACAAGGGCGTTCGTTCCCGACGCGCGTTCTCTTTCTCTCTCGTTCCCGACGCACGCTCTCTTTATGTCTCGTCCGTAGCTGTGGTTTATCCGAATGATCCCCCGGTGCTTCGCCCACTCATCATCATTCACTTCGTGGATATGCTGTGATTTTTTTTTCTTTCTGCCCAGATTCTTCCGAGTCCGCTCGGTCAATTTCTCGCCGAATAATTGCCGCATATCCCGGACACATTGGATACTTGTAAACTGCGTCGAGTATGTAAAGAAACTATAGGGACTGCGTTGAGGAAGTCGGCTAGGAGCGATCAGAAGAATACGGCGAAGACGCAGTGAGGGGAGCCGAGGAAAGGCTGCGCGCGGTGGCCACAACCGAACCAAGTTAAAGCGGTTTTCACAAGTGGTAATGAAAGTCATTACGGACAGTGTACCATTTTTTCATAGCACTACAGCAGGGAGGACAGTAGAAGAGCTGAAAGGATCCGCAAGTGTGATGATCCCTATACAGCTCGAAGCCGGGCTTTGATGCCTGTCTCTTCCCATCTTTCCGTTACTTCTCTAGCCTGCCCGAAACTATTGACAGATGTTCAAGTACCAACCGTGGGCTAGACACTAAAAGTGCGCTCACATGCCTTTCCACTTTTTTGCCAGTCCATTTCTCTTTCTCTCAACCCTGGAGACAGTGGATAAAAGCGAGGCGGAGGCAAGGCGAAAGTGGCGACATGAGCTTCAAGTTTGGCAGCAAGAATTGCCATCGTACATCATGGCAGGCATGAGTACACCGCAGTGCGATAATACTTGCTTCCGACAATGCTACCTTCCTGGGCGGGTGAAATTGAATAGGCATCTAAAATTTGCTTCGCGTATAAACTCACTTATGAAGAAATCGGTGTGCGGCATCAGATTACTTTAAAGGCTAGGTCGTACTTTGACAATAAAACCCTGCTATCACTTTATTACGCATTTATTCACGGTCATTTTAATTACTGTATCTCCTGATGGGGTAACACTTACCGCACTATTTGTCCCCGTTGCAGCACATTCAAAATCAAGCTATATGTATGATGACATTTAACAATCCTACAGCTAATGCTTCCCATTGCGTTCGGATCACAACATGCTTGCTTTGAATAAATTAAACAAATACTCTCTCGGTATTTTACTTTTCAAATTCGTCAATGGAAAGCTCCCTATAGCCCTTAATTATTAACCCAGATCATATCTCCCACGTCGCTTCTACAGGATTCACTTCACAGAATAACATTTTGTTGCCTGAACCAAGAACTAATTACGGAAAATTCACCGCTAATTTTGCCTCCACTTCAATATGGAATACGTTACCCACTAAACTTATAGAATATTCTGCCATTAGTTTATATAAGTTCAAGTTCCGCGCGTTCCTTTATTATGTGTAAAGTTGAGCTTTTATATATTTAATTTATATTTCTTTTTTAATTTTCTTTCATACCTATGTTTCATTATTTAATAAGTAATTATGCTGGTACCTTATTCGCGTATGCACCAGTTTTCAGTTTGCTGTAATAACAAATATTTTTCCCGTTGTTAAGTATTAAGAGGAGGTCTCCCCCTTACAGTCATTCCCTATGAGACCTCCTTCTCTATATATTTCATACCTAAATGTACTCCTATTGTATGCAATCAAGAGTGGATTGAAAGGAATTGCAAAACTTCGTATCACCAGCCAATGGACTGGAGATTGGGGCGATTCTATTCGGAAGGCCGTCTGATACCCCTGTAACACGGCACGCGTAATGGAATTCGCAGCGAATGAGATTACGTGTTAATGCCATTTTTGTTGCTTCTACACGGGCATAGTGAATGACATTCACTGCTAATGGCATTCGTCCATTGAATGAGTTTCCCGAACTCATTCACGCGCGACTTGTGTACTCTCGACGGCAGGGGCTTGGCAAAAAATTACAAAATAGATAAGTTAAAACGAAATGTAATATATTTTGAGATAACAATCCAACGTTTACCATTGTATTGTTAACAATATAGTGAAAAGATGTAAACAAGAAGCACGATTTGTAGGGTTTCGTTATCATAGCAGCCTGCCGATAAACATTGCCATCATTTGCGAATGCCATTTTGTTTACCCGTGTAGACTGGGAACCCAAGACAGCAATGACATTCGGTATGAATGTCATTTACTGCAAATCACATTACATGTGCCGTGTGACAGGGGTATTAGTCAGTTACTGTGCGAGAAGTTAAGGATAACAAAAAACTGGCTGACGGGCATGAAGGCGAGGAACGTACCTTTGCAAAGTGCTGTCACTTCACCTTTGTGAAGTGCTTGCAGGTGGTGATAGGTATAAATTGCTGTTGAGGGTGCTACAGAAAAAAGTCTATAAAATAACCACAGGCTCACAATACAGCAACAATAATTAGTTAGGGAAGCTTTAGTTCTATTGAAGCTGCGCTGATGCCTTATGCGTAAAATGGATGGCGAAATCTTGGCGATAGATTCTGCACTGATTCAGTGGTGTTTATGAGGTATTTTTCGTTAGGGTTCCAGATGGTTGATTGTTGAGTATTTTCAGTAGTTACTCTCTTTAATAAAACAAATGTCAATAATAAAATCTAAAGTTTTGGGTGCGCATGAAATCGTGGTAGTTAAACATGCGAACGCTAGTCGAGATTGGAGTAACGTTAAACTTGTAAACTTGCAAAGGTAAACTTGTAAGAATGAGCAGCTTCAATGAGCGGCTGAAAAAAGTGAGGGGGTCATGACGATTGCCGTGTTGAGTCTCCTGTGACAATCGCGCCCTCCACTCGTCATCCGCGGCGTCAGAGACAAGCGACAGAGCTTCCTCACCGACAATAGCATCTAACACTTCAGGCCATTGAAGAGGGGTTTCATTTAGAGCAAAGAGGCCGACCTGAGCTGTTGCGTTTTAGTCTGTTCTTCCAGTTCTGTGGCTTGCGGCCCTTTCTAGTGGGGCTGTAGAGAAAGAGTTCCGATTTCTTTGGGGAGCACCGGAGTCCCGTGTCCGTTAGAAAGCGCTCTGTAGTGTCGACAGCTTCCTGGAGAGCGGCTTCGACTTGTCCGTCATTGCCTCCCGCGCACCAGACAGTGATGTCGTCCGCGTAGATCGCGTGACCGATGCCCTGGATCTTGCCTAGATATCTCGAGAGGTCGACCATTGCGATGTTGAAGAGGAGCGGTGAGATGACTGACCCCTGGGGGATGCATCTCCCACTCAGCTCCATTTTCTATGATTCCAAATCTCCAGACTTGAGGATGGCGCATCGTTTGCTCAAGAAAAACTTAATGAAGGCATGGAAGGACGAGCCCAGGTCGAGTTTGGAGATAGCGTCGAGAACGAACTCGTGACGGATGTTATCAAAGGCCTTCTCCACGTCCAAACCACGGATGGCTCTCGTGCAGGCGCGTAGCCAGGGGGGGGGGGGGGGGCTGATGGGGCTTCAGCCCCCCCCCCCCCCGAAATTTTTTCGTGCCGGCATGCACCGCCGACCAAAACTACCACCGACGCCGGGCATGATAATAATAATAATAATAATAATAATAATAATAATAATAATAATAATAATAATAATAATTTATTTCCCATGAAAAGAATTGCATGGTGGGGTTCTGGATAAAAAGTTGCGCGCAGGCCACTTGACCAGCCCAAAAACCCATCGAAGGCAACAGAGGGTGGCGGGCGCTCACATGTGAGTAAACAGATGGGAAGGTGTCCATTTACAAAAAAAATGTGTATACGAGACAGGTAGTAATACACTTTAACAATTAGAAAAACAAGTTGTCTGCATTAACAAGGAAATATTGAATATATACATGAGCAATATAGATTACATGAAGAAAGTCTTATTATACGAAAACAGGAAGAAAATAGGGGAAAAAACATAACATAGCACTATATTCAGTGCAGCATAACCTAAAGCAAATAAAGGGGGGAAAAGTCATACAGTATTGCATATGAACAAACTCATTAAACAACAAGGATTAGTTTGACTGAAAGCAGTTGTGCAGGCTTCATAAGGAGAGAAGGTCTATTTCTCGTAAGGCGAGGTTATTGAGTAAAGTCGGAAGTGTATGTCGAAGCATTTGTTGACCATAATTCGTTCTTGAGTGCGGAATGTTCCATTGTTCAAGTGTCCTAGTGTCATATAGGCTGCGAAACGTTCATGTAGGCAAGCTATGTTCAATCATTCTGCATTCTGTCTACAATGTCTTTTTCACGCTCGAAAGACATTTCGGCACGCACATTGCGTACTCGGGCTGGATTTCGTGGCACCTGGGGTGGACTTCGTGGCACCTGGGGTCACGTAACGCAAGGAGCCCCATCCGAGCACAAATTTTCAAGGGCTTTTCGATAGCGAGCGGGCGCGTTGCGGCATCTCGCAGCGGCCGCGGAATCTACGGAGCACATGGATTTCAATTCCGAAACTGTATGGGTGTAACGTTCTCATAAACTTTTGACGCGAAAGGTGCACTGACATTTCCAAAGGCGTGCTTTAAAATATTTTCAATTCTGGAACTTTATGGGGTTAATGCTGTTATAAACTTGGGCCAACATGCGTGCACTGGAGCCCTCGTGTTCAAGCCGTACCAGAAATGAAAGCACGCGCTCGCAATCTTCCACACACACGAAAATACTAAATATTACCGTGACTGTGAGCTAGCAGCTGATAATTTTCTCCAAACATTTTCAGGACGCGTGCCCAATGTGATCGATCAGCTGGACCAGGGCAGGCAAAGTAAAATTTGAGAAAACAGGAGAAAGGAAATGGCCTATTATTGAGCAAATTCTTTTTGCGGGCTACAAGGTCTGGCTCTCGTTGGCCACAGCGACAGTGGCCCTATAGATTTAAGCATAGGCCGCGCTGAAAGTACAGGTATTTTACGAGCGCTTCTTCGCTTGCGAGCTGATTGTGGAGATACATATCTGAAGAACCATTTGGAAAGTTGCCCCAGTAATGCCTCGTAATTAAGCCCAGATGCACAAAACCAAATTATAGAAATATGTGCCGAAATTATCAAAGAAAGCCTAGTTGCAAAAGCAGGCTACTTCTCCATACTTCCTGACGAAACGACGGACATCGCTGGAATCGAACAGCCTACTGTTTGTGCAAGGTACCTAAACAAGGATGCCAACGACATCGAGGGATTGTTTTAGGTTTTACCACCGGAATAGATGCCCTTTGCCTTTGCGACTGCAGGTTCTATGTAAATGTGTACAAACTGTTCCAGATTCTAGTCACCCTTCCAGTGACCACTGCCAGCGCAGAGAGAATATTTTTTAACAAGAGTTTACTAAAAAACTACTTGCGCTCTACAATGTCTGCGGAACGCATGGTTAGACTGGTACTTCTATACACCCAGAGACGTCGGCATCAACGTGTCCGAAGTCATTGACCGCTTCGCTTAACTTCCCCGCCGAGAGAAGTTTGTCCTTTAGATAGCAAAGCAGCGAAAATCAATGCAAGTAAAAAGCTCTGTTCCTTCATGTCCATAAGCTCGTAATTATGAAAACGTATGACTGTTCGTTAGCTTTTAAAGCCGCAGAAATTTTAGCCGTTTATTCTAGCAGTTAGCATCATGATCAAAATTATCATGCGAATACGGAAATTAGGAGGACATCAATAACCAATTTTGACCGACCTTGCTCAACTGAAAGCCCGGCCCACGCGGCGTTTGCCAAAAACACACTCGGATATTGGGTAGTAACTTGCCGCATCATCTGTGGCTTTCGTTTGGCCTTTTCTTTCCTTTTTAGCTACCTGATTTTATTTCTTTTTTGAAACGAAGCAAAACCCTCCTTTAATTTTGGGTGCAGAATAATTGTTGCCGCTGCGCAGGCAGTTAAATTACACATTTTCGTACTGATTTCTGCATTATTCCTCTGTTATTCTACCTGTATGGTGCTGTCGCGACCGCCGCATGGCCCGAGTACATATCACAATTTCTGCGATCATAGTTTTGTTCTTGCCTAGATCTTCTGTCTTTCTGTGCGCAAAGTTTACTATCTCTGACTCCGCAACCTGTTTATTTGTCTTGTTTGGCGCATAATATACAGTGACGTTTGCTTAAATACGTAGATTTATTGGAGACTTGGACGTATATTTAAATATCTTGTTGCGAGGTGTTGTGTATACAAGCAGTGAACTTTGTTTCCAGCGACTCTTTTTTGCCCTTTAGCGAGTTGTATCTTCGCATTTGTATATTCCATTCTATCTTCGCATATCTAATGTATATTTTGCAGAACTCCTACTTTTATGTGACTGCCACAGATACGAGATCAGAGGATTGCCCTTCGGACGGCTTTGGGGCACTTGACGACAGAAGTTTTACGGAGGAAAACATCTTGAGCGCGTGGCCTCGTGCGTCTGCTATTTGCAGGGCTACAAAGGCGCTGCTGTGCTTTTTGAAGTGCGCAAGCCTGTATGACCGCCTGTGACGAAACTCAGCGATGAATTCTTAACTGTAAATGCGCAACGTGTGAACTGTGAACTTCTCTCTTCCTTCTCTTTCAATCCCTTCTCCCCTTCCCCCGTGCAGGGTAGCCTACCGGGCTCAGCATGGTTAACGTCCCTGCCTTTCCCTTATGACTTCTCCCTCTCTCTCTCTCTCCTACTTTTTATTTGTACTCACTGTTGCGAGTATAATCTCGGTGTAATTACAATACACGACCGGTAACAGCTGGTCCTGCGCAATCTATTGCAGCGAGGGACAGCGTCATTGAGGTTTTTTTCCTGGCCGTTGCATATGTGCAAAAATGCCAGCAAGGTTCTTGAATGACGAAGATAAATCAAAATATTTGTCCTCAACTTATTCATTTCATGGCCTTTACGTTCTTCATATCAGCTGTATACACTGCTTCGCTGGTTTCGAACTGATATAGTTCTAATGTCCGTGTGATATTTGCTTTCCTTATTAAATAGACAAAAAAATAAAAAACGCGGCCGCATTGATATCAGTTGTTTCTGCCAAAATTTTTAGAACATATGAATATATTCTTTTATGAAAAAATACTTATTTTACTTGAGAGTGCGTAGCGTTCAATAATTCGTTTCCAGCATCTAATATACAATGACATTGGCAATGCAGTTATTATTCATGTATGTGATCCCTCGACAACTTCTAGAAGGAGGAGGGCCGCGCTGCAGCCTGAGCCCCCCCCCCCCCCCCCGAACAAAATTTCTGGCTACGCCACTGCTGTCGTGTCCCGAGTGCAGCGTTCCAGGATTTGGATCTTGATAAGCTTCATGGCGTCCTGGGTGGAGAGGCCTGGCCTGAAACCTATCATGTTGTGAGGGAAAAGGTCGTTCGTCTCAATATACTCGGCAATTCTCTTATGGATGGCGTGTTCAGCCACCTTCCCTACACATGACGTCAGTGAGATGGGGCGGAGGTTGTCCAAGCTCGGCGGTTTACCGGGCTTTGGGATGAGTATGACCTTCGCCACTTTCCATTCTTCCGGTACAATTCCCTCCTCCCAAATGTGATTTATTTCATTTGTGAGAAACTCGACTGATTCGTCCTCTAGGTTTCTGAGAGCCTTGTTGTTAATGTGATCAGGGCCGGGTGCCGACCTACCATTGAGGTCGTGTAGGGCGCGGCGGTTTTCACTGACTTGGAAAGGCTCGTCCAGCGCGGAGTTCGGCTTCCCTTTGTATACTGGGTATGGCGCCTCATTGGCCACAGTTTTGAGTGGCAGGTACTTCTTAGCTAGCGTCTCCAGCACTTCTGCTACCGAAGACAACTTCTTGGCTTCGTGTAGCGCTTTAGCGAGGACACTTCTCTGGTTTGATTTGGTGCCCGAGTCGTCGAGCAAATGTTTCAGAAGATTCCACTTCCCTCCCGTGCGCAACTGCCCGTCGATTGAATTGCAAATTTCGTCCCATTGCTGCCTAGACAGGGCTTGGCAGTGCTCGTCTATCTGTTTGTTTATCTCGGCTATCTTTTTCCTGAGCTTGCGATTCAAGCGTTGGCTTTTCCACCTCTCGAGGATTGATTGCTTGGCCTCGAGTAGGTGTGCTAGCCTGCTATCCATCTTGTCTGTCTGCAGATCCGTTTCTATGATTTTGGTGGTGGAGCAGACATCTTGCAGAATTAGTTCAGACCACTGGACGAGGCTTTCGGGCTTTTCTCCACGGGTGGCGCGGGCCTTGCGAACCTCATGGAATTTGTCCCAGTCAGGGACCGAGAAGGCCTTTTTTCTTTTCTGCTCCACTTGTAGGCTGATGGCCGTGATGTAATGATCGCTACCGAGGTCTATGAGCAGATTCGACCACACGGCTGAGCCAGCGTTTTTAACAAAGGCGAGATCCGGGACAGAGTCCCTGGTCGAGGAGGTGCCGCATCTGGTGGGAAAGGCTGGGTCCGTCATTAGAAAAAGTCCCGCATCTCCCGCCTCCTGCCACAGGCTTCTGCCCTTGACCGTGTCGTGCGGGTAGTTCCAAGCGTGAAAGGGGACGTTGAAATCGCCGGCTACAACCAGTGGAGAATTTCCGGCGAGTTTCGTTGCCCTAGTGATGATGGTTTTGAAACGTTGTCTGTGATCGCTCGGGCTGCTGTATACGTTAAGTATAAAAATGCTGGAGATGTTGGATTGACTTGGGATGACTTCGACTAGGGATCTGTCCGTCTTGCTAGGCCGGACCCCTAGATCGTGTGCGACGAAAGTGAACTTGCTGCTGACTAATGTACAGATTCCTCTGCCGTCCCCACGGAGAGCAATAGCTTTGTATTAGAGCACTGCACGGGCCGATTTTTGCGGCCCGGGCCCGGCCCGGGCCCGTTTTTACATTGGGCGGCCCGCCCGAGCCCGATCAAAACTTTTATGGCTAGACCCGGGCCCGGCCCGGGCCCGGAAATAATCTACGTTACCCGCCCGGCCCGGCCCGCCACCCCTTTACCTTAAGCCCGAGCCCGGCCCGAGCCCGACTCGAACCCGGCCCGAACCCGGCCCGAGACCGAAAAATACATGTTTTCCAGAGTTGAGAAGCCCGAGAATAACTCGCAGAAAGCCCGAGCCCGGCCCGGGCCCGCGTCAAAAAACCCGAGCCCGGCCCGGGCCCGGGTCAAAAAGCACACGCCATGCCCGAGCCCGGCCCGAGCCCGGCCCGAGCCCGTGAAAAAAGTCCTCTACCCGGCCCGGCCCGGCCCGGCCCACGGGCCGGGCCGGGCCCGGGCTTTCGGGTAAGCCCGAGCCCGTGCAGTGCTCTACTTTGTATCCCTGGAGTGAAACTTGATCAGTCATCGTTTCTTGCAATAATATAACATGTGGCTTTTCTTTGTGAGTGCGAACAAACTGCTGCAGGGTGCATCTTTTACGGTGGAGTCCCCTGCAGTTCCACTGCCAAATCCTAAATTGAGTGTGTGGCCCCATCCTTGCTGTATAGAGCGCCTTCCGGCGTTGCTACCAGGGTCTCGAAGGAGGGAGGTCCGGGGAAGTGCAGTGGTGGCGGCGTAGGTACCGACGCGCCATCCGGCAAGAAAACGGGACGTACGCAGGTCGACGACCTGATGTCCATTTCCTGCACCTTGGGAAACCTATTACCTTACCTTGGGCTCTATTTCTGGCATTCTGTTTTCCAAGCATTGAATTTTGACGTTTTGCGCGTCTATCTTCTGATCAAATACCAAAAGTCGCTGATCCACTGCAGAGAGTCGTTCGTTAATCTTCTGGATCTCGAAGCAGATGGAATTAAACATTTTTCCAATTTCAGACTTGCCTTTAGCCTGTACATTTTCGGGCATGCTGGGAACAGCCTTTCTTTTGGCTGGGTTTCCCGGGTGGCTCGCCTCCACGACCGTGGGAACGTCTCCAAGTTGGGGAGACGGGGTCCCCGAGGGGGTTGAACTAGGGACTGGAACGGAGTGAGGTTGATTGGCCATGGGAACTTCTGCGGGTTGGGGAGAGGGTGTCCCCGAGCGGGTCCCCGATGGGGTTGAACTAGGGACTGGAACGGAGTGAGGTTGATTAGCCTTTCTGAGCTCTGCTATTTCGGCTCTCATTGACTCGATTATGCTGCGCATCTCGGCATTTTCTTTCCTAAGCTGAGCTATTTCAGACGAACCATGATCTGGCGCCGCGCCCCCCGTTACCTTTTCTGCTGGTCTCCCTCCGCTCCGCACCCTGTCCGCCCAGGTGGCGCCTTGTTTCCCAGGACCGGCTGGCTCCTCGAACCGAACCCTGTTCTGTGGGCCCCCGGAGCGGCCGCCCGATCTGAAGCGGCCCGGGATCTGGACCTGGAACGGCTCCTGGACCTGGACCTGGAACGGCTCCTGGACCTCGAGCGGCTTCTCGAGCGGGAGCGCCTGCTCGAAGGTCTAGCCGGTTCGCTGCCGGCGCTTCTTTGTGCTGGTGACGGGTCTCGATTCCTGGATTCCGCATTTCTTTCCCTTCTCCTCCGTCGAACGATGTACGGGAGTTGGAATCTTTGCTTGCAAATCTTGTCCGCTGTGGCGTGCGGGCCCCCACAGAGGCCGCAAGTAGGCGAGCAAGTGTGGTTTTCGTCGGGGTTGTTGGCCCCACATTTCCTGCATAGTTTGTTCTCCGGCGTTGGGCAGACGTCGGCTCTGTGGCCTAGTCTACCGCAGGCATATCAGCAGTCGTGCTGCCTGAGGTACAAGGAGCACTTGACTAGCGCCGAGCCGTAGAAAACGATGTTGGGGACCCTGTAGCCGTCGAAAACGATGACTACCGTTTCGCTATTCTTGATTCGCTTGGCTCCCAGGGCTAAGGGATTTCTCTCGTTGAGAATGCTTCTCTCCAGGTCGGCCTGGCTCTCCGACACATCAATTTGCCGTATGACACCCTTGCACGTGGCTTGCGGCGCGGCTTCGTAAGTGCTGAGTTCGTACTGTTTCATTCCCAGGGGGATGCAATTCATTTTTAGATAAGCATCTGCGTTATTGCGAGACGCGGTGCTGAGGACGATGATGTTTTGTGTTGCGTTGGGGCAGACGATGTCGTGGCTAGCTTGCTCAGACGTGAGTCCTGCCGCGGCGGCGACGGCCGACCAAGCCGAGCGGAGCCCGTCTTCTGAACATCAAGACCCCCCCTGGGGCGGGCGATAATCTTCCAGTGCTCCTTCGGGAGCTGGGGGAATCGTGATGACTTGATGATCTTGTTCTTTAGGCTAAAGGGCTTTCTGCTGCCATTGAGATGCTCGCGGTGCCTCTCGCTGCTTGCCGGTTCACGGGTGCTGTCGCGACGAGAGACGCGCAGGGCGTTTTTCTTGACAGCGGCGGAGCGCCAGCCGTGCTCCGCACGAAATTCTTCCGGAGGAAGATCGTCTCCTTCCATTACTACAACCGTTCGCTCTGTCATGACGAGGCCGGCGGGGCGCCCTGCCCGGCGAACGCTGGTTAGGCCTTGCCGTCTGACTGAAGGGAGCGCGGCGTCACGGAAGAGAAGCAGTTCGAAAAACCGACGAAAAGGCCACCCACCGTTGAAAAATTGGTATCCGTGGGTTCCTCTTTACCTTATGCATCCGTTGGTGCAGAAATCCTCGAGATCGAGAAGAGTTTCTCAACTAAAATATCGAAAAATCTAGAGCCGATGTGGGCACGGCCGTACTACTCGGCGCCTTCTTCTCGCGATGACATAATCTAATACTTTCGGACGCTACAATGCTCTCGCGTGAGAATGCGTGTGCCTAGATGTCTTTGTCACTGTTGACAGGAAAGAAATAAGCATATAATTGAGACGTGGAAAGCAGAAGAAGAAACCCAAGAAAGGCAGTTGCTTCATTAAAGAACTGCTGCCGATTATTAAAGAAAGCCATTAGTTCCAGTGAGAATACTTAAATAGTGTTTGCTTTTCATCTCGTGATTTGGAAGCGCAAATCTTGTATGGCGCTTAAGCTTCGCCTTTAAGAATGGAACGCGATTGTATTTAAAGATGCCTGGTTGCTTATCACGCTTCCTGGCAACTTCAGCTATGCAGCCGTAATGTTTGCCGGGAAACGCTGGCGGTGAACGCAACGCACGAAGGCGAGCTTTTTGGTAGAAACACGACCTCTTACGTGGGCCGATCCTGGAGGTATTAGCAGAGCCGCGCCAAGAAAGTTACATTGTTTTCAGGTGTCCGTTATTAAGGCGAAAGCCTTATATTTCTCATCGTTCAGGTGACCTTCATAGACCTTGAGCGAAAACGCGTTTACGACACCAAAGGTACAAAATCGCTTACGGGAACCCAAAGGCGGTAAAGCCAATGGAATTAAGATGGATGATAAAGCGAATGAAGATTGATGACTAAGCGAATTAAGACAGATGACTAACCGTATTAAGTGACTGGCTCAGTTGAGGTAAAGGCAATAGAACTAAGATTTATAACTAAGTGAATTAGACTAAGCGAATAAAAGGATGAGCGAGATAATTACCAGGATTGAGTAAACGAATTAAGAGGATATCTCAGCGATTTAAAAGCAATGACTAAGCGAAGTAGACTAAGCGAATTAAGTTGGTCAGTCTTTAATGCATCGGCACTTGAGTTTTCGCCTTCAAGTCGTCTTGGGCATAACATAAAAGACCCTGTGAATTTTGTTTCGCACATATTCAGGACTGAGAAGATTTCACATATAAGGCTTGCGCTGTCGGTATTTTGGTTCACGATATCTGTTCATGGGCTGGTATTCTAAAAATTCTGAGGAATAATTTTGTCAGGAATGTAAGACAAAGTATGAGGAACCTTCGCGATAGAATTTTGTGGCGATATAACCCGCATATACCGCATGTCATATAGCAAGGTGTGGAATATAGATATACCTAAATATATACGAAAATTTTCGCTCCTGGACAAATGCGCCGACGCCGACACCAGATTTTCTACGACACGGGGCCCTTAACGCTATCACGTTGGAAAAAAATTTACCGACCATCATGACCCTCCCTAATGCGAAATTTGAGCACAGCTGTTTAGGTGTTTTCAATTCGCCTTTATATTGAGGCAAATAATTTCAATCCGAACGGCAGGGTGCTCTCAGCAGCGGCGCTGAGCCTCATCTCGTGCAGCTCGTTATGCAGCAGCGGCCGACGAAGCACTTCCACCGGTTGCGTCGCTCATAGTTCAGAAAGAAAGAACACAGAAGCGCATTCTCTAGCGGAGGCGGCGCTGGCGTAGTATAACATTTATTAAGGCGAAAGCCTTATATGTCTCATCGATCAGTTGACCTTCAACGTCCGTGAGCGAAAACCGCGTCGTCGAAGCGAAATCGTACACCATGACAACTCGGTGTAGTAATTCACTTAGTACGCCAACCGGCATCGTGTCTTACTTATGTGCAAACACGCACGTGACAATTTTGACGGCGTGCAGGTCACAGTCGTCATCGTGTTTTAATTAAGATAGAGTTAACTCAGGCAGTCTAACCAACGACCTTCGGTGGGAGTCGAACCCTCGAGAGATCGTGGTTTTGGCGCGTAAAACCCCATAATTTAATTTTTTAAGGCTTGCATAAGGTCAAAACTTGAGTAGGCTTCCGTCGTATGGATCAGCATTATAAAGAAAATATTATGCAACATGAAAAAATTCAAAGGAAAGCAGTTAGATTTTTAAGTGGAACCTGGTTGATACGATTCTGCGTACTACGTTTTTCGGGATCATGCGTTTTTTTTTTTTCTTCACTCGATAAAACGATTGGGGCGGGTAATACGTTGGATGATACGATTTTGGGATGAAACACTTTATTTTCCGGTTCCCGTGAAAATCGTATCAACGAGATTCCACTATATGGAAAGTACGAACGCCTAGATTCTCCATCATATGTACTGTTACTTAATAATGTACCGACGTTGGAACACTGTCACGGAGCGGCATATTTTCGAGAGTTCGATTGTTTTTTGACGCCAATTAACGGCCACCAAAAACGTGGTGCACTCACTAAGGGCACGTTCACACTGGGGAATCCGGCGTCTACAGCGAACGGAATTCTCCTGCCGCCGAAATTCGCGCCGTTCACACTGCTTGCCCTCCGCGCCGCCGGAACGCGATACAGCGCCATCTGCGGTGTAAAGCGCTAACCTCCAAACAAGCGCGGGATATACCGGATGTGCCCGCAGCCTCGAAACTGCGCAGTTATCTCCAATCGCGTATGGTTCGCGTTGTTTATTTTGCGCCTCGTCGCTGCAAGCAACGACAATGAACACTGAGCAAGAAGAGGCAGTACTGCTAGGCTTGTTGGCCAGCACTTTTCTGGCGATGCACCACGCGGAGAAGCATTCGTAGAAGAGACGACGCCAGCGGCGGTGGTGAGTTCGTCCTGCTTTGCAAGAGCGCGAAAAGCTTGGTCACGCCACCAAACTACTACCCCTTCTGCGAGATCGCGACGTGGAGTACTACCGAGAGTAAGTTGAGATGTGTTGTTACTCGTGACAACAATAAATTACGGGAAATCGGATACCTCGATGTGGTGTTGGCTGTACGTAATGTATTTTGTATTCGTAGGTACCTAAGGATGCCTCCACGTACTTTCGACACACTCGTGCAGTTTGTCGGACCCCACATTCGGAAGAAAGACACTAATTTCCGGAAAGCAATCAGCCCCGAGCACCGGCTTGCGCAAACTGTCAGGTAAGATGTCCAAAACATACGTGCATGTCACTGTCGAGGACGTCTCGTGTTCTCTGTGAAACGAAACATAAAAAGCGTTCATTTCAGTTTTTTCCCGTGGTCTCAGTGACCCTACCGCCGTGTCTTCTTGGAAATGCGTTAATTAACGAAAATTTGTCTAGCGCAGTGAATGGCTTTTAAGGGTGACAGGTAATGTCATACCTGTCGTTTAAGTTGAGCAGGTAATGTTAAAAGTACGCTTCTCCGAAGCAGTGTTTCTTTAGCATAGGAACCTCTATTGTTGCTTTATAGCATCAGAGGACGAATGTTATGTCGCTATGTTTCTATTGTTTGTAGCGTTGAGAAACTGGGCCTATTTGTCATGCATTACATACTCATATATGCTCCTTTGCTTTCATTGGTTTTGAGCAACATGCTACCTATGTCGAGCCACATAATATGCCAGACAACTGCAATGCAACATCCTTGTAAAGTTGTTATCGACTTCCTTTAAGTGTGCATATTTTCCCATTTAGTTAATCTTGCACCCCTACGGAAATGTGCACACTCTCTGAATTTGTTTATGTATTTATTTTGTACAGGTTCTTGGCTGCAGGGGAAACTCTCCGCTCATCTTGTTTCAGTTTCCTAAATGGACGCTCGACAGCATGTGGCATTGTGTCGTCGGTGTGCCAGGTGCTGTGGGACGTCCTTGGACCTTTATATGTTGCCTGTCCATCAAGTGCAGATGAGTGGCTACAGGTAAACACCATGTAATACACACATTTTTGATACATCTATTTTTATTGTGATTGCACGTATATAACTTATATGCCATCTCTGCAATGGTCATTTTCATCAATGTGCCCATTGCTCACAAGACAGCGATATGCATTAATTCTCATCTCATGTATGCTCATCTTTCAGATTGCAAGCGAATTCGAGGAACGGTGGAACATGCCCCACTGTGTGGGCGCAATCGATGGAAAACATGTTGCCATCGAATGCCCCTCAAAATCAGGAAGTGAGGACTACAACTACAAAAACTGTTTCAGTAAATCACTGCTTGCTATCAGCGACGCCTGCTACAGGTACATGCTCATAATCGATGCATTACTGGTGCTAACATTAATCATGGTCAGCAGCATGCAGTACAATTATGTTCAGTCTGAGGTACTAATTAACAGTGTACTGATAACTGTTCTTCAGTTAAAGGCATTTACTTATATTTAGATGTATGTTAAAAAGCCCCAGCTAGGTCAACATTAATCCGGAGTCCTCCATTATGGCATACCTTGTAATCATATTGTGGTTTTGGCACATAAAACCCCAGAAATGTTAATTATTTCAGTAAAAGGTAGTAAAGGGGGGGGGGGTCTTCGTATGTCGAATTACTGCAAATGTGTAAAGCGTTTTGATATAAAAGGACAGCTTACTGTAATGTAGGCTGTGAAGTTGCATCCTTGATGCTTGTTAATATGGATTTTTTTTTTGTAAGCCACTACTTTGTAGTCAACCTAACAGGTAGGTGGAGTGTTTACAGAGAAATGTTCTTGTTATGTTCAGATTTCTGTACATAGAAATAGGACACCACGGGAGTGACTCAGATGGTGGAGTGTTCAGCCGAAGTAGGCTACAAGAGGCCATTCTTTCAAACAAGCAAGGATTTCCCCCCGATGCACCGCTTGGCAACGTTGGCAATATTCCCTTCTACTTGGTGGGAGATGAAGCGTTTCCCTTAAAGACCTACATGATGCGGCCATATCCCCGGAAAAGCAAGTGTAACCTTTACATTTCTTTGCCTACTGGGCTGCATTGTTTTAATGTTACTTATTTAAAGCTGTTTAATGACCGAATTCACAGAAAAATGAACTGCTCAGAACACATTGTTATTGGGTTAGTGCTTATTGAAGGTAATTCGTCAAGTGGGGCATTCAGTTATCTGAATCAGATGATCACATAGTTCTTGAAGATGCAATTTCGTCAACATATTTGTCCTGCTAGAACGGCATTGCCCCGTGGACATGGATTACACTAGCCGGGCACATATTGGTCTAGAAATTTACAACGTACTTGGCGGTTGCTAGCATGATCGTAATTTTTTCGTTATAGGTGCCTGAATCGCTTTGTTGACATATATGTAAACTTTTGTTTGGAAGTGTGCTTCTTCGTTTCTTTCCCGAGAAAGCATTTTTTTGATACACTAGCAAGACAATGTTACAGAAGCAAGGCACGATGTACATACTGCTCTTGCACATTATCTTGTCACAGCTGTTACAGGAAAATCTTTGCGGCTAAAAATGTGCATAACTTGTCGTGCAGGTCTTCACCCATTTTTGGCTGCTAGCACGGAGGAGGAGCAGTTACATCGTGACCAAGGCGATTCTGCATTGACGAGCCACTTCGCTGAGCCCCACAGCAAAAGGATATTTAACTACCGTCTGAGCAGAGCCCGTCGGGTCATAGAGAATGCCTTCGGCATAATGGCACAAAAGTGGCGCATCCTGCGCCGCCAGTTCAAAGCTAATGATGACAACGTGAGAAGAAGTATCTCTGCTTGTGTCGTTCTGCACAACTTCCTGCTCAAGGAGTCCCCCACTTCCCGGTCTGCATACTGCCCTCCTGGAACAGCTGACCACCTAGACTGGCAAGGAAACATCACTGAAGGCATCACTGAACACTGCACATCACTGAAAACATCACTGAACACTGCACTGCCACCACTGCGTAGCACAGGCTGTCACTCAACCAGGTAATGAAGTTTTAATGTGGTACCTTTATTGCATTAAAGTGTCCTTAAACGTATATAACACCTGTTAGCATTTGTCAAAAGTTATGTAAGTTACATTCATCCAATGTTAAGGATTAGCAATACAAAGGCCAATAACAATGGCTCTTGTGGAACGTGTGTAAGTGGGGGTCTGTTGAAATGTTGATACGATAATTGTATTAAATAGAATCTGCCTATAAGAACTGTGAATTGTAAGTTTTTATGAGTGCATCAGCAGACATTCGAAGTGGCAGTCTCATTCCAATCAACAATGCCACATCACACCACAACACAGTGTGTCTTGTAATCACTGCAAACGTGTTGCAACTCAATAGCAATTTTCGCTGTCTCTATTGTCCTGGCTGCAAGTTCCTTGCAATGGCTACTAAGAAGATGCGCTTCTCGTAGAGGTGTACAGACTAGTTAGTGGTGGTACAATGTACGTATTCCAAGTGCACACGTAGTACTTTGCTGCAAGGCTTGATATCAATAGCATTATTTTCACAAAGGCAAACTATTGAATATTGAAAACCAAATAGGGGATTTTCGTTCGTTCTGGAAACAAACGAACGAGTGATTTTCTTCTGAACGAGTGATTCTTCTCTCACTATTAGGTCAGAGAAGCAAGGTAAAAAAAAACTTGACAGAAAGCATGCAAACTCATTCCTGTGCGCAGGGCACTTTCTTGATTTTACTCCTGCATATTTACAGTTGTGTGAAATTTTTTCCTAGAGCGGCCTACAGAGTGCGAGACCTCCTTGCCAAGTACTTCGTCACTGATGGCAAGATCCCTTGGCAAGAGTACATGATCAAGGACAGAACACTGTGCAGTGGTGAGTAAAAGGTTTATTGTCACAGTCAGGGTGTATTTACATCTCGTACTGGTTCATGGCAGCTCAAACTTGCTGAATGTACATACAAAGCTTGTCTCTCCGAAAGGCGTTCAGCCATGCCCTTAGAAAAATAGATGCTCCGTCTTTGGGGGGGGGGGGGGGGGCGCTAACTTAAAATTGTTCCTACATGAGAAAACTCACGCCAGCTGAGGGATATGACACCTGCAAACAAAACACATCATCTGCCCTTTTGATTATCTGTTTTTTCTAAAGTACAGTTGAACCCGGATATATCCAAATTTAAGGGTATCGGGAAATATCTCAATATATTGATAATTCAAAGTCTAACTCTATCTAAAACATATTTGAAAACTCCGCATGTCTGGGACACTCTTCTGCATGCTCACTTCATGAAAATATATAAAATATAGCTACATATGCACCGTACTTTATACCCAGAGTGAATATTTTGCGTAATCACTTCCCAGTGAATTGCGAAAAAGAGTTGCAATGTATTGTACAAGGGGTCTTAGGAGGATATGATAATGAGGCGCATTGTAATGGGGGACTCCAAATTAATTGTGGCCACCTGGGGTTCTTTAACGCGCACCTAAATCTAAGTACATGGTTGTTTTTGTTGCAGCCACCATGACAAACACTCGAACTGGCACCCTAGTGCTTAACAGCACAATGCCATCAGTGGCGCACCAACGGGGGGTTTCGGGGGTTGTAACCCCCCCCCCTTAGGCCGACTTAACCCCCCTCTTTTGTTTAACCCCTTTTCTTTCCTTGCGCATTTAAGTACTGCAACTAAGATGTAAGACGCGCAATCGTCTACACACTCACAAAAAGCGCATTTTTTGACAATTTCCCGTGAAGAAATGGAAATTAGTGCTATGTAGATGGTATTCGAAAACTGTCAACCCCCCCCCCCCCCCTGGCAGAGATCCTGGGTACGCTACTGAATGCCATAGCCGCTAAGCTGCCACCATGTGTGACAGTGAATGGGTATTCGATATTGTCACGTAGTAGTGACGCTGAAGTAAACAGGCGTAAAACTGTGTATGACGAAACTGATTCTTTATTGGGCGAACCTGTGCCCACAAACGCAAGCTACACTCAAAGCACAACGAAAGCGGCGAACACAGTCAGCGGTCGTCGAAGATCTGATCAGCGGCGCGATGCGTCGGCTTTTATACCTGAGTCAACAAAGGTTCCAGTTTAATCCCTTATGCCCGCGTGTCTTCCAGAAAGTTCTAGACAATTCGCGTCGGTCACACAATCAGATAACATAAGCGTCGGTGAAAACAGGCAACGAAAAGAAGCATCGATAACGTTCTAGAAACTTCCGATACAGGCGCGTCCTGCACCGAGCAATAACGTTTAACATTTGTTAGCCAGTGGAAAGCGGCCACCGGTGAAAGATAAACATGTATACGTGTCAATATGCGTATGGTACAGTGCCATACTTTTGCAATGGATTCCCAAGGGGATGTTAAAAATGGTTGACACAGACAACAATTCGGTATAACCAGGTTCGACTGTAAATAGTGTTCGATAGTCTTAAGACACTTCTTGCATGTGTGAAAGTTGAGCCAGGAAGCTAATTTTCAGTTATTTGACACGGCATCTTTTGCTTCATTAATTTTCTCATACATCACTTGTTGCAGTGCTGTAATTGCATCTATTTGCTGATGAGTATTTAGTAAACGTAACTTTTGTGCAAGCGACATGCAGAAAAAGTACGGAAGGTCGTGACATTCCCTAGTAGATTGCGATGTCCTGACAGCGCGCAATTGACTAAGACACTCTGTTGCGATGTCCACATGCGAAACCGGCGGTGCAGAGCTGCAAAGAAACATGGTATATACTTTAGGCATGTGATGGTCACAATATGTGCGCTCTTATCTTACTTAGAATCACTGGCGGACATCCTAGGGATCTTCCGTGGCCTGTTCATCCAGAGGAGAAAATTCAAGTATACGGTGTCAAAAACATGTTGTATTGCAAAGTGTGAATAGCATGGATGCATCAAAACTTTCACAGTAATCCTACTGCAACTACTTGCCTTTCAGCATGAAACACTGCATCTTGGTCAGTCTCTGCACTGTCTACTGACCTGCAGAATAAATTGCTGTCACCACATATATATTTGACTGAAGCTGAACATATAAAATGAAAATTTACATTTAATTTCTGGGACTTTCAGGTTCATGTTGAAAAGATTCCTCTCACCTGTCTGTCTCCATAATTGCAGGTGTTAGCGGGAGTGGTGATGCCCCTGCTCCTGAAAGCTCATCCTGAGAACTTGCGTCATAAGTGGCATCCTCCAGCTGCGGTGTCTCTGCAGCCTCCGTGCTGCCCTCTGTGCTCGTACTTGGTCGATCCATGTTTCGTGTTCTGTGTTATGTGTCATTGACAAAAACAATCATGCGAAACAATTTTGAGCTTCCTCACTGCTTTGTTGAATAGCGTTTGTATCAGATGACCACTGGTGATTGATTTCAAGCAGTGCAAAATTACTTCGTGGAACTGGAGAAAAACATAATTTCAGAGGAATTTTTCCAATATGTGCCATGCCGTGACGAAAATATGTACTAAAGCCACAATACACTGCACTGTGTTCAGTGCAATTTGAATGCAGTTTTTGGTTCTTTTGACGTACGACTTCATTTACACTTTAAGGATGGAAAACGAGCTGAACTCATCAAGCGCATACTTTGTAAAAAAGGACAAATGACGAGACTAGCTCGTCGAGCGCTTCTTTGTTTTTCATGCAGGCCTGAAGATGATTTAGCTCCTGTGAATGATGGTCTGTGTCTCTTCTAGAAGGTGCGGGAGCATCTTCTCCTTCTATTTAATGTCACATAGTGCAAGATGTTTAAGAGTAATGTTCAGAGTGCAGACTCTGTTCTGTTCCTTTCTGTATATTTGAAAATGGGATCCTTTGTGGTGCAAGTGCATGCTTCAAGTAGTGCTGAAATCGAAATAAAATGTGATGAGTCTGAGTTTAGCCTCTTCAAGTGAGAGTGATTATGAACTGGCCTCGGGCAACAATCGTCAGCTGGCTTGTGCGCAGTGAAGGCCTCCCTTGTTAGACTGCTTTTTTTTATAGCAGGCTAGATCTTGCTGACCAAGTTATCATGCTGAAAAGTAAACGTGGTGATTGTTAGAGCTCATCTGCTTCAAGTGTTCAAGTGCAGGTGAATTTGAAGTGACATTGGTGAGCAGTAAAACCCCCATTTGCTTCAGTACAAAAATTTTTTTCAAGTAAGCCCTTCGGACCAAACTTTTTTGCATAATGTCCCTTTATGTGATCATTAGATTTGCTTGCACGCATAGAAAACGTGGCTTTTTTGCAAGTTGTCTGAATATTATTTCCATCCTTAAAGGGTCAACACACACCTTTTTACTGCCAAAATTTATTGGAAGCTCTGTGAGAGCTCCCTTGCAACTCACCGTTCAAGACTCGCGAAGTCAATGTTTGTGCAGATGCTGAAAAGAGGACATAAACACATGTTAATTATGCTTCACCGTGCCATAGGTTAGCCAAACCCTTTCATGCCTAATCTCTTATCCATCAGATCCATAGCACTTTGCTAAGCT
This sequence comes from Dermacentor silvarum, assembly GCF_013339745.2. NCBI lineage: Eukaryota > Metazoa > Arthropoda > Arachnida > Ixodida > Ixodidae > Dermacentor > Dermacentor silvarum. The sequence continues at coordinate 72,442,770 of NC_051163.1, forward strand.
TTAGTGATTATTGTGCATCTCTAGTTTATCAGAGCAGTTGCTCATTAAGTGTTATGTTTAGTTATGTAATAGCTGATGATGTTGCCAACGTATAAATACTTATGAAATATTTAGCTTGGGTATCACATCGAGTGCGTGTTACTTTGGAGATCTGAAATTGTCACTGCATGACTATTGAGATGCGTTCAGATTAACGGTTATTTATGTTATTTATCAACTGTTTGCATGGTTATTTATAATCATTTCTTCAGTGTACATGGTCACAATGTTTACCTCTGTCAACACTATGCAGCACCATTTGTGGACTGCTATTGTATTGTGGTATCTAGTTGCTCATTTTTTTCCTACATTGCAGTTCGTTCAATATAAATTTTTATTTTGAATTAGTTTGCCAACAGTGCATATGTAATATAGGGAGCACTTCTTGTATACAGGATGCATGCGTTCGTTTGTTTTTCTTTGTGGTTGTTAGTATATATTTTGCTCATTTCTTGCATGTAATTGACTGAAATTGAAGTAATAAAGATAACCAAGAAAAGTCATGCTGAGCTAACATTGGTTCTTTCAAGACTGGACCCATCAGAGACATCATTGACTCGAAGTGTGCCCATTTCACGGTTGGTACATCAGCTGCACCAGCTCCGCTTCTCATCGAGTCTTTGATTTTATTGCGCTGCTTGTTGAAAGTGTCCTTCAGGTTCTTGAATTTGATTTGAGCAGCTATTCCTGCAAACATTTGATTTATTTATACACGCATGCGTGCAGAGGCTGAGCCATGGTTTAAAATATAGTTAGCTATTCACAGGTGAAAGAGACTCTTTATTAGAAAAAACAGATTTTTACCGGCACGTGTATAATCACTGGCATGTATACTCTGTAAAGGGATGGGGAATGGGAATAAAAGATTCCAGAGGATAGTGGCAAAAAAAAGGAGAACAAAAATAAATGTGAAATGCGCAAGTGGACCTGATACTATAATAATTACAGGTGAGATGAATTTAGGCTTTTCTATATGAAATAGTATACTTCCTTGTACTGGTATAATATTTGCTGCACTTTTCATATCTGCATTTATTCAGTGATAATAAAATAATGTAGCTGTGGAATACTACTTGTTCAATGTCTAATTACACTTCCACTCAAAAGTATTTTACATGCAGAATAAATGAAAAAAATTTCGGCAGATAACGGAACACAGTGCAATAGTGCACAATATGTTCATGTTTCCCTATGACTCGCCTGCAAAACGTGTATATTCGTAGTGCGCCGCTACACATCAAGTTGCTTTCTCAAATTGTGCTCCTCGCCACCATAGAGCATGCAGCGCAACTGATGGACACGCGGGATAGTGAACGGACACGCTCAGTGTTCGAAATAGCATTCTGGATGTGCGTGGTTTTTCCACCATGTCCCACCTGGCTGCGCTGTTTACATTCAGAGAATGCAGCACCTGCTTGTACACTGGGCTGGCCGGCCGTCAAACAAAAGCAAACGTGCTCGCCAGCGTGTTTGGGAACATGTGTTGCGATCTTTTATGGGCATGACTACAGAACCAATTCTGCTTTTCTGATAGCCTAGCGCAAGGCTGTATTATCGCAAGGCTGCAGCATCGCAAGCCTCAGCTGGAGCTTGCAATATGAGCACCAAATTAGGAAGATCATAGAACACGCACTTACCACTCAATCCAAGTTCACTGCCGATCTTATTCCACAGCTCATCTTTTAGCACGTTGTCCTTGTGCTTGACGTGGCGCTTGTCGAAAAGTACAGGGTAGTTGCGGACCAATTCTATCAGCATTTCCGACGTCGCGACCGACTTCGACGACTGCGACATGACGCGCGCGTGCGACTCGGCCGCCATCTTAGAAGTTCTACTCGCGCTCCGATTGGTCCGCGGCGAGGGAATCCGCCGGCAGCTGCCGCTAAAATCGGTCCGAGACCGATCGGCGCGGAAAGGGCTATTTCGGCGGATCTCGCCGCCGCCGAACTCGGTTCCGCGCCGCTCCAGACGCCGAATGTCTCAGTGTGAACGCGCCCTAAGCGGTGTATAATTTCGATTAGCGTCTGTCACGGAGCGACATATTTTTGAGTGTGGTTTTGACACTGATTAGCGACACGCCGAATTACGCGCGTCAAAAGCATCGTGGCCTTACGGGGAAGCAATTCGAGACGCGACACGCCGATTACGGACCCAGAAGTGTGCGTGTACGTCCTGTTCACGTGGTATGCCGGGCTTGACCTTGACCTTGGGAGAGACGAGAATCTGAGGTTCTTCGTCCATGGTGAAAGGGGCGCGGCCAAGACTGTTGGGAGCTAGGAGCCGTGAAGAGGTGGATAGCAAAATGTCGGTTGTCGTAAGGGATTGTGGGGTACGGCGTATTCTGCTACAACTTCCGGTTCAAGACCACGACGCCGTCTATGCCGCCGTCACTTCATGTTCATGCTTCACGCGCTTTTTATTGCGATAGCAATTATATGGACACTCCAAAGCAGATTTCTGCCGTCGGCGTCGCCGTCG